>NC_056733.1:516207602-516535102 GCF_019279795.1 Protopterus annectens
AGCTGTGCTTGAATTGTTGCAGCTGATTAGGGACTTCAGGGATAGATTTTATTGAGCAGGGTAGAATCATCATCAGCATATTATAAGAGTTTAGCTAGTGAGAGGTCCTGCATACAGAAAAGAGAAGAGTACCACATATAGAATTTTGCGGGACTAGAACTTGAATTAATAGTGAGGAAGACTTGTCATTATTCTACTGAACAGAGAAAGTGGAGTACAGTTACTTGGGTGTTTGCTAAACTAGTCAGCAGGTGACTTGAGAGATAGTAAGTATATGAAATAACACAATGTTTACTAAATCTAACCACTCTTCCCACCATTGTACCTCTCTCCACATGCTAAACTGGCTAGAGCTTCCTAACCACCTTGACTACCTTCATCTCACTACAGCCCACAAATGAATCTTTAAACCCACTGCTTGCCCTGCTCTAACAAATATCCTACCATTTTACACACCTCACAGACCCTTAATATCTGCTCTTCAAAATCTACTTACTGTATACAAACCAAAACATCCGGCTGGCCAGTTTCCCCTATCCTTTTACTTAGCCAAAAAATGGAACTCACTTCCATGCTCACTACGAATCTCTAAAAACTTTGAACACTTCAAATCCCAGCTCCATTCCTACCTCTCCCATAAATGGAAGTTTAACTGCACTCTACCTACCTAATCCTGCCACTGTCTCTTATACATGTACTTGTACATAACACCATGCTGTTTTTCCTGTACAGCTGCCTCTCGCTGAATCTAACGTAATATAACATCAAAACCTTGAATGTATATAATGTAAATATTGTATATAGCTTCCTATCTCTACTCTCTCTCCCTATCTGGGAATATATCTCTTTTCTACCTATATATAAGGTTGATACTAAGAAGTGATGCTAACTAATGTAATCATCTCTACCATGTGTATACTCCACTTTTGCTACTAAATAATTGCCTCTCTCTCCACTGTACATCTCCCTTTCTCTGCCTACACCAGAATGTATTTCTAGTAAATTACTGCCTCCTTCTCTCCTGCTCAACTGCCTCTCTCTTCTTTCACCACAATCTTGAATGTATACATAGTACACTTTATACTCTCCACCTTTATTTCCCACATATTTTACAAACACTACTTACTACTATCTTTCAAATATTCAGTCTTTGCAACTACTAACATAAGAGTTTCAATTTGATAGTATTTGACATTTTGTTCATACTATTTCTGCTGCCTCAGTCCAACTATATGCTATTAACATAAGAGTTATAATTTGACAGTATTTGGCATTTTGTTCATACTATTTCTGCTGCCTCAATTCAACTATATGCTGTGCAAATGGTTCTCTAATCAACTATGTATGTATGTCATGGAGTGTTTTTTTTGTTTTGTTTTTTTTTTTTTGCATTTCTAATTTGCTACAGCTCATTATATAATTCTACATTTGTTTTTATATAATTATATGTTTGATTTACTTGTATGTAATGTGGAGCTTTTCTCCCCGGGCCTGCACTGAAAATGGGCTCCTTGAGCCCAGTGGACCTCCCCGGTCATCAAACTGGAAATAAATAAATAAATAAATAATGAAATAACACCAATGTTATGGGTAATGTTTGTAATGTAATGTATGAAAAGGTTTTATCAAGCATTTGTTATAAGTACAGAAAGAATGATTCTTACTACCTTACCTGTAGTTAGACTTCATGATATGATAATTAAAGTCATGTACTGTAAACTTGGTTCAATGGCTGGGTTAGACACCATGCTGAGTGCTTGCAACATGATTGTATTTTAGTAAGGAGGCCATGACTTGGGGGGTAAAATGGCTCTAGGGCAAACATTCAGCAGACTGATTCATTTATAAAATGGATTGATGATAACAGTTTTGTTTTGTAAGTATTGGGAACATGTTTCACTGGTAAAGAAATTGACGAGGTAGATGGATAGGCAATTGTGTCTGTGGAAAGTTTTTATTTTTATATAATTTTTGTTGTTGCTCCTAATGATGATCCATCCCCACCTCCTTATAAACCAGACCAATTTTCTCCCATCCTGGCTATCATACAGGCAACCTCTCTGGTGTTTTGTGCCCTTGATACCATCCTGGCAATGACAGTATATTTTGTATGGGGGGCATCACTGCTGGAGCTAGTATGCCCTTGATGTGCAAGTGCACCCTCCAGTGCAACTAGAGGGAGGGCTGCCATAAATGAGGCTTTGTGATCAACCATTCTTGCTTGGACCATCCTTTGCATTACTATCCCTCCCCTAGAGATTGTGATAATGTATGGTGCCAGTCAACCCCCTCCCCGAGAAGATGTATGATTATCCTCACACCAGATCAAGCAGGCACCCTGGTCACTAATCAAGTTGGGTCTCCTAGGTCATAGTCAGGGCTTTATGAGAACTGTCTTTATGGAGAGTTTTAAGTATTCATTTGATATTTTATCTGCAGAAGGTGAAGATTTGAATTTACTTAGAAGTCTGCATATTTGAAAGGAAGTAACGGATCTGAAGTTAAGAACAGGTATGCTGTGAACTAGCTTATTTAGATTGTCAATAGGTGTAACAGAGATGCTAACATATTTAATAGATTTAGGAAATGGTTGGCAATTTCATCAGCTATTTGAAAGAAGGTTGCATATTGAAAGCAATTGAGCTAGGTGGATTCACCATGGTTATTATAAGTAATACTATGACAGGGTCCTATGGAATGTTATTATATCTAGTTTGTTGCAAGTAGGTGTCAGCCTTTCTCTCTGCCTGTCACCTCTGGAGATCTCTTACTCACTTCATTGTATAAAATCAAACAGTTGCTATGTCCATAAATTATATTATTCCCTGTATTGTATATAATTTTGACTACATATGATTACTGTTTTGTCTTAAAATTTGTTTTGTAAACTTTTGTCTGTAAATAACTGCACAGCTTTTCTCCAATTATAATTTTACTGTACTGTTTCATAATTTTCCTGTATATATAATTGTGGAGCTTTTCTCCCGGGCCTCCACTGAAAATGGGTTTGTCAGGCCCAGTGGACTTTCCTGGTAATCAAATGCAATAAATAAATAAATAAATAAATAAATAAATAAATAAAGTACCCTCTCTTGTGCAACCATGAGGGCTACCACAGCTGAGGCTTTATGGCCAAACACTTTCCCTTGGAACAACTTTTGGATTGCCATCCTTCCCCCAGAGATTGCTACAATGGAATGTCTTTTTTTTCTTGCTTAGAAATATGGATTTCAAAAATTATCTGTATTAATTTTGGAAACTACTATTCTTAGTTTGCTGAAGCAGTTTACACATATGGTCCTTTTCAGTCATAAATAACTTAATATAAGATCTGATGTCAATTTTGTTTCAATCCTCAACTAATGGGGTTTGGATCCTATCCTTGGATACAACTCGGTTGTTATACTAAGTTCTAGCCTCCAAAAACACTCGAGCTCCTTCCCTACCCATAATGCAGCAACCCCTAACTTCTCCCAGATCTCATTTGCTGCTTTTGCATCTAGACATGGTCGCCATCAGCTTTCGAGTTATAGAGTGGGAGACAAGTCTTTTTCCATATATTTTCCCTTTTTCAAACAGTTTATTTGTTAAATATATTTTCTTCTGCATCTCTGCACTTCTAAGCTACTTTTGTGCACTCTTTAATGCATTTTTCTTTTCTATGATTGTTGGTAGGCATAGTTTCCTTCCCAACCCTTTCACACTTCGTGTGCTCTAAATTTAACATTGTTGTTATTATTTTTTCTTTCCATTACACCCGGTGTAATTTCTATGGTATCATTGGTGATGCTTTACTTTTCTATCTTTTCCTAGTTAAAAAAAGTTGTTATTGCATATTTTTGTTTTTTGATATTACTGACTTGGTCTCTTGGGTGTGGAAGGAACCTGATATAGGTGAATCAGTCCCCAAAAAGCCAGACCGGATTCTGGCTCCACCAGTAGGCAGGGAATACTGGGGTAAAGGGGTGCCAGTAGATGCCATTTTTGTGGCAGCAACTACAAAAAAAGAACTTCCGGAACAAAGTTCCACCATCTATCCTCCTAACAGAGAGTCTAGGGAGATGGACACATTTGGGAATGACTTTTACACTCAGATCGCTGAACTATCTGGCACATTTTACAAGTCTTCAAAGAGATTTGATTAAAAAGTTATAGAAATTTCTTTCTGGAACCAAAACTGCTGAGGCTTAATCTTCAGTAGCTCCTCAGTTGGCTACTCTACAAGCAATATCTAATTTGTCCATAAGCCTGATCTCATATGCTGCAGAAGCTGCCTCAAGGGCCACGAGTTCAGGCATTTCCATAAGGAGGCATGCATGGATGCACCTGTGTGATTTTACTGAGCCCTTCAAGGCCTTGTTCATCACTGCACCCTTTGAAGGCTCTTCTTTGTTTGGCTCCACAGTGAAGGACACACTCTCCAGGTGTGAGAAAGATGGAAAGACCTTGACTGCAGTGGTGATGCATTTTTCAACCCTGCAGAGAACATTTTTCAGGAAGCAACATGGAGGTCAAAAATGTGGTGCTGAAAATCCCCCCATGGCAGAGGAGGCCTACAAAACCAAGGGTCTAGAGATTCCTTTTCTGATAGACCTTTCAGCACTCCTGAAAGGAGGCCCGATTGTCCACCTCTGGTGGCAGTTGGGGGTCACTTAACTTTCCACCAGACAGCATGGCTAGATATAACAAACGACAGTTGGGTGCAAAGAATTATTTCTAGAGGTTATATAATTCCCTTTTCCCTACCTCCTCCATTATCAAGAACATTTCCCAAATCTGGCTAACAAAGTTCGCAGGTGACTGCAAACTGGGAGCCATTATTGAATCCCCAAATGATGTGGATATTCTACAAAAGGGCCTTACATAAACAGATGCTTGGTGCCAGAACCATGGGCTCAAGCTTAATGCCAAGAAATTTATAGTTATCCTCTTTGGGAAAAAAACATGTACCCATGAATTACCACATAGGTGGCAGTATACTAAACACCAAAAGTGTGATGAGAGACTTAGGGACACAGGTGGACAGTGGTCTCACCTTTGATAACCACATCACCACAACAGTCAGGAAATCCTTCTATGTGGCACACCTCATCACTAAGGGCTTTTCATCCAGAAAAAAGGAGGTCATTGTCCCACCATACTCATCCCTCATTAGACCCATTATAGAGTACAATGCCCCATTTGGTATGTACCTCACAAGACGTCTGCAACAGCTGGAAAGGCCACAGAAATACCTCACTAAAAGAATCACAGGCCTAAAGCAGATGCCCTATACTGACCATCTAAAAAAACTCCAGCTATACTCTTTTGCATATCGTCTACTCAGTGGCAATCTCTGCTCAACATACAAGGCCATGTCAAACCCTGAGCTGTTGGACATGCTCCACTTAAAGAAAGCCCAATCCCTCAGAGCCACATGCTCCAGGATCTAAACCTTGTCATCACAATGAACAAAACATGCTGGAGGGATAGGTTCCTGACCCAGAGACTCCCCATACTCTGGAATAGACTGCCCATATATGTCAAGCAGAGCGTTGCCTTGGCCCTCTTCAAAAGGAACCTTGATGATTGGATGGGAGATAGGAAATTCACCCTGGGGATCACGTCAGTCACCCTGCTAGACAGGGGCCCAGGGAAGTAAATATTGTTGGAAGAAATATCCGGGGAATTGTTTGGCTGGGCTTGTTGATAGCCTAGTACCAACCTATGAACCTATGTTACACTCAGTCAGAGGAAAGCAGCACCATGGGAAATTCAAAAGCTGCTAAGAATAAGATTCATCTAAGAGGTTCCACCAGACAAAATAGACTCCAGAACTTACTCAAGATTCTTTTTAGTGCCAAAGAAAACAGCGGACTGGAGACCAGTTTTGGATCTCAGTGTACTGAACAAGTCAGTTTGACACACAAAGTTCTGGATGGTCATGGTCCAGTCCATTCTGCCCTGTGCTCAATAGATCTTCAGGAAGTGTACTATTACATAAAGATGAACAGAAGATCCAGAAGGTATTTACACTTCCAGCTGGGAGTCAGTCATTATTAGTTCAGAGCTCTGCCCTTTGGCCTTATCACATCCCCCAGGGTGTTCATCGAGTGCATTGCAGTGCTAGCAGCTTGCTTGAGACTGCAAGGATTCCAGGTGTTTCCATATCTAGATGACTGTCTCATTACCACCCTGACCAGGCATTGACTGATAGAAGCATGAGATCATATGCTACAGATTTGTTCACATCTCGGAATAGCCATAAATTACAAGTCTCACTTACAACCAACACAGACATTACAATTCATAGGAGCAGCGTTTAACACATTATCTGTGGTAGCTTCTCTTCCTTTATCAAGAGTACAAACGATAAGAATGCAGGTCAGGAAAATAATTTGCAGTACCAGAATTTCAGCCTGATTGATTCTGCAAGCCCTGGGGTCAATATTAGCAGAAATAATTTTAGTTCCTTTAGTGAGATTCCACATGAGAATTCTACAATAGATGCAAGCAATAGAATGGTCAATACTTTCTCAACCTTTGTCAGAGAGGATAAGAATAACTCAAGTATGCAAAAGATACCTTTGCTGGTGGATGCAATCTCAACAGGTATTACATGGCCATCATTTCAACCTCCTCAGTTCTAGGCCATAGTGATCACAGATGCTTCCCAGATTGGGGGGTGCATTTTCTGGGAAAAATGGTCCAAGGCACTTGGTCCCTCGAAAAGGCCAACTTGCATATCAATGTTCTGGAGATGAGAGTGGTGCTTTTGGCATTGCAGGCATTTCAAGACTCTCTCCATCTTGGAACAATTGCAGTCCTGGCAGACAATATGTCAGTAGCTTGGTACATCAACAGTCAGGGGAGAATCAGGTCTTACCCCTTATGTTGAGAAGCCCTCAGAGTGTGGCAATGGACAATATCTTCCAACTGCTTTCTAATAGCAATGCATATTCCAGGGAAGTCCAAAGTGATAGCAGAAAAACTGAGCAGGTCCATCTTACTACCCCATGAGTGGTCTCTCAACAACAAAGTGACTGATAAGATTTTCAGTCAGTGGGGCCAGCCTTGCTGTGATTTTTTTGTCTCTCCTCTAAACAACAAGTGCAGCAGCTTTTTTGCCCTTATCCCCCCACTGGGGGAATCATCAAGGGATGCTCTACTCAATGACTGGCCACCCGGTCTTCTGTATGCTTATCCTGTGACTCTCCTAATTCCCAAATTCCTGCAGAAAACAGCCAGGCTGAAGAGCAAAGTCATCCTCATTGCACCTTACTGGCCTTAACAGATTTGGTTTCCCTTCCTTTGGCCTCATCTATTTTGTCTACCTTGGATTCTGGACCCAATTCCAGGTCTCCTGTCTCACCCAACAGGCATGATTCACCTGGATACCTCAAACCTCAAACAAACAGCATGGTTTCTCCAATTCCTTTAATAGCCAGACAACCAATGCTGTCTTCCCATGTCTGTTCCATACTTTTATCATCCCATAAGCCCTCTACTAGGAAACTCTACAGGAGTAAATGGAAAAGATTTGTTTGTTGGGCAAAACAAAATCAGATAGACCCCTTCTCAGCTCCAATTTAATCTGTTCTGGAATTTTTTGGCGAGTTTGTTTAATGACAGTGTTAGCTCATCAACTATTAAAGTCCAACTTGCAGCAATCTCTAACCTCCATGTGGGATTTCAAAATTCTTCATTGGCTCTAAACTTTGCAAGGCCTTTTTGAGAGGTGCTCTCCTGCTAAGACCTCTTATAAAGAACCCACACCATCAAATTTGGTACTGCATGCCTTAATTCATTCTCCCTTCAACCTGGCAGCTAAATGTGATCTTAAATTCCTGACCTAAAAAACTATCTTTTTAGTTGCAATTACATCTGCTAGAAGAATTTCAGAACTTCAAGCATTATTTTCTAAGCCTCCATATTTGATTTTTCAGTAGTATAGGGTCACATTATGTACCAATGCTTCCTTCCTTGCTAAGCTTGTGTCAGAAACCAACATCAACCAGTCCATTAATTTGCCAGTATTCTTTCCAAAATTTACAAATAAAGGGGAATATATGCTGCACTTACTGGATGCTCATAGATAATTACACTTCTATCTACACAGAACAAAAGAGATTAGAAAGACAAATCAACTATTTGTTGCCTTTGCACATACTAAATTGGATGAACCAGTTGCAAAGGTAAACTAACTAGATGGTTGACAGATTGCATTTCATTTATATATAACAAATTGAATTTCCCCTTACCAAAGTCATTAAAGGCTCACTCAACCAGATCTATGGCAACTTCATCTGTCTTCCAGTCTACAGTCTCTGTGGATGGGATACATGTATGACTGCAACTTGGTCAAATCCTCATACTTTTATCACTCATTACAAAGTAGATCTGGTCTTGAGGGGAAGAGCAACCTTTGGCTCAATCATACTCAGGAATATCCTTCCTTAGAGTCCACCCAGGTTTTTAGGTAGCTGTGGACTCTGTCCAATTAATTGAGGATTGAATGAAAATTGACATCAGATAAAGAAGTTATGTACTTACCATAATGTTCCATCTGTGGTGCCCATTTTCATTCTTCCACCCCCCCACCCACAAACCCCCTCCATTTTTATGGATGACTTCTTGAGGACATCAATGTCCTTTGTAATGAACTCCAGTTATGGCATATTTGTTATAGTCTTTCTGTCAAGCAGCAAATAAGATCTGAGAGAAGCTGGGGTTAGTGCATTATGGGTAGGGAAGGAGCTTGAGAGTTTTTTGGATGCCACCAGCTAGTAATGGCCGAGTCAGATCTGAGGAGTGGATCTGAACCCCATTAGTTGAGGAAGAGTGAAAATGGACAACACAGATGGAACGTTATGGTGAGTACCTAACTTCTTTTTTATGATCCATGGAAATGTTTTGTCATTGGTTTTCTTCCTTTTGGTTGGTACCATATTGCTAAAGATTTTTAAGATAGGATTACTTAACTAATCGACAGTAGTGCTGAGGACAAGATACTTAAAAAGGAGACTAACTGCTTTGTCTGAGGGTAACTATAAGTTTTGGGAGATAGAAACCCATTGTATTTATGGCAACTTCATCTGCCTTCCAGTCTAGAGCCTCTGTGGATGATATATGCGTGATGGCAACCTGGTTAAATCCTCATACTTTTATCACTCATTACAAAGTAGATTTGGTCTCGAGGTGGTGATTCATTCTGCATTTACACAGGGACCAAACTGCATGGGCAGGACCTTAAATCACTAAAATAGTCAGAGAAAAACCAGCAAGGCAATATTGCTTGGACCTGATCTAAATGTTTAGTCAAGAATGTTTTTACTAGAAGACTTTTATGTACCTTAGTAGAGAGTTTAGTGGTTTTGGCAAACCAAACAGATGACTAGTGTCTTAGGATTAAATGTCTATGGAGAATTTATAGTCTAAGCTAAAATCTTCCATGATGAATGATTCACCTCTAATTTTGTCAGCCAGGATAAAATGATTTTGGCACTGCGTTTATAAGCACAGGCAGCTTGTATATATCCTAGATTTAAACATTAGTAATTTAACTGTCATACTAACTTAGAAGGAGCATATCACAGTATTATCTGAGGTACAAGACTGAGTAATATTATCTAAATCTTCAGGGCTTATTCTTTATTTTTGTTTTAATGTCTGTTAAGCACAGGTGACAGACTATTCCAGAAAGCATCCATATCAGCCAATGGCCAGGATAATAACAATTAATAACAAAATATATGTTAAAACTGAGTACATAAAGGAAATATGTACAATAAACAAACAACAGAATGTCAGGAAATAAATAGTTAGACCTTGCATAAAAAGGTGCAGAAAGTGGTAATAAACACTCTAATGGGAAGATTAAATAATATATACAAATACTTATAAGCAAAAGAAAATTATTTGCTAATGAAATGTTGGATTTGCATTATAACCAGATGCAAATGCATCAAAGTTCTTTTTATATTCAGAATACATTGAATATTGTACAAACATACTTCAAGTAAAAGAAAAACTAGACATAAGAACTCTATAAAAATAGTATTTCAGATCATAAGGTCAATTAATTATATCACCAGCCTGGATAGAACAGAAATACTTATTTATGTAATTCTGAATGTTATAAAGGTTATATGTAAATGTTTTTTCTAATGGTTTCTGGAATGTTTTCTAAGTATCATATTATATAATAATGTACTGAATTTGTAGCTAATTAAAAAAATTGCAGAACATTCATGGTAATAAAACAATGTTCTCATGCCATCAGCCATGCAGAAAAGAGATGCATTTCTTACAGAAGTAACTACACAGTAATACAACTGACATAGCAAGTCTTTTCTCTATGCCATGCTATCAACAACCTTTCACCACCAACAGGTGGCAGGACTCTTGAGATTTTTCACTTAGCAGATGCTGCTCTACAGTGACATACTGCTACATTACATCCACATGGCATACCCACACAGGAAGGGGGCTCCTCTCCTTAAATAGGGCATTAGAACGCTGAAGAATGGAATTCTAGTGAAGCGACCTATAAATGTAGGAATCCAAGGCTTTGATAGTTATGCGTGTTAAAAATGAACAAACAGTAAATTAGGGTGCTGCACCCCAAGTCATTCCAAAGGAAAGGTTATAGGGCTGCTGAATCACATTCCCTCAAAGATTTTATGTAGTTGTATCTAAATAAGTAACTTAAATGTTTTGAAGTTTTCTTATTCAGGATGTTTACCTTTGGTGAAAAAATCAAATACAGTGGTGCTTTAGGATAGAAAAAAGAAAATTGTTTGAATAGAATTTCATATTCTGATCTTAAACTTGCTCTTCTTTGGAGAGCACTATATAGGCTAGCACCACCGGCTTAAGAACAGCTCTTCCTTTTATGAAATGATATAAGGAAGTAAACATTTATTTGGACTGTCTGACATCAGTATACATGGAAACACAACATTTCATGAAGCCATGTAAGCATACATCCTGTTTAGAAGTGCTTCCATGGAATGCTCAGAAACTGACCGGGATGAACATGTTGATTAACGGTTAATTGTGAAAATACTTTTAGGACAAGTTCAGATGTATCTGTAAGGAGACTCTGAGATCATTCTTCATCAATGGCAGAAATTCTATGAGCTGAAGAAACAAGTCCCCAAAAGAGGGTATTTTATGATAAGTATGGCAGCTCACAGGAAGCAAGCAATTCAGATGGAGAGGGAGCATGTTGATCCAACCCATCACTTATCCATATTTGGGACTAGATGCTTCATGAAAAACATAAGGCAGGGACAGCAGATCATCCAGTTTAGAAATGAGGCTCTAGGTGAGCCCTAAGTTGATTTAGCTGTCCAGGCAAGGTAACACAAGAACTGGATATCAAACAAAGTATGCCACAGCGATCACTATCTGAGACTATTGTTTGGCATTGTTGTCACTTGGCTTTGTGGCACAGACAGATGAAGCCTTGACAGTGACCCACATGTCCTAAAATCATATCAGTCAAGGTGCTGGAGAAGTCAGCCAGTTGGGGATAAAAGTGAGTAGCTGACATGGATTGCCCATCTCAGGGTAGGGAGGCTATGGGGTCTACAGCCTTTACTGATGCCTAGTGGAGGCCGGGGGGGGGGGTCAATGAAAGTTTCACAAGCATCTAATTAGCTGTCATGTGTGTACACCCACCAAACAGCATACTCACTATAGCTGACATGGATATGTTCAGCAATCTGAATGTTCTGGTGACCAGTGTTGTAGGTTCTGTACCAGAGCGGCCAGTGGGATCAGGCTTATGGATGAAGCTTAAAATACCTCACCTATCTGTGGCTGGCATGAAGTGTAGCTTGTGTAGACAGCACTGAAGTATGGGGCTAAACTCCTTTATAGTTGCCTGGTTGGTGGCCACTCCAGGAAATGAAAGTGGGGTTGATGGCAGGAAGACAGAGAAGGGGATATCATATATTTAAACAAATAAACAAGGTGTCATGTATAGGTAATTAATTATGCCAATGACTGCACTACAAGACATGTAATTACAACACAGACTTTTTAGCATTTCAGGAACACCTAATCATCAGGGCTGGCTGTCCCAAGTCTCCTTTATCAATAACAATGATACATAGCAGTTCTTTAACTTTGTTAATACCATTTCCCTGGGCCAAACGTTCTCCTCCCCTCTGGAGGTGCAGACTTCTTCACCTCATCCTTACAAGTATTTTCACAGCTTGCACTACACCATGCTTTGCCTGTTCCCCAAGTATGTCCAAGCATCACGCTGTTCTCTTCTCCCTTTAGAATCAGTTTCACCATCCTTATGAAAAGCCTCTTACCAACTTTATCAAGACATCAGGCTGCTCTCTTCTCCCTTAGAATCAGTTTTACCAGCCTTATGAAAACTACTGAGACTATGCCAGAGCTAACCTCTTATTTACTCACAACTCAGACAAATTCAAAAGTCCTTCCCCTCATAGGGGCTAACATTCATGAGCCTTCTACCAAAGTTGTTCCATATACCTCAGAATTCAACTTATATTTAAACTGTTGTATTGTGATCCCTGTTCCTATCTGTCCCAAGAAAAATGAGAAAGTCAAAAATAAATCCTTATGGCAGCATTCTTCCACAAACAAACTTTTTTTTAATAAAAGAAAAATTAATTGCTATATATAATAAATTCCCTTCCTTCCATCATAAAATTATCTAAAACTGTCTGGCAACTATTTCAAGTGCACATTTAGAAGATGCAACGCAAGTTGTGAAGTAAAACTTGCCACCTCTTCCAAGGATAACACCTTTTTCAATTATATTAGAAAACTCAGTATCAATACTCTGAATTATATCAAGTTTCTACTGAATGGTACCATTTATTATGATGTAGAGGCAATCAACAACATCATGGTTACCAAATTCAGATGTAAATGTATCCGGGTGATATACCACTGCACTCCTCTCATTGATCTTCAAGTTACCCTCTCCCCACAATCATCTTTGAGCATACCCATTGTTAGCATCCAAAGGCAAAATGGCAGCTACAGCATGTGGTACTCTGCAACTCACCTGGCCTCTCCAGTGCAGAACACACCTTTGTTTAGCCCCTCATGAACCCTATCTTCTCCACAGGTTATATTCCACATGTTTGGAAAACTTCCATAATAGTGCCACTTCTGTGAAGATATGTGTCTCCACTAAGACCTGGTTAAAATTTAATAACAGCAAACCCTGGTTTACTGCTAAACATAAGCAACTTTGTCAAGCCAAGGAAGATGCCTATAGAAGTGGGGATGGAACACTTTTTAGACAGGCAAGGAACATACTGACAAAAGAAATCAAAGTTGCTAAAAAGAACTATTCTGAAAAGCTGAAAAAAAACAGTTTTTAGCCAATGATCCTGCATCAGTGTGAAAAGGTCTACAAAACATTACAAACTACAGTAAACCATCGTCCTACACTGCAGCTAATTACCAGCTGGCTGATGACTTGAATGCTTTTTACTGCAGGTTTGATAAGCCTGAGGCTACAAATGACACTGTTACCAGCTATGTCAGTGTACAGACTTATATGACTCTCTCTTCCACACATTCTCACATTCAGCCTGCATTAATTATCTCTGAGGAGGATGTGTATCATTTTTTTAAAAGACAGCAAATTAAGAAAGCAATTGGTCCAGAAGGGGTTTCACCCTCCTGTTTAAAAACGTGTTGATCAACTGGGCCTTGTTTTTACTCAGATTTTTAATAAATCATTAGAGCTGTGTAAAGTTCCCTTATGTTTCAAACAAGCTACAATCATTCCAGTACCTAAAAAATCCACCATAACAGGACTGAATGACTAAAGGCCTGTTGCTTTGACATCAGTGGTCATGAAGACTTTTGAGAGACGGGTGTTTGCTCATTTGAAGGATATTACAGCTCCCTCATTGGACCCCCTTCAGTTTGCTTATCGAGAGAACCAGTCAGCGGATGATGTAGTTAATATGGGCCTGCACTATATCTTGCAACATCTTGACAACCCAGGGACGTATACAAGGATTCTGTTTTGTGGACTTCAGCTCTGCATTTAATAGAATAATTCCAGTACTTCTTCACTTGAAACTCTCCCAGCTTTCTGTTCCTGCTTCCACCTGTCAATAGTTCACCAGTTTTCTAACAAATAGGAAACAACAGGTGAAACTGGGGAAATTTACATCTAGCACAATCAATACAGGTGTCCCCCAGGGATGTGTGCTCTCCCCATTGCTATTATCCCTCTACACTAATGACTGCACCTCTAAGGACCCCCTCTGTCAAACTTATTAAATACACAAATGATACAACCTTCATTGGGCTCATCAGGAATGGTGATGAGTCTGCATACAGATGGGAGCTTGAGCAGCGGGCCCTTTGGTGTAGTCAGAATAATCTGGAACTGAACACTCTTAAAACTGTGAAGATGACAGTGGACTTTCGGAGTGATACTACAATATCATCTGTCTTTATATTTAATACTGCTGTGTCAGTTGTGGAATCCTTCAAGTTTTTGGGATCTATAATCTCCCGGGACTTGAAGTAGGAGACCAATGTAGGGTCCATCATAAAAAAGGCACAACAGTGAATGTACTTTCTGCGACAGCTGAGGATGTTCAACCTCCCTCAGGAACTGTTGATTCAGTTCTATACAGCAGTCATTGAATCTGTTCTCAGCTCATCCATAACACCGTGGTTTGGATCTCTGTCTAATCAAGACAAAAATAGGTTATATTGAATAGTTAGGTCTGTCAAAAATATCATTGGTGTTAGTCTGCCCTCCTTACAGGACCTGTACTATTCCAGAGTCATAGAAAGGGCAGGAAAATCATCACCAACCCTTCACATCCAGGCCACCACCTTTTTGAAATATTACCATCAGCCAGGCGTTATAGATTAATACTCACCAAAACAAGCAGATATAAGAACAGTTTTTTTCCAGAGACCATCAAGTTCATAACTCAGCTTATTAGGTTGGGGTACTCTTTTTCCCAAGCCTCTATGGATTCTGTAGTGTTGTTTACATATTGTTAATACTTGTTTCTTTCAGTTTATTTCAGTATTTCTTGCACTGAGTTGCACTTTGCACCTTGTATGTATACGTATATGTATATGTATAAGTATATTTATTTTTTTGTCTTGTTCTTAATAGCTGCATATATATATCTTTTTGTCCTGTTCTTAATAGTTGTATGTATGTCATTTATGTAATTCATACTTGGAGAGTGACTGAAACTGGAGTCAAATTCCTTGTATGCATGCATTCTTGGCCAATAAATGTGATTATGATTCTAATTCTGATTCTGACTATACAAAGCAGCCACAAATCAGAGGTTGGGAATTAAAGACCTAGTAGTCTCACTAATAGTTTTTGCAAAGTCATGGGATACATCATAGGTGAGCTTATAAATAATGAAGTAGATGATTTATAATGCCTTGACTCTAATCAATTTGGTTTTGTGAAAGATAGCTCATGATTACTCAATCTTCTTTGAAAGAGTTACTGAGAACGTGGGCAAGGGTCAATCTGTTCAAATTATCTCCTAGACTTGGCAAATACCTTTGATACTATTCCCTTGACAGCATTAATGCCAGGCTTATCCACCCAAACATTAACCCTTACATCACTCATTGGACAGCCAGCTGGATCACTGATAGCAAACGCACACACACACATAAACATAAACACACACACACACACATGTGTGCACACGCACACACAGACTCACAGCTTAATAGTACAATTTCCATACCATTTGCACAAAAAACAAATATACTAACACTGTGCCATAGGGCTCAGTCATGGGTCCCCTCCTTTTTGGCACCTAAGTCTGTGAATTTAAGGTAGTCATCAAATGGGTATGACTAACCAAGTTGACTGATGACCACAAATTGAGTGTTATCACTAACCCCTCTGCTGATACTCATATCCTCCAAGAAGGGCCATGACTTCCCATGGCGTGCTGACTTTTGCCTGAAACTCAATTCCTAAAAAGGTAGTGCAGCTTAATTTGTGAAACAAAACTATCCAAATATATAGCACTTTAAAAATAGTGCAGTCAATAAAAATCTTGACACATTCATCAGGAATGAGCTATCCTTTACCCATCACGTATGAATCAGAGCTAGGAAGTCATTCATCTTCATTCAACTAATTGCCAGTGGAATTACTTCCAGAACTAAGGAAGCCATAATTCCCACTGCACTTCCCTCATTGGCACACTATAGATTACAATCTTCTGCATGTACCTCTTGAAACACTTTGCCAATATTAAAAGGCTTCAATAATTCCTGTCTAAATAATACAGTAGTAAGTTCCTTAAGATACTCGGATAGATTAAAAGTCCTGTCACTTTAGTTTGTCTCATACAGATGTCTGCATGTTGACATTTGCTTAGTCTTTCTTACTTTGAACGATTATGTCACATTAAACTTTTTTCACTTTCAGAAGTCCTGATGTAATGATAGATATCTGAAACAATGTATCCTCTGCCTATGAAACAGCCTTCCTTTATATGTCAAGCAAAGAGATATGTTGGCCATCTTTAAAACCAGACTTGATGACTGGATGGGCATTTGTAGTGTCACATCTGAGGCAGGTAGCGTAACTAACCTTGATCAAAGAAGCTAATTTATTTTCAGGTTTGCTGGAGTGCACTGGCCAGGTTTCTCAGCGGTTACCTAGAGTGCATATCTCATAACATATAAACCCACAAACTACTGATGTCCATTGTATGCCCCACCCATGGGTTAACTATGGATAAGAGCAAGAAGTTTGCAATCATGTGGTTGAGGCTTGGAAGCTCGACCTGAACATCTTAGAGCTGTAGATACCGAAGACTGGAATACTGAACATCAGCAATATCGAAGTCTAAATTTGCCCTCCCCTTCCAAACCTATGGTAGCACTTTTTCCTGGATCAGGAGTAGTAGTAGGGTGTTTTCAGGATTCAAAGTTGTGGTAGACATGGTGTATAATCAGTATTCTGACTTTTGTGGTGCATTTCAGTGTTTCTGTTGGTCAAGCTTCCATGTCTCGACCACTTAATAGTAAATTGAGGAAGAGGTGGGGCTTAGTAAGAAAACCCAAACCACTCCTGACAGCTGCCTTAATAATGCTCCCTCCTGGTCAACACTCACACCTGTAATAGGGAATGTATGGGCCAAGTGACTAGGAAGGGGCTGATGACTGACAGGCAAGGGGGGAGTCATACCTCTCAACCGTACCAAATTCATCGGGTTTTATTGGTTTTGAGAGTAAAATAATGGGGTGCCACAAATTCCTGAGTGGTCCCTTTAATTCACGATTTTTTTTGGGGGGGTGCAACTTTAAATTGACTTCACCATGCACCCTGTAGGAGTGTGGGTGATGACATCACTTTGTGAAGCAGACTGCCAGCCTGTTGGAGATGTGGACTGTATTTAAACTTTACAACCTGGAAATTTGAATAACAGCAGGCCAGCAGCACATTAGTGAGCGGTGCAGCTGTTTACAAATGAAACCAGCTAAAAATCCACTAGGCACTTCAGGGAACCAGATTTTCTCCAGAAACCAAATTACAAAATATAATACTTTAAACATTTTTATTACAAAAAAAATTACAATTTAAGTTAAACTTAAATTCTACTCCTGCCAAGTGCCAAGTCCAAGTCTGATTCTGACTGCAGTCAGTGCAGAGGCCTGTCTGCAGCCCGACCAGAGCAGAACCATGTCTGCACTCCTACAATGAGAAAATATACTTTTTCAGTAGTTCAACCTATGGCTCCAGGTAAGTAAGAAAAGAAAGAATAAAAAAAGAAAAAATATTATGTTATATGTATGCTTGCCTATGCCTAATAGAAACTGTGACTGTCTGCAGGATGTGCTTTAGTTTTGTCATTCCTTCCAGTCGGGCAGTCTTGATTTATATCCTTCACTATTGACTAATTCTTTTTTTTCTTGCAGTCTATGAAATTCAGTTTTTCTCCATGCACCACTGCTCAAAACCATCAGTTTTTCCAATGCAGTAGTTCATTAATAATTGTTTACATTTATTTATTTTTTTAATCTCTTTATTCAGATTTTAGAATAGCAACAACAAGAATACACAAAATATATAACAATAATTGCAAACTATATACAAATGCATTCTTTGCCCAATAAAGAATAAACATAGTTATTATTAGGATAAAATATGATCAAACAATATATTCCAATAATCAATAAAGTAAGAGGGGAGTTTTTGGCTGTAAATTAAATATTTGTGAGCTAACAAATATTGAATAGCTAAGTGTTTAAATTCATCCCAAGATAGTAAAGACCTGTCTTTCCAGTTGAGTGTAATGTAGTATTTAATAAATACAAAAAGTGAACTCAGGATGCATAATTATGATTTAGACAACCCGGGGGGGGGGGGATATGTAATATGGTAAACATCCAAGACAGGGTTGACTTCTCATAACCCATTTTTTCCTGTTGGACCCTTAAGGAGCACCAAAGTTTATAGGAGCACTTAGAAATCCAAAAAGTATGATTAAGGTCAGCTTTATGGTTAGGACAGTATGGCCATAATGAGGAAGAAGGGGGATAGATTTTATTTAAGATACTTGGAGTAAGGTAAGCATTGTTTAATAGCATGAGTTGGGTATACTTAATTTTTTTAAAGGGGATATGTTGTGAAGATAATGGAACAGATTGAGAAATTTGGCTAGATGAAATTAATGGATCTTGGTCTTGCCAATATTTTGAGTGAATGATATTATTTTGTGTTTTGATTGAAAGAATAAGTATATATCAATTAGAAATTATTTTCTTTTTAAGTGAAAGTAAGTTCCATAGGGTTTTACAAGTTTTAATATCATCTGAAGTCAAAGTAGGTTCCCCCAAGATATAATGATAAAGCTCTTTAATTTGTCTTATAATGATTATATAACTTTTGGGAAGGTTCATCTATAGTCTTGTATCAGAGATAAAATCATTTTTAAAAGGGAAAAAGTCAGCTAAAGATTTATCTTTGAGAAGTTAATCATTTTCTTGTTTAGTTTGAGATTAGGGTTAAGGTGAATTGGTTGTAATATATTAAAAGTGGGAAATAAGTTTAAAGATTTAAACATTTTTGTAAGATAGTTGTTTTGTGCTTTAGAGATAAGTGTATTTTAATCTTATTCAAGTTTTCCCTATCAAGGAAAGGGAGAGCTTTTTAAATGATTTAATATAATTATAAAATAATTTTACCCAGGTTGGAGACCAGTACAAAAAATTAGGGAAAAATCAGATATAGCTGTCACTCTGCTACAGTTAATCATATCATAGTATAATCTAAAATCTGGTAACCTAGGCCACCATTTTCTTTGGGGAAGGTCAGCTTTTTAATAACAAATTCTAATTGACTTAGATGACCACAAGAAATTAGAAAGGAAGGAGTGAATATAATCTATTATGTATTGTTATGTTAGAGGTGTTAAAAACATATAAAAATCTTGGTAGGATGTTCATTTTAATTGTGGCTGTTTTAGTGAGGAGTGAGAGTTGGAATTTCAACCATCTATTAAGGTCCTGCTGAATGTTAGACAAAAGGCTTGTAATGTTATTATAATAATATTGGATAGTGTCTTGATAAAAGGATATTCCTAAGTATTGTAAGGACTGACTAGTTTTGATTTCTGAAGACAGAGCATCAATAGGTGGTTGACAAAAACAGTTAATAGGAAAGATTGATGATTTGCTTGGATTTAGTTTATAATTAGAGAGTTTCGAGAAAGCATCTACAAAGGATAAGATTTTCTGAAGATCTGAGTTGGGAAGAGAGTAATATAGGTATAGATCATCAGGGTATGCTGATAAAGGGATATTAGTACTGTAAAGAACAGGAATGTAGTGAAATGTTTTTTGTATAATTAACAAAAATAAGGGTCCGATATAAAGGTTAAACTAATAAGGGGACATTGGGCAACCTTGTCTAGCCCCAGTCTTAATATCAGTTCTAGAGGATAACTGTTTATTTGTATATGGTGTGGGCATTGGAGCAGAGGGATTTAATAGCCTGTATAAATGCCTGGGGTATATTGAAATGGGGTAGGATTCATAGGTTCATAGGTAGGTACTAGGCTATTGGCCTTGGGGCCTATACAAGCCCAGCCAAAAAGGTACCCTGGCTTTTGCCACCCAAGAAAATTATTTTCCTGTGCCACTGTTGAGCAGAGCCACAGAGGTGATCCCCGGGGTGAATTTCCTATTTCCCATCCAATCATCAAGATTCTTCTTGAAGAGTGCTAATGAGGAGCTTTGTTTGATATAGACAGGTAGTTTATTCCAGAGTATGGGAAGTCTCTGGGACAGGAATCTATCCCTCCGGCATGTTCTGTTTATTGTGGCGACAAGGTTTAGGTCCCTAGAGTGTGTAGCTCAGAAGGATTGGGATTTCTTTAAGTGGAGCATGTCCAACAGCTCTGGGTTTGACATAGCTTTGTATGTTAGGCAGAGATCACCTATGAGTAGGTGATATGCAACGGAGTAAACCTGGAGTTTTTTGAGACTATCTGCGTAGGGCATCTGTTTGAGGCTGGTAATCCTCTTTGTGAGGTATTTCTGCGGCCTTTCCAGTTGTTGTAGATGTCTTGTGAGGTACATACTAAAAGGGGTGTTGTACTCTATAATGGGTCTAATGAGTGATGAGTAGAGGGGAACAATGACCTCTTTTTTTCTGGATGAGAAACCTTTTGTGATGAGGTGTGCCACATAGAAGGATTTCCTGACTGCTGTGGTGATGTGATTATCAAAGGAGAGACTACTGTCCACCTGTGACCCAAGGTCTCTTATCACACTTTCGGTGTTAAGTATACTACTGCCTATGTTGTAGTTCATGGGTACAGAGCTTTTACCAAAGGGGATAACAATGCACTTTTTGGCATTGAGCTTGAGGCCATGGCTTTGACACCAGGCATCTGTCTCAGTGAAGCCCTTTTGTAGGATGTCCACATCGTTAGGAGTTTCGATTATGGCTCCTAGTTTGCAGTCATCTGCGAACTTCATTAGCCAAAGACCTTCTGTGTTAGCCTGTACTTCAGAGTAGTAGATAGCAAACAGGAGAGGACCCAGGACTGAACCCTGTGGTACTCCACTTGTCACTGGTCTGAAGTCGGATTTGGAGTCTGCTACTTTCACAGTGTGGGTTCTGTCAGTGAGCCAGTTGGCAACCCATCTTGTAGAAAGTCAACATTAAGCCTATCAAAGGCTTTGAAAGCATCAACAGTCAAAGTATATATAGGGATACAAGTGAGGCTAGAAAGAGATATCATAGCATCAAGGTAAGGGTGTGGTCAAATGTTTGTCTATTTTGTATAAATCCTGATTGTTCAGGAGAAATAATATGAAAAATAATGGACTTAATTCTATTAGCTAGGATTGAGGCAAAAATCTTCATGTCAAGATTTATTAGGAAAATGGGTCTATAGTTCAAGGGATGTTTAAGGTCAGGGTTTATTTTGGGTATGAGAATCATTTTGGAGGCATTTAAATATAAATCAGTAATTCCATCCTCAGTGATATAGTTGAAGAGCTTTAGTAGAATAAAGGATAGCTCTGGAGTGAATGCTTTATAAAATTCTGCAGTAAGGCCATCAGGTCCAAGAGCCTTATTAGATTTGAGTTTATTAATTGTTATAATTATTTTTTGCTGAGTGATGGGGGATGATAAATAGTCTTGCTGTTCTCTCTTAAGTTTGGGAAAGCTTAATTGGTTTAAGAAGAGTTCTAAATCTGGCATGTTAAGTGAAAGGTCAAGAGGGCTATAGAGGTGAGTGTATAAAGTTTCAAAAAGTTTAATTATGTCATGATTATTATGATAGTTTTTACCTTGGTAGGTTATTTCTGAGATGGTAGAAGAAAGTTTACTTTGATTGACTAGTCTTGACAAGAATTTGGAGGGGGATGGAGATGATTCTGAGTAATTCACCAAGGTTTTTATTTCTTGGAAAGATAAGTTCTCAGCATGAAAAGAGTAAAGTTTTTTTCTGTAAGTAGATTAACTGTTTCTCTGTCTCTTGTTTAAAATTTGTTTGTAAGTCTAATTCAAGTTTAGTGATTTTATCTTTAATTGTCGATTCTTTAAGGAGATATTCTTTCCTATAAAAAGACGCTTTACTTATGAAGGACCCTATAATTGAAGTTTTAATAGAAGCTCAAAAGATATCAAAAGGGAGTTGATTAGAGCTTAGTGTTTTTACTGTTTGTTCCAAAAGGGAATTGATTTATTGTATCAAGTCTTTTTTTTTTGTAAGAGATTGGAATTTAATGTCCAAATATAACCTCTATTTCTATTAAACGAGTTAATAGACCAGTCCAAATATAACCTCTATTTCTATTAAATGAGTTAATAAACCAGTCAATGTTAAGGGTAATTTTACAGTGATCAGCAAGGAATCTGGGATCAGTATTAAAAGAATTGTTGAAATTTAGAAAGACGCTGAAAATTAAAAAGAAGTCTAATCTAAACCAGTTTTTATGACAGTGAGAGTAGAAGGTAAATTTATTTTTGGAGGAGTTGTTGGGTAGGCAAATATAGGGATCAAACAGGTTAAAGTCATTTCTGAGTTCCATGATAGCTAAAGAGGCATATTTATTATGTTTGGTTTTGATGTTAGTTCTGTCCAACATGGGATCTTGAACAAAATTCCAGTCTTCACCTCAAATGTAATAATGATTGGGAAAGGATGAGATAAAATCTTATTTAATACAAGGGCATATAGATTAAGCACCAATATGGGTTTATCAAGATGAGAACAATTAGTTATTATATAACACCATCTTCCCTCAGGGTCCATATCATATTGCTTAATATCTTCCTGAAAGCTATTTTAATAATAATAGCCACCCCAGCACTATTTCATATTTTACTAGAAGCTATGATAATTTTAATCCACTTTCTGCCCAGAATGGGATTTCATTGCTCGGAGGACAAATGGGTTTCTTCTATTAAAATAATGTTAGCCTTAGATTTAAAGACCAAGTGAAGAAAAAGTTTCCTTTTTTCTAATTGCAACCCCTTAACATTCCAAGAATCAATTGTCTACATAGCAAAATAATATCTTTAATTACCCAGGGTAAAGGAAGAGTAACATAAGGAAATAGAAATGTAATTGTATAAAGTAAGTGGGCAAAGGTACCTAGCTCTTACTGCCATAACCCTGTGCCTAATCACAAAACTACTTGCCTCGGAAGAGCATGGGAATTTAACTGCTAGAGATTTAAAGAAAGAGACATTAATTAGTTCAAGAAGCAGTATGTCTCTAATACAAACTTTGTTCTAGATAAAATGATGCCCCAAAGCTAAAAAGTCAACCATATAGAGCATAAATAGCATAACTTTGCTAACACACCAACAACTAATCCCTCAGCTCTTCTAAGAAGAAAGAAGCAATAGAGTATAAGGTAGAGAACTATACAAACAAGTATGTATATAACAGCTGTCATCCAATAACTGTTAAAGCAAAAAGATTAATAATTCCTTTCAAGGGGTGTAAAGTGTACAGAGTTTGCCAAGACATTATAAATTTACTGAGCAATATATGAAGCAAGTATAAAGTAGGAGATTAAATATAAAAAGGATAAGGTTGGTAGGTAAGGTAGTAGTGATTATTGTATAATTTAAGTGAATATAGTAAGTTATCTATAACAGGGCACTTAATTGGAAGAAAAGATTAGGGCACAGTAATTATCAGACCCAGTGATATTAACTTTCAGTGAGTTCAACAGATCAACTAGATAGCCTATAATCTAAGAATCTATTCAAACAAATAAGATAATAAAGAGATTTATCAAGTTTGAAATGTTCCTATTACATAGATTAATTACTTAAAAAAAGTACCCATTCCATGTAACAATGCACTGACACGGCTCAGCTCAGAGGAAAAATATTCATATGTTACA
The DNA here is from genome assembly GCF_019279795.1 of Protopterus annectens. NCBI lineage: Eukaryota > Metazoa > Chordata > Ceratodontiformes > Protopteridae > Protopterus > Protopterus annectens. The sequence continues at coordinate 516,231,486 of NC_056733.1, forward strand.
TAGTGGCAGTTACAATGTCTGTGATTCACTAAATCTAACTGAACAGTGCAGCCCTGCCAAAAATTCGGTAAAGCCATGAATCATACGGACCTTGAAAAACATGCAAGAGTATAATGCAAAAAAACCCTCTGTTTCTGACATGATGTGCTTTTTAATTTGACCAGGTGACATAAGTTGAAACCTTTCACTAAACCAGCAAAAATTGTTGGCATCTGTGATGAAAAGGAGGGAAGGAATGCATGGGGAAAGTTTAGCTGTAGTTTGCTGGAAAACTTTTTAGCAACAAATTACCTCTGGCTGGGTTAGTGGTCAATAATGCTGTCATTAATGTGACTTTTAAAGTTCCTGCAGTTCACTGAGAAAAAAATAACTTTATTCTGTCCAGAACAGATATGACAAGAGCTTATTGTACCAAATTTAAATCTCTGAACAATCTTGAGCAATATATATATATATATATATATATATATATATGTATATATATATATATATATATATATATATATATATATATATATATATATATATATATATATATATAGAAGATCGACAGACCATTTGATTGACATTCATTTGGTTGACATCTCATTTGGCCGACAACCAGTATTCAAGGCACTTAACAGGGAATTGCCCCCCTCCCCAATGTTGTGCGACCCTGGAGTTGATATATATAGTTAGGGGAGGTTCAGGGGCACAGCCCCCCACAATGGAGGGTGTGGGGGGCAAAGCCCCCCACCTATTTCCATTTAAAATGTGTAGTTTTTGTTGAATTTGTCATGTTTTAAATGCAAATAGGTGGGGGTTCTGCCCCCCACACCCCCCAACTATATATATCAACTCCAGGGTCGCACAACATTGGGGAGGGGGCAATTCCCTGTTAAGTGCCTTGAATACTGGTTGTCGACCAAATGAGCTGTCGAACAAATGAATGTTGATCAAATGGTCTGTCGATCTTCTAAGGTAGACCCATATATATATATATATATATATATATATATATATATATGTATATATATATATATATATATATATATATATATATATATATATGTATATATATATATATATATATATATATATATATATATATATATCAATATATATATATATCACACTATAGTGGGGAAAAGGGCATATACCTTTTACTTGCCTTACAGTACTCTACACAGTGCCAGTACTTCATTTCAGTGAAATGAGATTCGGTGAAATGAGTTTTCAGTAATTTGAGCTTTCAACAATTTGGTCAGGGTAAATTCAAATTCAGTGAAATGAGCTTTCAATGAAACAAAGTAGACCCATATATATATATATATATATATATATATATATATATATATATATATATATATACATACTCCCTGTGATAGGTGGAGCAGAAATAAAGTTAAGTTCAGTTCTCAGATTGACAAGCAAGTTCATTCACATGTGCTGTCAATACAAAATGGAACTTTATGTATAGATTAATGGTATGCTTCAGTTAGACATTGTGTTGAACATAACCCCCCTTACAAATAATAAAAAAATAACATCCATCAGAAAGAGTTTCCAGAGATAAATCATAAACAAATTGCATTCCAACCCTTTTTAACATTGTAGTATAACCACACAGCATGCATTACATGAGTAAAACAGCTCTCAAGTGTAACCCAGCAATGTACAGAAACATCTGATTAGCAAACATCTCTGCAACACCAACGGTCACAAATATGAGGCGAATGCCTCTGCAACCAGTCTAAAGAAGTCATCCCAACATCAAGGAAGTAAGCAAGTTCAAGCCAAGTCAATCAAAATAGCTTCAGAGTAGGTTTCTTAAACACCAGTGCAAGAAAACCATACTTGCAAACGTCAAATATAAGAAATGCACTTGGCAGAGTTGAAACACTCACTCTGACTTGTAATTGGTGAGATTTCACATTTCAAGGCTTTGAAACCACTAAAATAAATGCAGCAGCTGAGGTTAAGACATAACAGTTGCCGAGATTTGTAGAGACCATGTTTGGATAATGGTGTTGAATTCCTTTAAGAACCACTAGCCATCTGGAATGGACTGGTCAAAGTGTCAAAGGAAGATCACAGATCCACATAAGGCTAATAGGCCATGCAAGGATACATAAATAAAACAAATTATGGAGGCCACAAGAAAAGTCACAACTCGGAAGACCCGAGCCCATCCAGCAGGAAGGTAGGAATCCATATATTACCTTTCTAGCAGAAAATCACTCAGATAGTTTATGCTAGCATCCAGTTAGCTTAAGAGGAACAGTTTGTTGCAAGTAAGAGTCAGCGTTTAACTGTGACCAGTTCAGAGATTTCTTTGAAAATATTGATAAAAGTAGCTTTAGCTTCTTTAATATTATAGGCAGAGTATTTAGTGCCATGATGTTGGAAGGACAGTGAGTTAGGATATCTCATTTGGAACTTAATTTGTTTTTTGATAAGATAGGTGCAGAAAGGAGCAAGTTTTTGCCTTTTCTGTTTAATTTGTAATGTGAGGCCATGAGACAGGCAGATTTTACTCCCATTCCAGATGACATATTTCTTGATTTTAGCCGCTAAGAGTAGTTTATTGACATGTTGAAAGTTTAATGACTTGGCATACAGCAGTCTTGGTTTACCAGAATCCAAAGGTGGTCTAAAGGCTCAGTGAGCCATTTCAATAATTATTTAAGGGGTATCCGTAGAGTCTTCCAAAAAGAGACCAAATCTTGAGAGAATTGTTTCTGAAAGTTTATTTTGGTCAATATGTTCTGGTGTACCTCTCAGGATGATATTATTTCATCTAGATCTAGCCTCCATATCCAGGATTTTTTGTTGCCTCTCCAGGATACGTTTAGCATTGGAACTGGATTCTTTTTGCATTTGCTCAATTTTAGTTTCATTGTCAAAAAGTTTTGCCTCTGTTTTTTTCTACTCTAATGAGAATTTGATTGGGTCTATATTAAAAAGACGAAAGCTTACTTACCCAAAAGCTTAAACGTCAACCTGTCTTCATCGATCTGCGAAAACATTGATCGTGCAGAAGCACGAAAGCGGAAAAGTCAAATCGTCATGGTTGGCATTCTGTGGTATAGCTCCGTAAGGTAAGTGTGCAATAGTTATGGACCTTAGGGTTAGGGTGCAGGTTAAGGTAAGTACATAGATGGTAATGTATGTTAGATTTAGTGTAGGGTTTTGTTAAGTGTATGTGTGTGGATTATTTAGTTTGTTTGGGTTTAGTTTTTTTAAGGTAAGTGTGTGGTAGTTACGGACCTTAGGGTTAGGGTGCGGGTTAAGTTAAGTGCATACATGGTGGTATATGTAAGATTTAGTGTAGGGTTAGAAGTAGAGTTTAGTTTAGGGTTATAAGTAGGGTTTTGTTTAGTGTATGTATATGGTTTATTTAGTTTGTTTGTGTAGGTACTATGTAGCGGGCGGTGGGGTGAGACAAGTATGACAGTTCGACCTTTTGAATTTTGTGGTTTAGGGCATTTGGTGTATATGCGGTTTGATGAAGATGGGTCGACATTTAGGTATTCAGGTAAGTAAGCGTTCGTCTTTATAATATAGACCCAATTTGATTAATGGAGTCTCCAAAGGTTTTCAGTTGATCAGAAAAGTTCTGTATAGCTAACTGAAGTGGGTGGAGAGCTTGTTTTAAGTCTTCAACATTTGTAGGTTCCTGTTTACTTTTACTGACTGTTTTGCTGGATTATTGCTGTTTCCCTGTTCTGGGTCTCTTAGACAGAGGGTCCTTTTCAGGAGAAGCTATTGTAGAGAATTTAGTTTTGCTGGTCTGAGTATCCATATGATCAGGTTCATTCGGCATCTTTGTTTTTTTCTCTGTTATTTTAAACTTAGAAGAGTGAAGCCCAAGCACCCACAGCAGACAGCCAGGGAAGCACATGGAAAGGAGTCCCAGAGAAATCCAAAGTAATCTTCCTTATTTTAGTTGTCAGATACTGTCCTTGTTCACTTAATCCACAGAGATGTATTAAGATCAATAGAAATTTAGACCTATTTTGTCTCAAAGAAGCACTCATTAACCCAAAAAGTTGATGATTTTTGAAGCGTGTGGCAGAGCTATGGGATAACAGTGTCTATAGGACGGCAGCCATCTTGATCTCTAATAAGTGTTTACATTTAAATGAAGCTTTTACATATTGCAGTGAGACTATTTCTTAGAAGGAAATGAGTGTGAAATAATTGTAAAGTGTATTGTTTTGCAGGCTGATTTTATCACCAGAAATGCTCAGTGTGTGCATGTTCCCTTTCTATGCACTTAGACAACATAGCTTTTGTGTTTAGGTTCCTGATTCTAGGGACTCGTTTCTTTGGTGTTTTGCTCCCAAACCTTCCTTTGTCTAAAACAGTGTAAATTGAAGGATGTTGGAACTTGGATCTGTTTTATAAATTTAGATTATGGTACTTTTAACCTGGAGAAGGTATATGTCAATGTATAATTGCAGTTAAGCAAGGGAAGTGTCATTGAAATAAAGCTGGAAGACTCATCTTACAGATGTTGAATCTGTAGGAGCATAGCACAAAGTTTGTAAAACATTGAGCAGTTTATTTTAGGACTAGACTTAACATGTCACTTCATAAGTGATGGCTTGGCTTATTCCTTATTCATTTTAAGGGGAAGGTTGTATATGGATTATGAAAGTATTCTTCATTCAGCTTGTATGCTCTTTGCAGGGAAAACATTAAGAGAAAAAAAAAACGCAGTAGTTTTCAAGTGCATTTGATATGTAGTCAGCAACAGATGGCTGTACACTTGTGTAATTTCTTTTTTATAATCACATGCAGCACTGGTAGCAGCAAATTGCTTCTGTCTACATTAGATTTAGAGTTAAGATTAATGAAACATTTATGTCTTGGCAGAACCTTATTTCTCCACTGTCTCACTTTTTTGCCTGAATATTTTGCTCTGTAATGGCAGACTTTAGTTACAGAAGTCTCTCTTTTGAAAATAGGAATTACAAGTCCTCCCACTCTTACCTTTTGTATTCACTTACAAAGTTATCTAGTTTTAGTCATTCATACTGATTTTTTCTTATTTTTTGACTTTATTCGTAACAGAGAAAAGAATTTAAGGACAATGGTTGTTAATACGAAGCCTGCCTATATTATTTAAACAAATGTGAACAAAAGATTTCCCTTCTTTCCACTGTGATTGGCTGTAGCTACGGAGTGTGTAACATTTTTCTTCACTGGATAGGGTGGCTAACATTATTTCCTGCAACTAGCGCTTAGTCTGGTTACAATGGTGTTACATAGGTTGCTAATTTACTTGGACATAAAATTGCAATTAAAGGAGATGCACTGTTTTTATAAGGTGTGGTTTGTTTTCTATTTTACCTGTTGACTTTTGATGTTTGGTACAACCAAGTGTGTGACTTAACGATGAACTACGTCTACGTGTTATATTTGATGACATTTTGTGTATCTTATCTTTTATGGGAGAAATCAGTACAGGTGTCTTCTGAGGAGCTATTTTTTCAGACAGGTGCCTGTCTTGTGGAATTGAACTGTTTAACATATACTTGTAGCTAACTGCTCTAGGCAGTTATTTGCTAATAACAGTTGAGGCTAGCTGTGAATAGTTAATTAGTCACTGTCTATTTCACGGTCTGCTGCTGGAGTCATTTTGGGGTGCTGTATATTTAGATGGAAAAATATGAAGGTGAAGTAAGCATGAGTGATGGAAATGAACAGTTAAAGGTTGACAGCATACCTCTCAATCTCTCAGAGCAAGAAATCTGGACAAAGCCAAAAATGATGATGAGACCATGGGACAAAGGCCCGAAAATAGGAATACATTTTAAAGATTGATCATGCAAACTCAGATAGTTGCTAAAATAATAGGATTTGCATTATTATGTATTTTTTGGGGGATATGAAGTCTGAAATTTAAATATCTGCCATTATTTAGTGACTTTAGTCTTCATGTTGGTATCCCACTATCTGATGGGGTTATATGATTATGTATGTGAATTTTATGTTAATCAGTGTCCTGATTTTTGGCCAGTTGTACCTACTTTTCATGGGCCTTTGTCCAGATTTTTGATGTTTCCAGGTTGAGAGGTATGGAGGGGAGTCTAAAAAAGTTTTCATATCCTGCCATCATAGCAGCACTATATGAGACTAAACACTAGCTATCCAATATGTGAAGCTTATAGTTACATTTTTTCTAACAGGGAAATATGGACTGCTCAATTTATCATAAGACAGCCCCCATTGACAGGTGGTCTGAATATTCCTGATTTTGTTTTTCTTGTTTTTTTTTTTCCTGAACTGCATCTCTATCTATACTTAAAAATCTTGGCAACAGCTAGAACACATAAGTTATCAGACCTCTGAAGAGATAAAGGCAAAATGTCAGCATTCTGACACACAATAAGAGACTTAGATTTGAATAATGATTACTAACTACATGTCCATAACTACATATAAACTAATAACAAAGAATTTTAGTGTATGTCAATGTGCTGTTCTTCTGGCATGGCCATGTAAATTTTTGGCTTCTTTATCACAAACATAAATCTTGCTGCCTAAGAGTAAAGAGGAATACTGAAGTCACTAATTTCTTTGAAACATAAGACATACAACATACCACAGAATATATGGGCCCTCAGAATCTCTGGTGCCTAGCAATTTCAGATGAATGGATATATAAGTTATTTTATGTTGGCATCCCCCCTCAAGAATACTGAACTTGGTCATGTACATAAGAAAGAGTATTGTTTCTTAAAAGCAGTGTCTTCAAGGCATACTCTGCCAGGTACCATTTGTAACATGGACCCCCTATACAGGCAATCAGAGGCATGGCCTCTTCCCTCCTTGAACGCATTCTGAACAGACAAGCAGTGCCTTTTCCTGCCAATATTAGGTGGTAGTAGATTTAAAGGACACGCGCATGCATAGGACTAACTCTTACAGCACGGTTACACTAATGAACTTAAAGATAAAATAACTGCTCACTTTGTATTGTCCAGCCATGATATGGCATACACCCCATGGTCAGAGGTTCATAGGATCTTACTAAACTTATGGTCAAGGAGACCATCAAGATCAGCCACATCATATGGGTGATTAACAATGTCTTCCATTAATAACCACATCATATGAGAGATTAACAATGTCTCCCATTAACAGCAATATCATATGGGAGATTAACAATGTCTCCCACTAACAGCCACATCATATGGGGGATTAACAATGTCTCCTACTAACAGCCACATCATATGGGGGATTAACAATGTCTCTCATTAACAATCATATTGTATGGAAGATTAACAACATCTCCCACTAACAGCCACATCATATGGGAGATTAACAACGTGTCCCATTAACAGTCATATCATATGGAAGATTAACAACATCTCCCATTAACAGCCACATCGTATGGGAGATTAACAATGTCTCCCATTAACAATCACATTGTATGAGAGATTAAGAACATCTTCCATTAAGTAGGTTATCCTCACATATCCCAGGAGAAATTAAATACAACCAGTTTGTTAAGATATCTATTTTATAGGTTTCACTGTAAAATGTACTTATTAGCTTCTTCTGAAATGTGACTGATTCAGGATGATGAGTAAAGGAGAGCAAATAATAAAAAAATACAGTGTGCAAGCAGCCATTAACAGTAAACAAATTCAAGAATCCTTAAGAAATAAATATTTGTAATAAACAACCATATAGAAATTTGGAAATTGAAACACAAATTACACATTAAATGAGGAAAAGGGCCTGTCATACTGTGAAGAACAATGCTATCAAATAAAATTACAGTCTGATTTGAAAACGACTACGCACATGTGAATGGTAAAAGGCTTTCAAAGCCCATTGTTATAAAAAATACAGGATATGTCTGTTTCAAAAGAAACATACCCACAAAGCAGCATTCTTTCTTATGTATATTTTAAAGAAGGGAGCGTATGTTGAACAACTAAATGCCTGATACCCAGATATACACACAATACCATTTAGAATTTCCATTTCTTAGTGCTCAGTACCCTCCTGGGTCATATTATCCTTGCTAGTAAACGCAATACTATCATTAGAACTGAAGACAGTGTAGTCATTTCAGTCAAACAAAATCAATTGAAATTCTAATTTACCTACTTAACTGAGTCTCAATTTGAAAAGTCTGAAATTCTTACTCTAACAGTCAGCAATTAACACTTATCGCAGTTGATTAAGCAGTATGAACGTCATACAAATATAATCAACATTTCTGTATTCAGCTCAGAATTTGTCACTGTGGCCCCACCCCCACAGACAATGCAGACCTGTAGACATCTGTAAATACTTGTTACATAGGTGAGAAAGGTATATATTTTTATACATTCCCATCTCCTTTCTACAACCATAAATAAGGGCACTTTCAAATCAGTAATCTTGCCACAAATCAGGTTATGCAGATTTGCGTCATAAGCTTAACACATATTGTGATTTCTAAATGCTGTTAGGTTTCTTAAAAATCCTTAACAATGCATTAAGCAGAGTACAGAACATTTGAGTGGGTACAACCTTGTGCTAATGTGACATTCAATGGTTGAAATATACAAACAGTTCCACTGTTTCAGAATTTAAAACATTAACTACTCTGACTTCTGCAGTTCAGTTCTAAACACATTATTATACATACAGATTTATTTATCAACTCAGATGAATAAATACATTTTAACAATGGGCTTTGAAAGCCCCTTACCAGCCCCCTATCTGCACAGTCAATTGCAAATTACACTTCATACCGCCTGCTTTCAAAACCATTAATATATTGTATGTTAGCTGTCCTGCTGCTTCCTGAGTAGTTATTGCATGCAGCCCTGAGCTAAAGAATTTGACTGTTCAAAGAGTTAAACTCAGCAACTCTAAAGCAGCTGCAGGCAACTCCATGAAACATAGGGTGCAAAACATTTTGGCAAAATGAGGGAGGCAGGATCATGCATGCACCAAAAACTGTTTTATGCAGATGAGGAGAGCAAAAAGAATCCAAAAAGACCAGTAGACTGGTGTACAGATACAACATCAGCAATAATGTAACAACTTTTAGCAATAAAGGCAAGCATATAATAAAGCACAAGTGTGAAAGCAGTAACAATTCAAAATAAACACTGTCACACTGCCAGCCTAGCTATCGGGAATTTTGTAAATAATTCTATGTCATTTGTGAATATTGAAGGCTATGTATTTTTCACAACTAGATGTCAAATGCCACAATTGGGGGGGGGGGGTTAGCTTGGGAACTTAAGTCAGGTGACAAAAAGTGAAGTCATTCACGCTAACCCAGCAGTAATATTTGATATTAATTTAAGAACTCTCTCAGAGAGAGACTGGGCATTTTGTATTTTAACCTGGACCTAGCAAAAACATCTACTCATCATCACCATCTGGACTTGCCTTGCTGTAAGTAAGAATTAGGGCATAGTATCTCTTCTAGATATAGATAGGAATATAGTAAAGATTAGTTTAGATATTTTCTGTATTTATTTGAGACTGTCCTGCATTGTTGTTGTAAATATTTCCTGTGATTTTGAACTCTGAAGTTACTGTGTTGAGTTGCTGAGTATTGTCTTGTTTTTTTTTTATTTATTATTAACTATATTAAACTTATCTTTGTGGCTGATATTTCTGAGACATATTTAAGCTCTTAGAGTACTTGCATATGTATTTGGTGACACTCTACAGGCCACTCCTAAATAGCATTTCAAATCTTGGTCAGACTACCATTTGGATTAATAGTAACATTACACAGTAGGATTGGACACCCTTTGTTAAGGTCTTAAAAGTAGCTGATAATAGTGGTTGGTGGCAGGGGAAACTACCTTATAGTCTGGGCAGAAGGGAGAATAGCAAGTAAAACTGTGCCAGCCTTTCCCAAGGGTGTGTGTGTGTGTGTGTGTGTGTGTGTGTGTGTGTGTGTGTGTGTGTGTGTGTATGTGTGTGTGTGTGTGTGTGTGTGTTTGTATACAAATCAAACCTCAAAGAGTATGTGTGTCAGCTGGGACATGAAGCACTGGTTGGACAGAGAGAGTGCTGGAGGTTTTGGCTTGGCCACTCAGCTGAGATCTCACCCTATAGCTGTGCCAGTGGGGAGTCTTATTGGGGATCTTGAGAAAGACAAAGAAACCAGCCCCAGACTGACTGTGGTCTCTGTGTGCTCCTAAGGGAAACTGCACTTTACTGTGTGTGTACTTGTCATCCTCCCATTGTGTACGTCCCCCACTGTTACCACTGGTGAGGATTGAGGCTCCTTGATTACTGGGCCAGTGCAGGGGTGTCACATATTAATTTGTGGCAGTGGTGGGATATCCACATCACATATTAATTGGTTGGCAGTGGTGGGATAGCCACATCACATATTAATTGGCTTGTAGTGGTGTGGATATTGAATTCCTGTAGCCTCTGTACAGTGGTCACTGAAAGTGTTTGTACTCTCAATCAGCCACACAGTGAACATTCAGAGTTTCACATCACAATTGTTTTATTTATTTATTTTTTGTTAGCTTAGTTAGTCAGGGAGAACAGGCAAGGATGTCAGCAGAGGAGTATGGCAAGCTGACAAAGAGCCAGTTGGCTGAGATTTGCCAGGTTTAAGGAATGGTGCATGCCAACCTGACTAAGGTAGAAATGATTGTACCTTTGGGCACAGCTGCATTGCAGATCAGCAATCAGGAGGACAACCAAGCTGGTCTTGGAGATGTACAACTCTCAGAAAATGGACAGCTGAACCTTTCCACAGAGGACTTAAAAACACATCTGGAGTTAAAGAGACTTGAACTGGAGGCCAAGCATTTGGAAATCAAAGCAGCAGAGAGAATGAGATATCTAGAGGCTGTGGAAAATGAGAAACTATGATGTCTAGAGGCTGAGGAGAAGGAGAGGCAGAGGCAACATGAAAAGGAGATGCTGACTCTTCACCAGAGTCATGGAGGTAATGGGAAAGGGAGTAACCAAACTCCAGAAGCAACAAAGGTCAATACATTTCTTCCACAATTTACAGAGGGGGATAATTTTGATAGATTCATTCATATGGTTGAAAGGGTATGTAAACAGTATAATGTTGACCAAGGGCTCTGGATACAGTTCCTGACCCCCTTGCTCCATGGTAAAGCTGTAACTGCTATTTCTAAATTGTCTGATACTGATTGCTTAAATAATAATATTGTAAAAACTGTCTTTTAGAATGCTTTAAGTTAACATCTGAAGCTTATAGGAAAATGTTTCATGAACATAGACGCAAGACAGATGAAAGTATGTGTGAGTATATTGCTGAACTAAGCACTTATTTTCATAGGTGGTTGAGTGGATGTCAGGTCACCACTTTTGAAGAGCTGTCAGACCTTTTGTTGAGGAAACAAGTCCTTAGCACTTTGCCTGAGGACATGAGAACCTAATTAGCTGATAGACAATGCAGTACTACAGATCAGTTGGGGAAGAAGGAGACCTACACCTAGCAAGCAGGGTATCACTGTACAGGAAAGAGACACCCAGTACTGCTCATGGGTCTAAGGGAACCCATGGTGGGCAGCCCAGTCTGTCAGTAGCAGGGGAAGCCACTAGTCCAGGTACGCATCCAAAACCAAGGGTTAAATGTTTTAAATGCAACCAGTGGGGCCATGTAGCATATAGATATCAACACAGGCAAGGTGGGAAACAAAAGGTGGGAGAGCCAGTAAGTGGGAATGACAAAATGCCAGCAGTAAGTTGTCTCGAGACAACAAGGGTACCAAACTACCACAAGACGTTATATCCTATCTTAGTGGATGGGAAAGACGTCGCTGCTAAGACAGAGACAGCCTCTGACCTAACCATTGTGAAGCCTGCAATGGTTAAAGAGGAGCACTACTTGCTTTGGCAGTCTACTCCAGACAAAGCTTTAGGATGGACCCCATTCCAAATACCTTTGGCAAGGGTTCACCTTGACTGGGAGGGTGGAAAAGGAAGCCAGCAAGTAAGTGTGTTTGAGGATATTCCTGCAGATGTCCTGATAGGGAGGGATTTTGATAATGCAGTACCCTGTGTGCATGCAGTTTCACACAGTCAGGCTTGTAGACAAGCATGTGGGTCTGATAGCCTGGGGGAGATCCAGACAGACTGAACACTTGCAGCCAGGTCTGGTGAGGTGCTTACTTCAGGGAGTTAGCTACCCTGTAACAGTGAGACTGAAGGTGAGCCACAGCTGCTTGTGGGTACTGATGTTCCCTTGGACAAAGTGACTGCAAGGGTAGAGGTGAGTAGTAGTACCCAGGCTAACAGTGAGGCACCGCTGTCAGAGGATACCAGACTTCCTGTGGAAGGGGAGCTGGGAAGGGTTACAAAGAGAGAGTTGAGACAGGCTTAGCTCTTAGAACCTACATTACAAGGCCTGAGGGAGGTAGCTAGTGAAGCACCTAATTCTCAAGGCAAGGGGGAATCTGTATACTGGGACAAAGGGTTACTGTATACAGAGTGGACCCTGAGGGAGGGCTACAGGGTGAGAGAATACAGCAGTTGGTAGTGCCCAGAGACTACTGTCTGGTACTTCTAGCTATAGCCCATGATATACTGTTCGCAGGTTATATGGGCATAAAATGTACAAAGAGACATATTATGTGGAATTTATATTGGCCTGGGATTTCCAGAGATGTAACAGGATATTGCAGGACCTGTGAGCAGTGCCAAAAGGTAGGCAAGGCAGGAGGCAAGGTGAAAGCTCCTTTGATGCCTTTGCCTGTGATTGAGGAGACATTTCAGTGGGTAGATATGGATATTGTGGGGCCTCTGAGTACCCCAAGTTTCACAGGAACAAAGTATATCCTAGTGGTAGTCAGATACCCTGAAGCAGTGCCTTTGTCCTCCAATGAGGCAGAAAAGGTGGCAAATGCTTTGTTAGAGATTTTCAGTAGGGTAGGTTTTGCAAAGGAAATACTGACAGACAGAGGTGCTAAATTCATGTTAGACCTGGTGGCTTGTCTGTTGAAGCACTGTGGGGTGAAGCACCTAAAGACCATCCCCTACCATCCTGAGACTAATGGTCTTGTTAAAATGTTAAATTCTACACTAAAGTCCTTGCTCTGGGCATTTGCAGACCAGTTTAAAATGGAGTGGGACAAATATTTGCCCCATCTGTTGTTTGCTTACAGAGAGGTTTCCCAGGAATCCACAGGTTTTTCACCATTTGAGTTACTGTATGGACATAGGGTGAGGGGACCTTTAGATGTGATTCGAGATGAGTGGGAGGGTGAGTGTGAATCCCAGAAGGAGTCTGTTGTGGCACATGTCCTAAACCTCAGGACAAGGCTCAGGGAACTCATGGGTTTGGCCCAGGGGAACCTGGCAGAAGCCCAACAGCAGAAAAAGGTCTGGTATGCTGGTATTACAGGAGTGCTCAAGCTAGAGAGTATGTGTAGGGCAGCAGATAATGGTTCTCATTCCAGAGAGCCAGAACAAGCTGCAGACAGCTTGGGAGGGACCCTACAAGGTTGTAAGGAAGGTCAGTGATGTTAACTACATAGTAGAATTGCTAGGTAGATGTCAGGGGCACAAATTGTACCATGTTAACAAGATGAAACCTTACCATGATAGGGAGGCCCTTGTGCTGACTATTTGCAGTGGATGGCAGGAGGAGTCTGAGGGGGATCTGGTGACTGATCTCTTCAGTGTGACTTGAACTGACACCTCACTGAAAGGGGTAGCGATGTCCCAGCAGTTATCGCCTACCCAGGTTCAAGAAATCCAAACAGCGTTACAGGTGTTTGGGGACATGTTCACTGGGAAACCAGGGTGCACCCACCTGGTGCAGCACCATGTGAATACAGGACCCCAGAGGCCTATTAAGCAGCCCCCTTATAGGGTACCTGAGAAAGTCAAAGACCCTGAGGGAAGACATACAGGAAATGTTGGAACTAGGGGTAATTCAGGAGTCCAGCAGTCCCTAGGCATTCCCAGTGGTGCTGGTACCAAAGAAGGATGGCAGCACCGGGTTATGTGTGGACTACAGGAAATTAAATAGTCACACAGAGTCAGGTGCTTACTCCATGCCTAGGATAGATGAAGGCCTAGAGCAGCTGGGTGGGGCTAAGTATCCTATTTTATTTATTTATTTATTTCCAGTTTGATGACAGGGGAGGTCCACTGGGCTCAGGGAGCCCATTTTCACGGAGGCCCAGGGAGAAAAGCTCTGCATTACATAGTCTAGTTACAGATGCAATCATAGTAAAGAAGACACATTTACAATTACATTTCATGTTAGAGAACTGGAATAATTCTTTGGTTACATAGTATCTAATTATTTAGTGACTTACTTGAAAGTGAGAGTAATGATTTAGTTGAAGAAGAGAGAAAAGGTGGAATGTGCTATTTACAATGTGTACATTTGTGTGCTATTTACAATATGTACATTTTAGTTAGGTTAAATTGTACTCAGAGTTAGTTAGGCGTTTAGTCATTCAGGATGGAGTGGAGTGATTAGTAGGCTAGGTGGGGAGAGTGCAGTTGCATTTCCAATTAGAGGAAAGGTAGGAATGTAGCTGAGTTTTAAAGTTATTCAAGTTTTCACAAGTTCTTAGTGAGGAAGGAAGAGAATTCCATTGTTTAGCTAAGGAAAAGGACAACAGAAGCTGACCAGCAGGACAGCTGGATTTGCAGACAGTGATTAGGTTTTGGTGAATGGATCTTAGAGTTCTATGTGGGGTGTATGGCTGTAGGATGTTGGTTAGTCCAGGGCATTTAGTCTGTGGGCTGTAGTAATATGGAGATAGTCTAGATGGTTGGTGAGTTCAAGCCAATTTAACAAATGAAGGGCAGTGCAATGATGGGAGGAGTATTTGGCTTTGGTGGCAAATTTAGAAATGTTATTATAACAGACTTCCAGTTTGGAGGAGAGAGAGGAAGATATGTTTGTTAGTAGAGGGACGCCATACATTAGTGAGGGGAGCAGATAGGTAGTGGCGAGAGTCTGTCTGGTGGAAGGAGAGAGAAAGTGGATGTTTCTGTATAGCATACCAATTTTTCTATGGGTTTTGTTTTGCTGGATGTCAGTATCAAATTTTAGGCGTTCATCAATAGTTACCTCGAGTAGTTTAGTGAAGGGAACAACCTCTACAGTAGAGTTGTTATGGCTAATAATTTTAAATATGTTTTTATCAAGAGGGAAGGCTTTTAAAAGAGAGAATAATAGTATTTTGGATTTGTTGGCATTTAGAAAGAGTTGGTTTTGGAGCATCCAGTTCTAAGTGGTGAAGAAGGCAGTTTGGGTCACTGTTTGGAGGTCAGTGAAATTAGAGGCGGAGCAGACTAAAGCTGAGTCATCTGCATATTGTACGATTTTAATGTTGGATATGGCTGTGTAAAATCATTGATAAGGATGTTAAACAGCATTGGACCGAGTATGGATCCCTGGGTTACCCCAGTAGGGGTAGGAAGGAAGGTTGAGGTGCCTTTTCCCCATTTCACATCCTGAGATCTGTTGAGAGGTAGCTTGAGAACCAGGATAAGGTATTCTGAGAGAGATTAAGGTTAGAAAGATTGTTCAGGAGATGGGTGTGGGAGATGGTACGGAATTCTTTGGACAGATCTAGTAGAACTGTTGATACTATTTTTCTGGAATCATGGGCAAGATTTATTGTGTCTAAGAAGGAGAGAAGGGCAGTGATAGTATTATGGCCAGGTCGGAAGCTGTGTTGGGTTGGAGTGATTAGTTGGTGATTGGTTAGGAATGGCATAAGCTGAAGGTGGATGCATTTTTCCAGAAGTTTTGAGATTGGGGAGAGGATAGCTATGCGGTGGTAGTTAGAGATACTATTGTTTTTGCCTCCTTTATGGAGAAGTAGAATAAAGGCTGCATGCCACAGTTTGGGCACATAAGATTCCTGTATGGATCTCTTGATCAAGATGCTAATGGGGACAGTGATTCCATCTACTGCCATTTTTAGGAAGGAAGATGGGATATTGTCAGGGGCATTGGAGCATGATTTTTAGTTTAGAGAGTAATTTTTTATGTAGGAGGTTGAGATGGGTTTAAGTTCAAATACTGGAGAAGGATTGGGGGTAGTGGGTGGTGTAGGAGCTGAGGAAGATTGGATTAGTTGAGGGGAAGGGTTGTTATTAGGGAAGGTCTTGGTCAGTTCTGCTATGGAGTTGGTAAAGAAGGAATTGAATAGAGAGGCTATTTCAGGATCAGATTTGCTGGTGCCAGGGCAGGGGTTGTTTTTGGTACCTGGGTTGAGAAGTGAGTTAATGGAATTCCAGACATGTTTGGGGTTTTCTGAGTGGTTAGACTGGAGTTTGATATAGTAGGATTTTTTTGTTTCTGATAATTTGTTTTTTAACAAGGTTGCGGAGCTGTTTATATTTAAGAAGAGTTTCTGGCTGCTTGTTTTGATGGTATATTTTCCAGGATTTATCTCTTTATTGCATAAGTCTTTTGGTTAGCCATGGGGTGGTATTGTTTTTTATTCTTTTTGTTCTTGATGGAGCTAGGGAGTTGAAGGCAGTTAAGAAGGAAGAGTTAAAAAATTATACGGCATTGGCTAGAGGAAGAGTTATTAAAGGGCTCCAGTTTGTTTGTTTTAGGGAGTTATAGAAAGTTGTGGGGTTGACGTTTGTAAGGTTATGTGTGTGAATATATTGGTGTAGGTGAGGAGAGGAGTGGGTTGCTTGGTGGATATAAGCAGGCAGGTGGTCCCCTATAGAGTCAGATAGGATGCCTGAGTTTAGGACTTTATTAGCATGGGAGACTAGGATCCAGTCTAGTGTGTTACCTGGGGGGTTTGTTTTGTTGGGTCTAGTAATGGAATTAGTTAGTTGGGTAGAGTTAAATAGATTGATTCATATGGTGGGATTAGAGTTGTTAATTTTATTCCAATCTATGTTTACATCGCCTAATATGAAGGTCTCTAGCTTAATATTGGTTGTGGTCCATAGGAGAATTTCTTCAAGTGTGGTATTATTACCAGGGAGGATGTAGAGGGCCATGATACAAATGCTTTTATAGTTATTCATTTTTAGTAGGCCTATTACTAGTTCTGCATTATTGAATGGAGGAATATGATTAGGGTAGGGAGTGATAGATAGTAGGTTAAAGTAGATTAAGGCTACCCCACCTTTTCTATTTAAGCAGTCATGTCTGAGTGCTTGGATTCCAGGGGGAAGGATTTCAGAGTGGGATATATGCAGTTTTAGCCAGGTTTCTGAAATGGCTACAATGTCGGGTAGGTTGTAGTTTAGCCATGCATGAAAGTGGGCTACTTTATTTCTTAGACTCTGGGCATTGATGGTGATTGTATTGCTTGTGACAGGGAGATTGGGACTAGAGGAAGCATTTGGTCCAGGGTTTGGTTGTATGTCCCCTGCTAAACACAGGTAGTTGAAGAAAGGTAGTAGTAGTTTTAATTTGGTCTTTAATTGTTGTGGAGAGAAAAGTATTAGTTTAGGTATCTGATATTTTAATGATGGGGGAAATTTTTTTATTCTGAAGTAGTAGAGTGGGCTGGGTTGAACTAAAGAGGTGGATATGTTGCGGAAGTGCATTTTAGTGGAATGAGGATGGAGGTTGGGAATAGGGGTGTAGGACAGGAAGGAGGGGGAGTTGGTTATAGGAGTAGGAGGTAGAGTGGTATAAAGGGAGTAAGAATAATATGCTGATGGATGGGATGAGAAGGGTTTGAGGTAGAAAACATGGCATGGTAGAGGGGTGTATGTGTATATTAGCAGTGTATAAGGAGTTAGGCAGATTGTATATGTGTATAGTAGGAATGGATGTAGATGTGTATACAGACTTTGAAGGGAGGGGTTGGAGTGGTTGTGATTGGCAGGTGCAGATATAACAGGGAGGGGTTAAAGTGTGGAGACGATTGGTTGGGTGAGAGAGGGAGGGCTTAGGAGTTGAAATAAAAGTAGGAGTAGTGGGGGGGGGGTGGGTGGAATTGGGGGGGCAGGGTAGGGGAGCGGAGTGAGCCTGAAGGGCGAATGCAGTTGGAAGAGCTGGTGAGAAGGTGGCTGGAGAAAACCAATCAGCCAGCTGTAGCTGGAACATGGGAGCTTAGAGGAACTACAGGAACAGCAGAGGTGAGTCTAGGCTGAGGAGTGTGGGAAGAGAAAGGAAATAAAATAATTCTCTAGTCAATGCAGGCTGGCAGGGTAAGCATCTTATGAGAGTGTGGGACTGCTTGGGAGAGAACAGAAATATGTTAAAAAATGACTTTTACACTATAAATGGTTAAGCAGTGCCACCTAGTGGTGAAAGATATGAATTACAGCTTAGTGGGTAAAAAGGGGAGTTAAGGGAAAATGAAAAGAACTGCTGTACGCTGCTTAGCAAGCACAGGAAAAAGCACAGACACTACCATAGTGTGAGCACTAAAAGCAGTTATACTGATAAATTGCAGTACAAACACTTCAAGTATTTCTTGTGTGAGGCTATCTTTTGCAAGCTCCTCAGGAGTCCTGCTTTGGATGTCCTTATAGGGGAAGTTTCTTTGTATGTAGTGTAATAGAGTAGGATGCACTCCGAGGGTTGAACACAGCACGAACAACTGTAGGGAGAAGAGCGGAACACAAAAATTAGTTGAGCAGGGGAGGAGGTATACACACAGAGGGGGTACTGGCAGGTACCCTTGACTCTCAGTGCTAGAGAGAGGTCAGCCTTTGTTACTCCTTTTTGCTTGTATGAGTTCACAAAGATGCCCCAGTGACTTTCCAGAGGCTGGTAGATTGTATCCTAGAAGGAGCAAGACATTTTCCCCTTACTTATGTAGATGATATTGCCATCTACAGCCATTCCTGGCAAGAGCACCTTCAGCATGTCAGGCAGGTGATAGATAGACTACAGAGGGTAGTTCTGACCATTAAGCCCATCAAATGCCAGGTGGGTATGGTAGATGTCTCCTACCTTGGACATAGAGTGGGGATAGGTAAGATCAGGCCAGGACCTGCCAAAGTGGAAACGATTCATGCATGGCCTGTCCCTGTTACCAAAAAAGCAGGTGATGACATTCTTAGGGACAGCAGGGTACTACAGAAAGTTTGTCCCCAATTATAGTATTATTGCTTCTCCCCTCACAGACCTGACAAGGAAAGACAGGCCAGATAAGGTAGTATGGATCCCAGCATGTGAGCAGGCATTCCAGAAGTTTAAAGGAGCTTTGGCAGGACCCCCTGTGTTAGCCAGTCCAGATTATAGCAAAGAAATGTTGTGCAGGTGGATGCTTCAAATCATGGGGTGAGGGCTGTACTTAGACAGTTTCCCTCAGGGGAGAAGAGTACCCAGTGGTATATCTCAGTTGTAGGCTCTAACCCAGGGAGGAATGTTATGCAGCTGTAGAACATGAATGCCTAGCCATAGTGTGAGCACTGAAGAAACTTCAGCCTTATCTGTATGGAAGGAATTTTCCTGTAGTTACAGACCACAATCCCTTAACATGGCTACATTGAGCCAGCCAGCAAAATGCCAAGTTACTAAGGTGGAGCCTAGGGTTGAAAGCATATGATATGATAGTGCAGCACTGCAGTGGGGTTAGCAATGCCAACTCAGATGGGCTCTCAAGACAGGGAATGGGGTAAGGTATTCCCAGATAGAATCAACTCTCTCAAGCAACATTTTTCAAGGGTCACTTGAAAAGCTAGATTGAGTTTTTGTTGGGGGGTGTAAAGAAATGTCATGCTGCCAGCCCAGCTATCTGGAATTTTCTAATTAATTCTGTCTCATTTGTGAATATTGATATGATTTATACAGATATGTATGTTATGTACTGAGCTTCAAAAATGTAACCAAACATACCTTACTGGAACATAGAAGATTAACTTGCAAAACTTCGTTTAAATTAAATTGTTTTATGATTGTGTTATAAAAGTTAGCTTCAATACAGCAAGGTGGCAGGATGTCTAGAACTATGGTGCCTTCTGCTTTGTTTTGTAAATGTTTTATTGTTTTATGTCTTCTAGCAACTGTAAACATCTGAAGGCTATGTATTTTTCACAAGGAGATGTCAAATGCTACAGTGGGGGGGGGGGGGTCAGCTTGGAACTTAAGTCAAGTGACAAAAAGTGATGTCATCCAAGCTATGCCATCAGTAATATTTAATATTAATTTAAGAATTCTCTCAGAGAGAGACTGGGCATTTTGTATTTTTTCCTGGACCAGGAAAAAAACATTCACTCATCATCAGTATCTGCACTTGCTTTGCTGTAAGTAAGATTTAGGGCATAGTATCTCTTCTAGATATACATAGGAATATAGTAACAATTTGTTTAGATGTTTTCTGTATTTTTCTGAGACTGTCCTGCGTTGTTGTTTTAAATATTTCCTGTGATTTTGAACTGTGAAGTTACTGTGTTGAGTTACTGAGCATTGTCTTGTTCTTTTATTATTTATTATTAAATATATTTAAACCTATCTTTGTGATTGATATTTGTGAGACATAGTTAAGCTCTTGGCATACTTGCATATATAGTTGGTGACGCTGTACAGGCCACTCCTAAATAGCCTTGCAAGTCTTGGTCAGACTACCATTTGAATTAATAGTAACATTACACAGTAGGGTCGGACACCCTTTGTTAAGAGCCTTAAAAGTAGCTGGTAAGAGTGGTCGGTGGCACTGGAAACTACCATATAGTCTGGGCAGAAGGGGGCATAGTGAGTAAACCTGTGCCAGCCTTTCCCAGGAGTCTGTGTTTGTTTGTATATGAATCAAACCTCAAAAAGTGTGTGTGTGTGTGTGTGTGTGTGTGTGTGTGTGTGTGTGTGTGTGTGTGTGTGTGTGTGTGTGTGCGTGTGTATGTGTGTGTGTGTGTGTGTGTGTGTGTGTGTGTGTGTGTGTGTGTGTGTGTGTGTGTGTGTGTATGTGTGTGTGAGCTACTTGGGCAGGGATGCAAATCATTGGTTGGACAGAGAGGGTGCTGGAGGTTTTAGCTTGGCTACTCAGCTGAGATCTCACCCTATCTCTGTGCCAGTGGGGAGTCCTATTAGAGATCTGGAGAAAGTGGGGAAACCAGCCCCAGACTCATTGTGGTCTCTGTGTGCTCTTAAGGGGAATTGCACTTTACTGTGTGTGTATTTGTCATCCTCCCATTGTGTACATCCCCCACTATTGCCAGTGGTGAGGATTAAGGCTCCTTGATTACTGGGCCAGTGCAGGAGCATCACAAACATAATAAGTGTATTACATGAAGATGCAGTCTATAACACATCACAGTCCGCCAACAGTCCAGTAGGTAGAGGTGTCAGTGGGGAACAGAAAGATAATACACATGAAAGCAAAAAGTCCATAGCACAAATGAAATGCAGATACACAGAGTAAAATAACATCCCAAAGGAGTTGTAATGAAGTCCATGAGTCGTCAACAAATTCTTCCAATGTGCAGGGCAGGGTAATGCAAATGTGGTTTCCTCACAGAAGTTCACAGTGCTCACAACATTATGTCACATAAAAGCACCAATGTCAGTAAGTTGTAGGAGTACTCCAGAGGGTGCATGCACTGTAAATCCAAACACAGGACCCAAAAACATATCCCACTCCACATGTCATTAGTGATGCAGTCACATAAAGCAGTGCAGCCAATGTTGACATCAAAAGTGCACGCACTGTCCAACAAACAGCATGAACTGCTACGGAAACTGTCCATCCTTTAATGATAGCTACGTCGTCTTCAAGGTAGCAGCATGCAGGGTCTGCCAACTCTAATGAATGTACTATACCCAACCAATGACATCAGAAGCAATGACACCCCCTACAGCAGTATCCCATAACAGCTAGCATAAGAGCTGCCCGAGCAATGGCAGGTAGTAAACAGCCAAATTTATTTATTTTTATTTATTTTACATTTGTTGACCGGGAAAGTCTGACTAGGACAGAGCCTATTTTTGGTGGCGGGCTGGGGAGAAATTCTCCAGACACATGTCTTTAGAATGTGGGAGGAAACTGTAGTACCCTGAGGAAACCCATGCAAATATAGGGAGAACATGCAAACTCCACACAGAAGGCACACCAGCCAAGAATCGAACTGGAGAACCTCTTGCTGTGAGGTGACATTAACTGCTGCACCACTGCACTCCCCAAATCCATTGTCAGCCCATGTAGACATATACCAGAGTTATGATGGAGAACCAGGGACAGAGCATCAAAAAGACTCCTCCAAACCCATACATATACAAACACACACATAAACACCTCATAAAGATTTCCAAAAAAAGCCATGTCTGACCCAAGCAGTGCAACATGTACTGTTTTATCAGGTGGGATACCATAAAGTAATGCCACAGAATGCCCATTTCACAGAGCAGGGGCTATGATGGGAAATTGGGAATGTATGGAAACCACAGCAAATCAAGAATGATCATAGGTGTATGACAGCTGCCAGTGTTGCAACAGGTAAAGGTGGTATATCATGGCATGGATAAACCCATACGTGCTATATTTTGACCTGTTTTCAGGCACCTGAGGTATTGTTGCCTTGAGTCCCACCTGTGGTCTTTAAGAGATTTTATTTATTTATTTTACATTTGTTGACAGGGATAGTCCGACTGGATATATGTCCATTTTCAGCGGATACCCGGGGAGAAAAGCTCCAAGATAATAATACGCATTGAACATTTAGTAAATGCTAGTTTCAAGCAGATTACAGTCAAACAATACCAGCATTCATTTAGCACATATAGTACTAACTTATTATAAAACACTTTACAAAACATAACATTATTTTCAAAGTTATATATACATAACATTACATTCAGGTTTAAGACACATTGAGCAGCAGTTATACAATTGACCCTTCCTGAAATGGTGTAGTAGAAAAAAGTTAGAAGTAGTTGAAGGTAAGGCACCTAAGTAATAGAGAGGTCACTAGTCGGGGTTAGTGCAAGGACATAACCAATGAGTTTTAAAGTATTTATTGAGTTTGTTTTTGAATTGAGTTAGTGAGGGTTCTAGAGTCAAGTCAGCTGGGAGCCTGTTCCATGTTTTTCCAACAGATTTGGCAAACATAGAGTCCCCAGCTGAGTAGCTGGATTTGTATGTTTGAACTAGGAGTCTAGTGGATGATCACAGTGGCTGGGTGCTGGTGTAGGGGCTAATAATATTTTTTAGTAGAGTTGTAGTTTCTGGTAGGTAAAGGACTTTATGTGCCACTATTAGCTGGTTGAACTGCAGTAGGCTAGGCAGCTCAAGCCATCCTAGGCAATTTTGGTTGTGATAGTGGTTTGTCTGGTAGGCTGTGCCAGTGGCAAATCTGGCAATGTGGTTATAGCAGGATGATAGTTTACTAAGATCTGTTTTGTTTAAGTTGGAGAATAGAACTGAGGCATAGAGAAGAGTTGATAGTAGATGGGAATGGGCAATTGCAGTTCTAGCAAATGGGGTAAGGCAAGGTTTGATTCTGCAAAGAGAGACAAGTTTTTTATTAATGGTTTTGATAGTTTGATTGATATGCACATCAAACTTCAGGTTATCAGCTATGACACCCAGTAGTTTAGTTTGGGCTTCTGGGGAGATGATAATGCCATTGTTAGTGGTTATGTTGAAGGATGGCAGGGGGGGTCCTGCATGTGGGAGAGAAGAGGAGCAGCTTAGTTTTGTTGGGGTGAAGGTATTTTGGGTTAATGTGAATAAAGTAGATGGTGAGGTGTCAGAACAAATCAAGGTGGAGTCATTTGCATATTGAATGCAGGTAGCATCTGGGATGACTGAATGAAGGTTGCTGATAAAGATGGAGAAAAGAAGGGGTCCTAGTATAGAGCCCTGGAGGACTCCTAATGTGATGGGTAGGCAAGCTGATAGCTTGTCCTGCCATAGGACTGCCTGTTGCCTGCCCTGCAGGTAGGATTGAAACCATTGGAGTGCATGGTTGTTTAAGGAGAAGTCCTTCAAGGTATTTATAAGCATTTTGTGGTCAACCATGTCAAAAGCCTTGGGTAGATCTAGAAAGTGTGCTGAGGATAGTTTGTTATTATTGGGGTTGTGGTTAATGACGTTAGAGAAAGAGAGTAGGGCTGAAGTTGTACTGTGGTGTGGCTTAAAGCCATGATGAAAGTTGGACAACAGCTTGTTCTGTGTGAGGTAGTGCATGAGCTGTATGTGTACACACTTTTCCATAATTTTAGCTAGAGGTGACAGAATAGCTATGGGTCTAAGGTTTGACAGTTCAGTGGAACTGCCTCCTTTATGGAGATGTATGACATGGAAGATTTACCATATAGTGGGTGCAGTAGCTTCAGATATAGCTCTGTTGATCAAGATTGAGATGGGATATGCTATGGTGTCAGCAGCCTTTTGCAGATAGTCTGCAGGGAGGAGGTCGGCAGCCAGGGTGGTGGGTCTTAGTAGGGCATGAATAAGTTGAGTAGGAACAGGTTGGAAAGTAAAGTATCCAAGTAAAAAGAAAAAAAAAAAAAACGAACTGACAACGGCTGTTTAAAACAACAAAATATTTATTGAAAGTAAGTGCTTTCATGATAGATAGCAAATTGCTTCATCAGACTCTAGTAAAACCACACAAACTCTGAAATTTAAAATACTGCATATCCAATCGGGAAGCTGCTTATCAATGACATCATTAATTAAGCTCTATTAACTAAGTACAGATTCATATAATATGTTCAAGTATAAATTGTACATCACATTAAAAAACTAAACAAAACAGGGTATCAATATAAAGTGTATAATACAATAAATAACCAAGCATTTATTTATACATACCTCAGTTATCAAACTTTAGTTGAATATATATATATATATTTCTTAAAAATATAATATTTATACATTTGGTACTTATTACGTTTGGATAACTTAATAACATTCTATCAATACCTCAAGGGCCTTGCTTTTAAAAATGGTTTAAGTGATACTGCACTATTAAGACCTGGAAATCTATCTGCCTTTAATAGTAATATCCATTTTTGTTCGATTTCTTCCACTCTATTGTTGATGTCTCCTCCACGGATATTGGGTGCAACTAGTTCAAGTGCCATAACATTAAAAACATGTTCTGAGCCATTAGACTGAACATGAAATATATATATATATATATATATATATATATATATATATATATATTCAATTATTTATTGACTATAAAGGAGTCAAGTTTGATAACTGAGGTATGTATAAATAAATGCTTGGTTATTTATTGTATTATACACTTTATATTGATACCCTGTTTTGTTTAGTTTTTTAATGTGATGTACAATTTATACTTGAACATATTGTATGCATCTGTACTTAGTTAATAGAGCTTAATTAATGATGTCATTGGTGAGCAGCATCCTGATTGGATATGCAGTATTTTAAATTTCAGAGTTTGTGTGGTTTTACTAGAGTCTGATGAAGCAATTTGCTATCTATCGTGAAAACGCTTACTTTCAATAAATCTTTTATTGTTTTAAACAGCCGTGGTCAGTTCACTTTTTCTTTTCTTTTTACTTGGATGCTCTGAGGTGAAAACCGAGTGTTTACCCAGCCTGGCTACTTTTTTCTTAACTGGAAAGTAAAGTATGTTTGGGTACTGGGTGTGGCTGCATTAGAATTAGAGCCATTGGGAGACAGTTGGCTGGCTAGAGACTGAATAGTCTCTGTGAAGAAGCTGCTGAAGTTATTAGCAATGTCTACTGGGGATTTTTGTTGGGAAGCTGAGGGGGGTGGAGTGGGTAGAGTAGTTTGTTTATTCCTGCCCAGAACTTTTGAGGTTTGTTTTGGTGTTTTTGCAGTAGATGGTAGTAGTAGTTCTTTTTGTCTAAAGTAATGGATTTTTTGGTGTCATTCCTTAGCTGTCTGAATCTTAGTTGATCAAGTGGGGCTTTTGTTTTTTGGTAGGTGGCCCATGCTTTGTTTCTGAGTGAAATTTTGGTTTTGGTATCTTTAGAAAGCCATGCTGCAATATTAACTTTGGTTCTAATAGAGCGGCTAGGAAAGGCCATGCACAAAAGCAACATTATCAGACAGTGATCACAGAAAGAATGTTCTTAGCAATTAGTGGCATCATCATGCATCTCTAGCTCTCTAGTGGAAGTTCAAGACTCATTAATGCAAGTCCTAAAACTGAAATTTAAATGTGATTTAGCACAGGTATCAACAGCAAGCTTTGAATGCTTATGTTACTCATTTAAAAAGTTGTTGCAGGGGTCCATGCACCCCCAAGTGGTAGGCTGCACCCCACACTATCCACTATTTACATACATGAATCCCAAGACTACTATGCCTCAGGGGAAAAAGGAACACTCTAAGATATAGCTGTTTCAGAATTATGCCATATTTCTGCATAATCACACTTAAATTCTCATAGTTCCAAGTACTGCAGTCACTGTGCTCGCACACACAGTGGGAGTCCCTGCATTCCTTGCATAAGATATTAATAGCTGTGGATGACAGTTGAAGTTCACTTTTGTTATAAGGAGTATAACCCAAAATAATACATGCAACATCAATTTTAGTACATATGATTCATTGCTAATGTGAGCTTTTTTTACTGGCAACAACCAAATATCAGCTGCATTTTCTAACAACAAAAACTCAGCTGTCACACAAGTCATGAGGAAAGTTTATGATGCCAACCCAACATTTTTTTTCAAAGATGTTCAGTGTTTTCATAAGCCCAGAATGTGTGGTAATAAATTACATTAACTTCCAAAACTACATGAACTGCAGTTACCTGATTTGATTAGTCCCCTATTATGCAGCCTTTCTGGAGTCCAAAATGCCTTAAGAAATATTTTAATATAAAGATATGAAGGTATATTTCAGGGTATTTTACTGATCCAAGACTTTCATTAATTTGACGTCAGTAAGGCTTTATTCATGTGAAAAAGTAATCTATTCCAACATTCTTATAACAGTTAATCATAAGTAAGCCTTAAAGCTTTATATAAACTCTCCTGAAAAGCATGCCATAAATATTATTGTTAACAGTTTTAATTTATTCAACTTCAATATATTTATAACACATCCAGATAAAGTCCTATCCACATATCATATTATATTCAACATATATATATTTCTAGTATGGCCAGACTGTTTCAGACCCATGTACTGTGTTGCATTCAACACAAATACATTTATAATACAGCCCGTCTGTCTCCTATTTATGAACTGTATTTCTTGCTTGAGGGTACTGGTAATTGGTATAGAATATAATAATTCTGAATCTCTGCAAAGGATTTCAATAAAGCAAATGAAGCAGAATTTAAACACTGTATATATTTATAAGGCTTTGTACTTGCCTCCATCTGACTAAAAAGTTGCTACCTTTATCAGTGTATATACTTAGATGATGCCACATGCACACACACATTATATATATATATATATATATATATATATATATATATATATACAAATAATATATATATATATATATATATATATATATATATGCACACACAACACACATGCAAATGTGTATGTATATATATATATATATATATATATATATATATATATATATATATATACATATGTATATATATATATATATAATACACACACACACACACACACACACACACACACACACACACACACACACACACACACACACGAGAGAGAGAATTACATTTTTTTTATTTCAGTTCCGGAAGGAAATAAAGTATTTATATGATATTTATATGATATTTATATGATATCAGTAATCACTTTGTTAAACAGAGAACTACAAAATAGGACAAGGAATTACAAAAAACTGCTTCAGTTTTTCATTTATTGAACTATATTTCATACATGTATCTTCAATATATCATTTATCATTTATGTTTGAAACAAGAAATCTTGGAATATTTGCTTTTGAAGTACAGTTGAATTAAATTTCAAGAAATGTTGCAATTTTGTTTAGCCAAAATTATTTCTTAATGCTGCCCAAAAGTTTGTACTGTAAAATTTCCTGCATTGTACCCATCTATATGAAGGAAGGAATCACGATTTCTGAATACTCAACCACTTAGCATATGGAAGAACTGGTATATGTCTTAATGCATAAATGATCTTTAACACAAACAGAAATGTGAAAACTCTTACTCTGATTAACTGGGATAGTTTAATTCAATCCTAAGTATGAACCCATCTTAAAAGTCAATTGCAAAATTTCATAAGCTTTAATTCAATTTGTTTCAAAAAGAACTGTTCCAGTGTATTGAAATAATATTTGCTCCACACAGAGACATATTTTGCCTCCTTTTCAAAAAAAGTATCTATTTCTCACAGCTAATGCTCCAGTTTTTATCAAATTAGTCTTGAAACCAGACATCCCTACAAATTTTTTTAATGGTAATGATATAAAAAGTAAAACTTTAGCAGTATTGATGGTAAGAACAAAGTAGTCACCTGCAAATCATTTCACTGTAGTGGAACACTGTTTATACAAGCAACTGTTGATGTGTAATGATGTTCTTAGCTTAACTTCAGTTCACTAACCTTAAATAACTAGGTATAAAGTGGACATCATTGACTAGTAACTTTTGCAAAAGGAAAGCTTAATTATACTGCATTATTTGTCTGTCCAGAGGCGGCTTGATTATTGTATATGGCTCTTGCATGTGTAATAAAAAATTGTGTAAATACATGAAAAATACATTTAGTAATTCTTCGCTATTTAATTCAACCATATTTCTGAAATAAGTATTCCAATATATTTAGCTGAGCCTTTGCCCCATACAGTGGGGAAGATAACTGCTGCCTTTTCAAAGTTTTTAATCACAACACTCATAGACATTAAATCAGTTTTTGTCAGGATTGTGCTGACTACACATTTAGCAAATTTTCAATACATTTAAGTATCTGTTCTGATGGTTATAATAAAGTAGTAATCTGCAAATAATTTTACTGTAATTCTGCCTATACTCATAGTCATTACTTTCATATAGTTTTCTTAACTTAACTTTTATTTTCACTAATCATTTAATAACACGTTAGAAATTGGGCACTCTTACGTAGCAGCACTGGCAAAGAGAAAGGGTAATGATATTTCATAACAAGTTCATTTAAAGGCAGCTGGATTAGTGTACATGGCTCTTACAGATGTAATAAAAACCTGTGGAAATACAGGAAAGGTACATTCCATAATTTATTGAAATGTAATTCAATTGCATTAAAGAAATAAATATTCAAGGATATTTTACTGATCCTTTGCTCAATACAGAAGCTCAGGTAACTTCCCCGTTCAAAGTTTTTAACCATACCCCAGCTTTTGTCAGGTTAGCCTTGATACCAGGAACATCTGCAAATTCTTCCAACAAATTTTTTACACAAGGTAAAAATATATCTGTGTTGACTGTAAGAATAAAGTAGTAACTTGTAAATTATTTAAGTTTAGTAGAAGTCTGTGTATACTCCCATTCATTAATTTGTTAAGATTTTCTTATCTTAACATTAAATAACAAGGCTAAAAACAGACACATTTTTAGTAACACTCAATGGAAAAGAATGATGACATGGTATTACTGGTCCAGATAAAGGCAGCTGAATAATTGTACGTGGCCCACATATGTATAATAAAAGTCTGTGGAAATGCATGTTCTAAGTTTATTTGCCAAAAACTAGACCACTGCACAGTATCGAAATGATTTTTAAAATTAGTGACGATAACCAGCATGGGTAAATTTAAATTCCTATAAACCTCAGACTGGGAAAATATGATTGCAACATTATTACCACAAGAGCTGTTCTTTAGAAAGACAATATAGTCATTAAATATATTTTGGAAGCAAAGGTATGACTTGATCAACTAATATTTTATCATATAATTAAGTACAGGCAGAACTTAAAAAATGTCTATGGTATATAGAATTTCAGGAAAATTGTAATAAATAGGAAACTATAGCAGGCAGCTGATTTTGTGGATGCACCTTGAAAATATTTATTCAAATATTTTTCACAGCTGTTTTTGTAATGATATGAACAAATCTACAGATAAACATCTGCATCAAGAGTTCTACCTCCTGGGCTCATATACAATATGTTGTATATCTCTTGTTAAAGATTTACCATACATGTTTGCTTCTTACAGTTACTAAAAGTAAAAGTATATCCTCTAAGTATTGCTTGACCTTATTTATTTGGCATAGAAGTCTTTTTAAAATTCTGTCTTTAACTTACTTCTTTTGGCGGTGACTTGAAATTACCCTGTCTGTTACTTAACGTTTGAATTAAACAATGTTCCCTGATATCATCAAGCCTGTACAACAGGAACTTCCCGGGCTTTCCTCCTTGTGGCCTTGTGGGTTTAGCAGCATTTCAAATTAATGATGTACTAGCACAGTCAGGTCATTAAATCAAAACCCCAACAGCTGTAAGCAAAAGTAAAGACGTAATAAAGTAAAAGGTGATGGGTATTCAGAAGCCATGAACCTGAAATACTGGTATGTCTTTACCGGGCTTTTCTGCATATATCCCATGAGCTTCCACTACAGGATATTTAAGGTATTACACAGTAAAGACTTTCACTTTGCTAGGTATTTATAACAGTTTTTTCTAAGCTATTTGTCTTTGTTGCCTTTTTATCCTTTGGTTTGGATGTTATTTAGTTCTAAGCAGCAACAACAAAAAACGACCAACAGTGAGTCCCAGCTCTACTTTCCAAAAAGATAAAATTTATTCCAAGCAAGTCTTGTCTCTAGCGCCTCGGCCAACAGCCTTTACAGAGTAAAACAGTCAAACATATAAAACTTCCCAATGTTATATACAAAATGAAATAAAACAATTAATTAATTATACAATCAGATAATTAAGTCTCATTAATAATATATTTTTAAAGCTACATCTCTTAAATAAGGCTTTGCCAGTTACACTCTTTGTTCATACCATATGGTTGCAAAGTTCCATATTTCATGATCAGAATGGATTCTTTTTGTCTTAATATATTTTTCTGCCATTCTATATTATTATAATATAGAGGAACATGTTCCAATACGGAAACTTTTATGTGGTCTATGTTACCAAAATGTACAGAATTGAAATGTTCAGCAATGGGGCTATTTATTTTGTTATTCCTTACATCCCTAATATGTTCTTTAATTCTTTCTGCTAGTGTTCTTTTTGTTTCTCCTATATAATATTTATTACAGCTACAGAATATAGTATAAATAACACCCCTGCTCATACAGGAGTATCTAGTTCTTGTGGTAAAGTTTTGTCCATTTATTTTAACCACTTCGTTTACTATATGTTTACACACAGAACACTTCCCACAAGGGTGTGTTCCTATAACCTTCATATATTCCAAACTATTAGTACAAGGTTTTTTATATATACTGTGTACTAGAAAGTCCTGAATGTTTTTGCCTTTTTTATAGGATATAATTAATTTGGTGTCTTTGAGAGATAAAATATCTTTCTTCATGAAATTCCAGTAATCCATAATTAATTTATTAAACATAGAAGAAAAGTTGGTGTACTTAGTAACAAAAAATATTTTATCCTGACTGAGTTTCACATTATTTTGACTATTATATTTATAATTATTGTCAGGTATGTTACTACTTTTTTTATTTCCAAAGACTCTATATAAACTATTTTCTATATTTACTGGGTCATAGCCTCTAGCATTAAATATATTCGCTATTTTCAATGCCTCATAATAGGCTACTTCCATATCTGAATTTAGTCGCTTTATTCTAAGAAATTCACCATAAGGAATAGAAGTTAAGGTATGGCAGGGGTGACAACTGTTACCCCACATCTTCCAGCTAATTTCATCAAACTTTCTGTGTATACCCGTGTGTATTGGGGAACCTTCATGTCCCCTTAGGGAAATATCCAGAAAGTTAACTTGGCAACCACGTTGTACATCACTAAATTTGATCCCAAATTTATTATTATTTAGTATATCAATAAAGTTTAAGGATGCATCAAAATTATCTTTGCAAATAAAGACGAGGTCGTCAATAAATCTAAAGTATTTCAGAACATTATTCTTAAAGAATGGTACTCTATACAAGAATTCATTCTCAAACATTCCCATAAATAGGTTCGCATAAGCTGGCGCAAATGCGGCCCCCATAGCTGTACCTGTCAGTTGTTTATAAAGAATGCCATTAAATTCAAAAATATTATTAGTTAAGCAGAATTCAACTAATTCTAAGATGTAATGAGTTTTGGGATTATCCCCAAAAAAGAATTTAATAGCTTCCAGGCCCAATGTATGGGATATATTCGTATATAAACTCACTACATCCACAGTAATGAAGTACATTCCCTCACACCAATGTATGTCATTAATCTTTTGAAGAAAGTCATAAGAATCTTGTATATATGAGGGTAACAGCAAAACTTGTTTCATTAAAATTTCATGCAACAAAGTGCACAGGTTATAGGTGAAATAACCAAAAGCTGAAACAATAGGCCGACCAGGTGGTCGGTCTAAGTTTTTATGAATCTTCGGTAGGCAGAAAAACTTGGCTACTTTGTTGTTCTTAATAATTATTTTTCGGTCTACATCCGTTTGAGTTAAATAATGTAGCCTAATACCTTTTTGTAGTAATGCATTAAGTTCTATTTCTGCCTTTTTCAAAAGGGTTATATTGGTTTCACAATACACAGTTTTATTATCAAGGTGTTGCATACACATGCTGTAGTAATCACATGAATTTAGTATAACCAACTTTCCCCCTTTATCCGAGGGTTTGAAAATTATATTATTATTCTTGCTTAATAACTGTAGCTTCTCCCATTCTTTTTTTGTCAGATTATAAACATGCTTTTTACTCATAAATCCTTCTAGTTCTTTATCTAATAATATATATAACATTGATTCAAACTTCAATATATTAGCATTTTTGCGTGGTGGAAGAAAGCAGCTAGTACTTTTCAGCATGTGAGTATCTAATAAATCATATGCATTGTTATTACCTTCTTCATCCGATAAGCATGAGTAAAAGCTATCATTGCTCTCTAAATCACTATCAGATATTAAGGTTTTCTCATAGTTAACATTACTAACAGAAGTGTTATCCACATTAAAAAAATATTCCCTTAAGTACATTTTGCGACATAATTGAAACAGTTCAATTTTAAGCTCATATTTCTTGGGTATACAGGTAGGTACAAACTTGAGGCCCCTTTCCAAAATAGCTATCTCTATATCATCAAGTTTGTAATTTGATAAATTAATTATATAATTACTATGTGCATTATGACCATCTACCTTTCTTATAGTGTCCATCGCCCGAGTCTCTATGGCGTTCTGAGTTAGACCAACCCCTTTTCCTCGTATTGGCACAGTGTCCATTTGATTCAGGATAAGTTTTTCGAAAGGCTTCTGAATTCGCTGCCCCTGGTAATTCTGGAAAATTTTCTCTTTCATCTTCCTCCCATGACGAGGCCCCACTTTCACCTGACAGGAAGTTCTTATTTGAATGCTGCTCCACAGTCGAATTTCCCTTCTGAAAAGAGACACTCTTTTTTCGGCTTCTCTGATGATTCGGGAATACGAACGCCCTCTTGTGTTCGTAGTCTCGTATGTCTCTTGTCAGTTTAGATTTTTTTCTTTCTACTAATTCCTTCTCATAATTTGTTAACTTCATGTTGATATTTAAGAGGAAATTCTCTAAAGTCGAGTTGGATGTAATGTTCACTAACTGTTCACAAACTTGTTTGGTTTCCATAACAAGTTTGTCTTTTTTCATATTGTCCCTTTCAATAAGAATGGACACCCATTCTAAGCTGCACCGGTGTGCAGCCGCTATCCATCTTTCATGAAATTTAAGTTCCATCTCATTAGTTAAGTCAAATGGTGTAGATGGATTTTTAATGGACCTTAAACCTCGGGGTGTGATGTCCAATTCAACATACCTTTCCAAGCTGCCAATATTATAAAATGTTGACGTTTCCTTAAAGATAAGTCTCTCCAGTTTGGAACATAGATCTTGTGCATCCGGATTGTCGGGAATAAAATTCTTTTTCCCCACCATGGCAAACGGGTTAGTTGTAGTTCTTTTACGGGAATTTTCCCATTTTTTTATAATACCTAGACTGGATCCACCTGAAGCTTCTGGTATAGCAATTTTTGTAGTCGATATATCAGTATCATTATTAGATATAACATTAGTGCGACCAGTATTCTCACCATTACGATTGAACATCTCCATACCAGTTTCTCTGAAAATACGTGGAAAGGAGCACATGGACTCACTTGTCATTATAAAACAACCAGCAAGAAAAGATAATTCAAAGCAGCAACAACAAAAAACAACCAACAGTGAGTCCCAGCTCTACTTTCCAAAAAGATAAAATTTATTCCAAGCAAGTCTTGTCTCTAGCGCCTCGGCCAACAGCCTTTACAGAGTAAAACAGTCAAACATATAAAACTTCCCAATGTTATATACAAAATGAAATAAAACAATTAATTAATTATACAATCAGATAATTAAGTCTCATTAATAATATATTTTTAAAGCTACATCTCTTAAATAAGGCTTTGCCAGTTACACTCTTTGTTCATACCATATGGTTGCAAAGTTCCATATTTCATGATCAGAATGGATTCTTTTTGTCTTAATATATTTTTCTGCCATTCTATATTATTATAATATAGAGGAACATGTTCCAATACGGAAACTTTTATGTGGTCTATGTTACCAAAATGTACAGAATTGAAATGTTCAGCAATGGGGCTATTTATTTTGTTATTCCTTACATCCCTAATATGTTCTTTAATTCTTTCTGCTAGTGTTCTTTTTGTTTCTCCTATATAATATTTATTACAGCTACAGAATATAGTATAAATAACACCCCTGCTCATACAGGAGTATCTAGTTCTTGTGGTAAAGTTTTGTCCATTTATTTTAACCACTTCGTTTACTATATGTTTACACACAGAACACTTCCCACAAGGGTGTGTTCCTATAACCTTCATATATATGTATAATAAAAGTCTGTGGAAATGCATGTTCTAAGTTTATTTGCCAAAAACTAGACCACTGCACAGTATCGAAATTATTTTTAAAATTAGTGACGATAACCAGCATGGGTAAATTTAAATTCCTATAAACCTCAGACTGGGAAAATATGATTGTAACATTATTACCACAAGAGCTCTTCTTTAGAAAGACAATTTAGTCATTAAATATATTTTGGAAGCAAAGGTATGACTTGATCAACTAATATTTTATCATATAATTAAGTACAGGCAGAACTTAAAAAATGTCTATGGTATATAGAATTTCAGGAAAATTTTAATAAATAGGAAACTATAGGAGGCAGCTGATTTTGTGGATGTACCTTGAAAATATTTATTCAAATATTTTTCACAGCTGTTTTTGTAATGATATGAACAAATCTACAGATAAACATCTGTGTCAAGAGCTCTACCTCCTGGGCTCATATACAATATGTTGTATATCTCTTGTTAAAGATTTACCATACATGTTTGCTTCTTACAGTTACTAAAAGTAAAAGTATATCCTCTAAGTATTGCTTGACCTTATTGATTTGGCATAGAAGTCTTTTTAAAATTCAGTCTTTAACTTACTTCTTTTGGCGGTGACTTGAAATTACCCTGTCTGTTACTTAACGTTTGAATTAAACAATGTTCCCTGATATCATCAAGCCTATACAACAGGAACTTCCCGGGCTTTCCTCCTTGTGGCCTTGTGGGTTTAGCAGCATTTCAAATTAATGATGTACTGACTACTTTTTACACTAGCACAGTCAGGTCATTAAATCAAAACCCCAACAGCTGTAAGCAAAAGTAAAGACGTAATAAAGTAAAAGGTGATGGGTATTCAGAAGCCATGAACCTGAAATACTGGTATGTCTTTACCGGGCTTTTCTGCATATATCCCATGAGCTTCCACTACAGGATATTTAAGGTATTACACAGTAAAGACTTTCACTTTGCTAGGTATTTATAACAGTTTTTTCTAAACTATTTGTTTTTGTTGCCTTTTTACCTTTGGTTTGGATGTTATTTAGTTCTAATTTGCATATTTATTCAGTGTTTAGATTTTTTTGTTGCATGCTGCATATGATTGTCTATAGAGTCCATGTCTTTCTTTCTTTTTGTGATCTGCTTATCTATGTCAGTTGCTTGTCTACATACTGCTTGTAAATTAAGAATAAGAGCATTTTATGCTCCATGAGGTGGTATGCTGCCAACGAGATTAGCCCGAGGATAAATTGTTAGATTACTCTAAATATATGGTACGTAGTCTGAATATTTTGTATTTGTTGTCTTAATTCTCCAAATATATGGTCTAGAAAATTATTTCACACAGATTAGACAAAATACCTGTATTAAAAGGGGGGGTATACTTGTTTCAAATGTACACATTTGATTTTGTAATTAAAAATATTGTTGTTTGCTTCCATGAGATGAATGAGTAAAGGAGGAGCAAAATGTATGTTATTTAGTGACACCAGGATGAAAGCTTGTCATGCAAGTATAATATCTGAATTTTTCACACATTTCTGTAGAAGTGCTAAATGTTTATGTTTTTAGATGACGGATTAGAGCTTTCAATTAGAGACTTTTTTGTAAAGTCTTATATACTCAAGACTGTCCTTTCATATTAATGACATCAAACATTATTTAGAGAGCATATTACGTAGGTCAAAGTCTGTGCAAGATGCAAATGCACTGGTTAGGTCTATAGCAATATAAGATATTATTTCAGTTCATTAAGACTTGAAATTTCCATAGGTTCAGCCTTTGTACAGGGTTTCAGGTTTCAGCAACAATAAATAACAACATCCTGATCACCTAGGTAACATAAAATGTTTCTTAACATGCTTTGGTAATCTCTCATCCCAACAAAGTATTTACAAAAACAACTGATTCTACAGCATTTACTTCACAATAGTATGCAATATTTAGTGCACCAGCACTAGATAGGCTCTCTTTTAATTTTTCTATTAACATGTTTAAAAAGAAAGTAAGTTATTATGAATACATTTAAATTCCACAATGACAAATGCATGCTTTATCCTGTCCTGCAAACAAGTCATTTCATTCTTAGTATAGAATTACAAATAATATATGTATTACTTTTTGGAAATGCTACATAAATACACCTACATATATATCTACAGTTATATATATATATATATATATATATATATATATATATATATATATATATATATATATATATTTATATTTGTGTATATATATATATATATATATATATATATATAGGAGCGGTACAGAATCCTGAAAGCCCAAAATCCTGAAGACCAAAATCCTGAAAGTTCAAAATACTGAAAACTCAAAATCCTGAAAACACACAGGATACCAACACTTACTATATTCCAGCACAAGTACTTACAGAAACACATAAAACACAAACTATATTACTGTTCTCAATGTATAAGCAGGGGGCAAGCCCCCCTGCACCCCCCATGTGGGAGGCTGCGCCCCCCACACCCCCTGCTACTTAAATATATCAACTCCAACATTGCACTTAGTGTAGTGAAGTGCAAAGTTGGAGCTGATATATTTAAGTAGCAGGGGGTGTAGGGGGCACAGCCCCCAAATGGGGGGTGCAGGGGGGCTTGCAACCCTGTAGATAGTTGAAGGGTAATGTGTTTCTATATGTACTTGTGCTGGAATATAGTAAGTGTTAGTATCCTGTGTGTTTTCAGGATTTTGAGTTTTCAGTATTTTGAACTTTCAGGATTTTGGTCTTCAGAATTTTGGGCTTTCAGGATTCTGTAGTGCTCATATATATATATATATATATATATATATATATATATATATATATATATATATATATAGATATATATATACAGTAGCATCAAATATTGATTGTGACAATTGGAGGTACTGCCAGCCATGCCAGGGAGAAGTAAGGCAGTGGATAAATGACTTGTGCCAGCACAGCTAGCCGAAATTTTGTAAATAATTGTATGTCATTAGTATATAAAACTGATCTGTACAGATGCTTGTGCTGAAAATGTATTTCTGAGCTCTGTTTGTGTTGTGTTAAAATTTATCAACAGTGCACCCTGCTGAAAAGAAGAGAAATGTACATGTATTATGGTATCTGTATTAAATGTATATGTTTTAATAGAGGATACTGGCATGGCAATAGTTAACCAGCTGGATTATGCTAAGAAAAATAAGGGGAATGTAAATGAGTTGTTAAATCATTGCACAGCAGCCCACAGTGCTGAGTAGGCCCAGAGATGATAGGTCTGAGAGCAGCCATTATCTCTTAGCTTTGGTAAAGAAGGGAGAAGTTTTGTAAATATTTCTGGCTCCTAGGCAGCCACAAAAGCTCTAAATGTGTATTGCAGCAGTCTGCTAAAGTCCTGTCTCAAATTTCAAAAGGGGAAATTGTGGGAACCTACAGTGAGGTGGCAAGATGAGGTCATTCCACAATTCATCTTGGATATTATATTTTACAGGGAGTAATCTCAAAGGGAAGAGCATTCTGTCTGGGAGCCTGACTTTAAAGACTACTCATGTATTTCATCTTGCTTTTCCCAAGTAAGTTATTAGGGAACAGTATAATTCTTTTAGATTCAGTCAGAAATAAACTGAAGCTTAGTTTAGACATTGTTTTTCTTTACTTGTATGAGTCTGTCCATCAATGTTGTTTTCAATATTTTCTGTGATTTGAACTCTGTGGTTTACTGTGAATATATATTCAGTATTACATGTATTTTTATTTATTATTAAATATATTTAATAATTTTATCATGGCTTGTTCTTGTAGAGAATATCTAACTTTGAGAGTACTTATATTTATTTGGTGACACTGTGTGGGCCACTACAGAAGGCCTAGCTGTCTTGGTGAGCTACTACCATTTGTGTTAATATTAATATTACACACTATAATTGGAGACCCTTTAAGGGCCTTAGAATAGTGGATTGTGAAGTGTCTCATGGCAGTGAATCTACCTTATAGTCTGGGCAGAAGGTGGCATAGCTAGTACATCTGTGCCAGCCTTTCCCAGGTGTGTGTGCGTGTGTGTGTGTGTGTGTGTGTGTGTGTGTGTGTGTGTGTGTGTGAAAAATCAAATCTGTGTGTGTGTGTGTGTGTGTGTGTGTGTGTGTGTGTGTGTGTGTGTGTGTGTGTGTGTGTGTGTGTGTGTGTGTGTGTGTGTCAGCTACTTGGGGCAGGTACAAGAAGCACTGGGTTTACAGAAAGGATGCTGGAGGACTTGGCTTGGATACTTGGCTGAGCACCTAGCCTACAGCTGTACCAGTGGGAAACCTTACTGGGGATCTGGAGAGAGATAGATATAGAGACATCCAGACCCTAGGCTGTGTGTGTTTCCTATATGCTCTTAAGGGAAACTGTACTTGATAAAGAGAGGTCTGCTTTTGGAAATAATGAGTGTATCCACTTGTATTCCAGGTGCATGTCCCTCCCTAGTGCCAGTGGTGAGGATTCAGACTCCTTGATTATTTGCCCAACATGGGGATGATGTATGTTGCTGCCCATCATGCACTGGCAACAGTTGTGGGTCACATTTTTATTGGTGGCAGTGGTGGGATCATGACATGCTCTCCTATTGTTGAGTGGTAGTGTGGATATTGAATTCCTGTAGCCTGTAGGTAGTGTCACTAAAGAAAGGTGTACTCTCAGCAGCCACACGGTAGACATTCAGAGTTTCATATCACAACAGTTTTACTTATTTACTTTTTGATTTGTTAGGGAGTCAGGCAAGGATGTCAGCAGAAGATTATGGCAAGATGATGAGGAACCAGTTAGCTGAGATGTGCCACGCCACAGGACTGGGGCATACCAACCTGACTAAAGGGGAAATGATTGCAGCCTTAACCACAGCTGCAGCACAGATTGCACACCTGAAGCTAGGACTAGTGATGTGGCTACTTCAGTGAGGAAGTTGTAGCAGTGAGACTGAAGGTGATCCACAGCTGCTGGTGGGTACTGATGTTCCCTTGCATAGAGTGACTCCAAGAACAGAGGTGAGTAGTAGTATCAAGGCTGAGAGTGAGGCACTGCTGTCAGAGGATTCCAGACTTCCTGTGGTGGGGGAGTTGGGAAGAGTTACAAAGAGAAAGTTGAGACAGGCTTAGCTCTCAGACCCTACATTACAAGGCTAGAGGGAGGCACCTGATTCTCAAGGAAAAGGGGATTCTGTATACTGGAACAAAGGGCTACTGTATAGAGAAAGTGGACCCCTGAGGGAGGGCTAGAAGGTGAAGTAATGCAGCAATGTGTAGTGCCCAGAGGCTACCATTTGGCACTTCTAGCCATAGCCAATGACATTCTCTTTGCAGGTCATATGGGCATAAAGCTATCAAGAGAGGTATTATGCAGAACTTGTTTTGGCCTGGGATTGCCAAGGATGTAACAGGGTATTTCAGGACTTGTGAGGACTGCCAAAAAGTCGGCAAGGCAGGAGACAAGGTCAAAGCTCCTTTGATGCCTTAGCCTGTGATAGAGGAGCCATTTCAGAGGGTAGCTATGGATATTCAAGGACCTCTGAGTACCCCAAGTTCACCAGGGAAGAAGTATATTCCAGTGGTAGTAGATTATGCTACTAGATACACTGAAGCAGTGGCTTTGTCCTCCGTCAAGGCAGACAAGGTGACAAATGCTTTGACAGAGATTTTCAGCAGGTAGGTTTCCCAAGAGAAATATTGAAAACAGAGGTGGCAATCTCTTGTCAGACCTTCTGGCTTGTCTGTGGGAGCACTGTGGGATGAAGCACCAAAAGACCACACTCTACCACCCCCAGACTAATGGTCTTATAGAGAGGTTAAACTCTACACTAAAGACCATGCTACGGGCATTTGCAGACAAGTTTAAGAGGGAGTAAAAAAAATATTCCCTCATCTATTGTTTGCTTACAGTCAAGTGCC
Source organism: Protopterus annectens (assembly GCF_019279795.1). Classification (NCBI taxonomy): domain Eukaryota; kingdom Metazoa; phylum Chordata; order Ceratodontiformes; family Protopteridae; genus Protopterus; species Protopterus annectens. The sequence continues at coordinate 516,272,211 of NC_056733.1, forward strand.
CCAGGAATCCACAGGTTTTTCACCCTTTGAGTTGCTGTATGGGCATATGGTGAGGAGACCTCTAGATTTGATTCATAATGAGTGGGAGGGTGAGTGTGAATCCCACAAGGAGTCTGTTGTGGCATATGTCCCAAACTTCAGGACAAGGCTTAGAGAGCTCATGGGCTTGGCTCATGACAACCTGGCAGAAGCCCAACAGTAGAAAAAGGTCTGGTATGACAGGGATGCTCAGGCCAGACAGTATGATGTGGGACAGCAGGTGATGTTTCTCATTCATGTCAGATGCATTAAACTGCAGGCAGCTTGGGAGAGACACTTCAAGGTGGTAAGAAAGGTCAGTGATGTTAACTACATGGTAGAACTGCTAGGTTGGAGGCAGGGGCACAGATTTTATCATGTTAATATGCTGAAACCTTACCATGCCAGTGAGACCCTTGTGCTGAGTATTTGCAGTAGGAGGCAGGACGAGTTTTAGGGGGATCTATGGCTACAGGGATCCAGCCAGCAAAATCCTAAGTTATTGTGGTGGAGCTTATGGTTGCAGGCATATGATATGATAGTGCAACACTGTAGTGGTGTCAGCAATGCAAAGGCAGATAGAATCTCAAGACAGGGAATGAGGTAACATATTCTCAGATATGCTTATTTCTCTCAAGATAAATTTTCAAGGACCCCTTGGGAAACTAGCTTGAGTCTTCAAAAGGGGGAGAGATGTGACAATAGGAGGTACTGCCAGCCATGCCATTTAGAAGTAGGGCAATGAATGTCTGACTTGTGCCAGCCCAGCTAGCTGGAATTTTGTAAATAACTGTATGTCTTTGCTACATGAAACTGATCTGTACAGATGCTTGTGCTGACAATGTATTTGTGAGCTCTGCTTGTGTTCATAGGTTCATAGGTTGGTACTAGGCTATCAGCCCTAGGCCCTATACAAGCCTAGCCATAACAATTCCCTGGCTATTCTTCCCACATTATTTACTTCCTTGGACCCCTGTATAGCAGGGTGACTGACATGATCCCTGGGGTAAATTTCCTATCTCCCATCCAATCATCAAGGTTCTTTTTGAAATGGGCCAAAGATGCACTCTTCTTGATATGTATGTAATTGAATTAAATGTATCAACAGTACAGTCTCCTGAAATGGAGAAAAATGTACATGTATTATGTTATCTGAATTAAATGTATGTTTTAATAGAGGACACTGGCACAGCAATGGTTAACCACCAGGCTTATTGTAAGAAAAAATAAGGGAAATGTAAATGAGGTGCTAAATCATTGAATTTCACTCCACGTACTGAACAGGCCCAGAGACAGTAGGCCTGGGGGCAGCCATTATCTGTTAGCATTTGTAAAGAAGAGAGAAGTGTTGTAAATGTTTCTGGCTCCTAGGCATTGCCATAAAAGCTCTAAATATATACTGTAGCTGTCTGCTAATGTCCTGTCTCATATTTCAAAATGAGATATTGTGGGAACCTAGAGTCAGGTGACAAGATGAAGTCATTTTGCATGTCATCCTGGATATTCTATTTTACAGGGCGTAAACTCAGCAGAGCATTCTGTTTGGGAGCCTGAATAGAAAGACTGCTCACATATTTCATCTTGCCTTGCCCAAGTAAGTTATTAGGGAACAGTATAATTATCTTAGATTTAGTCAGGAATATAATGAAGCTTAGTTTAGAAATTGTTTTTCTTTATTTGTATGAGTCTGTCTGTCAATGTTGTTTTCAATATTTTCTGTGATTTAAACTCTGTGGTTTACTGTGAATATATATTCAGTATTTTAATGTACTTTTATTATTTATTATTAAATATATTTAATTATTTTACCATGGCTGTTTTTTGTAGAGAGTATCTAATCTTTGCGAGTACTTATATCTATTTGCTGACACTGTATGGGCCACTCCAGAAGGCCTAGCCATCTTGGTGAACTACTACCATTTCTATTAATTTTAGTATTACACGGTATAATTGGACACCCCTTGTTAAGGGCCTTAGGATAGCTGAACATGAAGTGTCTGGTGGCAGTGAATCTACCTTATAGTCCGGGCAGAAGGGAGAATAACTAGTACATCTGTGCCAGCCTTTTCCAGGTGTGTGTGTGTGTGTGTGTGTGTGTGTGTGTGTGTGTGTGTGTGTGTGTGTGAAATCAAGTGTGTGTGTGTGTGTGTGTGTGTGTGTGTGTGTGTGTGTGTGTGTGTGTGTCAGCTACTTGGAGCAAGGACATGAAGAACTGGGTTTACAGAGAGGGTGCTGAAGTACTTGGCTTGGACACTTGGCTGAGGACCTAACCCTACAGTAGGAAGTCTTTTTGGGGATCTGGAGGGAGACAGATATGGAGACATCCAGAGCCCAGGCTGTGTGTGTTCCCTGTGTGCTCTTAAGGGTAACTGTATCTGATACAGAGAGGTCTGTATCTAGAAATACTGAGTGTATCCATTTGTATTCCAGGTGCACGTCCCTACCCAGTGTCATTGGTGAGGATTCAGGCTCTCTGATTACTGGCCCAACGTGGGGATGACATATATTGCTGCACATCACACATTGGCAGCAGTGGTGCATGTCACATTTTTATTGGTGGCAGTGGTGGGATCATAACCTGCTCACATATTGTTGAGTGGTGGTGTGGATATTGAATTCCTGTAGCCTGTAAGCAGTGTCACTAAATAAAGGTGTACTCACAGCAGCCACACGGTGGACACTCAGAGTTTCATATCACAATAGTTTTATTTATTTACTTTTTATTAGCTTAGTTAGTCAAGGAGAGGAGGCAAGGATGTCAGCAGAAGATTATGGCAAGCTGACAAGGAACCAGTTGGCTGAGATGTGTTAAGCTAAGGGACTGGGGCATGCCAACCTGACTAAAGGGGAAATGATTGCAACATTAACCACAGCTGCAGCACAGACTGCACACCTGAAGCCAGGACTGGTGATGTGGCTCAGAGGTGAGTAATCATATCCAGGCTGACAGTGAGACATTGCTGTCAGTGGATACCAGACTATCTAAGGATGTTGAGCTGGGAAAAGTTACAAAGACAGAGTTGAGGCAGGCGCAGCTCTCAGATCCTACATTACAAGGCTTGAGTGAGGTAGCTTGGTAGGCACCTGATTCTCAAGGAAAAGGGGATTCTGTATACTGGACCAAAGGTTTACTGTATAGAAAGTGGACCCCTGAGGGAGGGCTAGAAAGTGAAGTAATACAGCAATTTGCTGTCCCTAGACCCTGCCATTTGGCATTTCTAGCCATAGCCCATGACATTCCCATTGCAGGTCATATGGGCATAAAGTGTACCAAGAGAGGTATTATGCAGAACCTTCTTTTGGCCTTGAATTGCTAAAGATGTAACAGGGTACTGCAGGACCTGCGAGCAGTGCCAAGCAGGCAAGGCAGAAGACAAGGTCAAGGCTGCCTTGATGCCTTTGCCTGTGATTGAGGAGCCATTTCAGAGGGTAGATATGGATATTCAGGGGCCTCTGAGTACACCACATTCCACAGGGAAGATGTATATACTAGTGGTAGTAAATTATGCTATTAGATACCCTGAGGCTGTGACTCTGTCCTCCATTGAGGTAGAAATATAAAACAAAAAAACTGCAGTTTAAATAATAAGAAATTAGACATAATATAAAACATTGTTTAAGAACCAATACAAGGTATATAACTATCATTTAATATTTAGAGATGTTTTAAAAAGTTTGTAGAGAAATTAAAGGTAAGCTAGTCTACTACAAATATGAATTGCAATATGAAGTGAGGGAAAAACAGGCTTATGGTATATTAAGAGAGAAAGCCAGAGAAGAAAATTGCATAGCAGTAAGGAAGCAAGTAAAGAAGGGAGAGTAAGGAGGTATATGGAATGAAAAGATACTTGCTCACATTTATGGACATCTGTTATCCTGGTTTTGAACAAGAACAGAACCAGATTTTAACTAGGATGTCTTTCAGAATGGTTTTATAAGATGGGAGGGTATAGACCTAATGGAGACAGGTAAGGAGTTCCAGGCTTTAGAAACCTTGTATGAGTATAGACAATGCCCAACAGATTTGCTAGGTTTATAGACAGGAGATTTTGATCACAGGATCAGAATGACCAATTATTGATTGGGAACACAGTTGTGTAGAACATTGTTTAGTGCTGGACAGGCAGATGGAGCTAGATAATTTTATAAGTGGCAAAAAGTTGTGAACATGTTAGCTGATGTGGCAGTTCTAACCAATTTAGGCTTTTCAGTGCTCTACAGTGGAGAGTTCTGAATAGGGTATGTGCTGTAAATTTAGCAGCTTTGTTATAGCATTGTTCAAGTTTCAATTTTTGTGAAGCCTGCAGTTTAGTAAGGATGGTAGTGCCATAAAGAGGACTGGGGAAGAGATATGTAGTGGTAAGTGCAGGTTTAGTTGTCAGTGAGAAAGTTTTTGGCTCTGTAAAGCAGCCCAATTTTTTGATGATTATTTTCTTATGCAATTTTGTATATGCAGGTTGAATGTAAGATTATCATCCAGTATCACCCCTAATAGTTTGCTATGAGAAGTGACTTCAATGGTTGCATTATCAAGAGAGAGGACTTTAAGTTTAGTTTTTTTCATGAGAGGGGGGTTTAGGGAAAAAAGTAGTAGATTGGTCTTTTTTGGGTTAAGCATGAGTTGTGAGTTATAAAGCTATATTTTAGTTAGCAGCCTGAGTAATTTTTTGCAGGTGTACCACATTGTCAGACATGCAAATGCGAGTGGAATCATCTGTGTATTGTATTAGGTTGGCCTGTTCTGTTGAGTGTTGGTGAAAATGTTAAAGAGGAGGAGACCAAGTATAGAGCCTTTTGGTACACCGGTCATGACTGGGAGGTAAGGAGACAGTGTAGAGTGCCATTTTACTGACTGATACCTATTGGACAGATAGCTTTTGAACAACAGAAGGGTGGGCTGAGAGAGACCTAGTGAGGACATTTGAAGTATTAATAATATAAGTAGCACCTTTCATATGCAAATTTACATCTCTGACTAATACATTCACAACTAATGCAAATAATATACTACTCAGAGGATTTCCCTGATGTATGCCATTCCTTATATCTATATCTTTGCTTAAGCATTCATTCACTAAATGTTTTCTTTATTTTTATTTTATTTAGAACAACATATATTCCACATTTTCTTACTAATGTTATACTCTTTCATAATTTCCCAGAAAAATTCATGTACTGTATCAAATGCTTTATTGAAATCTCCCATCAAGATCTTGGTCTCCTCAGTCCTGTTTATAATATCATCCAAAATTTCCCTTACTATGAATAATAATTCTTGACATCAGTTTCCCTTTAAGTATATACTCTATCTGTCATAATACTTTTCAGTTTACTTCCCATTCTCTTCTGAATTATTTTCATAAAAACCTTATAATCTGCATTGTTCAATACGAGTCTCTAATTTTCAATTTTATTTTTTTTATCTTCCTTTTCTTCCTTTTCTATACAAATTTAAGTATACCATTGCATAAATGTATATACATAAAACTTCATTTAACCACTCATTCCAACTTTTAAATATAGTTTTTCTACCAATCCATGAAATTCTTATAAACTTGATATCCTATTCCATCTGGTCCTGAAACTGACTGTAAATTAACTTGTTCAAGTACCTTATCTAACTCATAAAAGGAAATTCAATTTTCCTAATTCTTCATTTTCTTGTTCTATTTTTTAACATGAAATTCTTTTTTATACGTTCTATCTTGAAATATTTTCTTTATACACTTTATTACAAAATTCATAATTTGTTCCTGAGATGATCTTACGTCTATTTATCATTTTTCATTTCTCTTATTATTCTAGTCTTTTCTTTAACTATGCTACTCAGATAAACTGGTACCTGTTCTCTTTTACCTTGTAAGTATATCTTTGCTTAAATAATAATAATAATATATAATACTATATAATAATATAATACTATAATATTATATAATAAGAATACTCTATCATTCCTTTCCAAACCCTTTCAAGTATCTATACATATTGTTTCATAATTTGTTTTTTCCACTTTTCTAATATCTGACTACCATTCTAAAAAAAAACAACAATTTTTATATTTTCCTTTAAAAGCTAGCTACCACTCAGAAGAGTTTTTATAACACACTTTAGAGGAAATGTGTTCTTTCCATAATCACATACTTATTCTCTTTCCATTTTCATTTCATAATTTCTCTTTTATCCTTTTTATTCCTTTTCCCAATCTTATATACTCTTTTTTTTTTGTATGTCTGTCCATATGGCTGAGTGATGTGAAAAGTCTGTCACAAATGTTTTTCCCTTAGCTATGGTCAAACCTTGTAATATGATAAAATTATCTATTTTCATCTTGAATACACCTTGACTATATTATTATTCCACATCTTTAAATTGTCACATTTTATAACTTCAGAAATTTTTTTAACTTCATTTCCTCTCTTCTTTTTTTCCTCTCAAATCACAATTAAAATATCTCACTAATATTATATTCATATTAATTACTACATAATCCAGGATATTAAGAATAAATTGTCCCTTTCTTTACTTGTCTCATGGATATACAGTGCTATAATTCTATATACCAGATTATGCAATCTGCGCTGTACAATAGTTAATCTTCCCATCATTACCAATGTTATATTCAATATTTTTATAGCCAATATTCAATATTTTCACTGACTTTCTACAAAGTATAACTATGCCTGAACATAGTTCTTTTCCTAGATTCATATTGTATCACCTCCCTAAGATTTCTTTGTTTATAGTCTCAATTCTTGTATTAAAAAACTTACATCTACCAATATTATTATGTCAACATCACACTTACTACACCAATTTAGGATGCCTATTCTTCTACTTATATTTTTAATACTATTTACAATTATTGAAGTAACTCTAAAGGTGTCATTACATCTGTGTTGTACTTTTACTGGAAATAATGTAAATGTGAAGTATTTACCCCATTTGCATTATCCAGTTCCTTTCTTTTTCTCTTTTATACTTATCCTTTTAAACTTTTTTATTTTCTGTCTCTTAGTCTTTGGTCAATAGAATCCTTTTTACCTTTCACAATTTTCCAGTTTAGATCTTCTTCATTTATATCTTCTGTTTCATTTATCTCTTTATCCTCACCTTCATTTTTACCCTGATCTTGCTTCCCTACTTCCTCTTTATCCTTTATAGGGACTACTTATTCTCTCAATATACTGCCCTCAGTTTTGTTTTCTTCTCCTTCATCCTTTTTTCTAGATTACAATCTATCTATAAATGCCCAATTTCATTACATTTATAACATTTTAGTTCATACTTTTTTGCATCATGACCTGTTTTCCAGTAAATATAACATTTCTCTTATCACAGTTACTTATCAAATGATCATCTTTTTCACAGGAAAAAAAATGTTTATGTTGTCCCTGGTATTTTATAAAACCCTGTTACCCTACACATATCATACTAGGGATATGAACTTTTTTTTTTCCTGTCTCCATTATTTATATATATATATATATATATATATATATATATATATATATATATATATATATATATATATATATATATATATATATATATATATATATATATATATATATATATAAAACAGTCCCATCCACCAGTCCATAATCATCTTTTATCGTACAGTTTGATAATGTCTTTAACTTCTTTACAAAGTTTGCTTAAATATCTTTTTAAAGTCTTTCATTCATATTCAGTTGGAAATTGAGCATGTATTTTCTTTTGTTTCTCTGTGAAATGCTTTAACCACATAAGAGTCCCATGGATTACAGTTCTTTTTCTTCTCATAATCCCACCAAAAAAACTTTCCAGAACAAAACCAGTGTCAACAATATGTCACACAATGTCGGTTTATGAATAAAAATACATTATCCCAAATGTCATACTTGTCCATTTCTTTTTCATGATTGTTCTGAATTCTTACCATGAATTTCCTTTAATTATTGATATTTCCTTTCCTCTGTTCATCTCTTATTGCTTTCCCTGCAGTTTCCTTAACAGCCTTGGCATACAATTTATTTTTCTGGCAGTCTTTTTTTAAAATGAATTCCTCTGATTGGATTTTGTCCATAATTTTACCCCATGAAACATCTTTTCCAGTCTCTGCACCAGCAATTCACCAAAAATATCCTGCAACCTTCCTGACTATAGAGTTGTAATTACATATCCATCATTGTTTTGAATGTTTGCTTCTGATGAAACAAACATATTTTGCTGAAACAGCTCCTCAGAATCTTGTAGAGCCTCAACACTATACCAGCACTCACCTCTGTGCACCATCTTGGATCTCCTTAAGTGCTGCTCTCCCAGCCAACATTATGCTAGGATTGAAACAAGCACTCTCCTAATGACTAGGGGAAGTTCCCTGATGCACTGACCAAATTTCCCCTAGTTGTACAAATGCCACTTCAAGTCTCATGAAAAGAGGCTAGTAGTCTAGTAGGACTGATCAAGTCAACAAAGGATAAATAACTAAATAAATCTGAAGGGAGTAATACTTTTTGGGTCATTAGTATAACTTTTGATAAATATAATAAAATTATATCTAATATATTTAGAAAGCATATTTTCCCTACAAATATTTGCACTTTGAAAGTCATCATCTTTTTTACATCAAGCAAAACATAATTAAACATCATGTAACACATCTAAGAATTAATTCAAATGGTGACTTCTTTAATAGTCTGTTTACATATTACAGAATTATTTTAAAACAGAGGTTATAAAGGTGAACTGACTGAAGTTATTATAGGGGAAATCTAGAAAGGCATTAGCATTATGCTCTTATATTATACAATGATGCAATATAAACTACTATTTGCATTGAACATGATATTGAAGACTTTAGTGTTGTCACATATATTACCCATAAAGTGCATAGTCATACTATCAAAAATGTTATCAAAGACGATTGGAATGTTGCTTAACTCTATTCGCGGTAAGACAAAATCTGTTAGAAAGCATGCACTAAATTTAAAAGTACTGCTGTAAAAATATGGCTCTGGAGTTGGTTGTCATGTCTGTGAGGTAGAATTTTACTAGTTTTAATATTGTACCTGGTATAAAAAAGCAGTTACTTAATTTCCAATTAATTTAAAAAGATCCACAAATATAAAAATTGTGACCAGTGTAAGTTTATAAATGAAGGATCAATGTTGATTTTGTATCACCTATAAAATGTTACTTAACCTTTTTATTTATTAATCAGCATTTTGATGAGCATTCAACCATGTTTATTAAAATGTGGTTTAGGATACCTGATTTGAGTGTGTTTTTATTTTTATTAGATAGTTTTGCACACAATTTTTCATATCATTGCAGTATTTTTAAATAGTATATGCTTTGGTTTATAAGAATGAATTGAATATCATCTTAAAGCGCTTTGAGCTCTTTAGAGTTTGAATTTGATAACAGCTTAAAATTCTGTGTTTGTGGAAAGTGTCATTGAAAGAAAGAATCAGGGCTTCTTTAATTCTGTTATTCTTACATTATTTCTTCTTGCTTATTGTTTGTTTTAGTTTTCTAAATAATATATTTTGAATTCAATCTTGAAATTAAATCAGAAGGTTCTGAAGACTGATATTATTTAATGTATAAAATTAATCATTTATATTGTTATGTCTCAAGAAAATATGTTTTCTTTTAACACGTTTACTTCTATTATTAATGTATGCCCTTAATAACAATGTATCTTAGTATATTTCTGTAGTTAGGACAATCAGAATGCCCATAGTTTTGCATATTAGATCAATATTATAAATTCCTTCTCAAATAAAAATAAATATTTCTTCCAATTTACATAATCTTCTATTACAATATATATTTGAAGCAGATCAAACTGTCGATTTTTTACTTCAAAAGCATTACATTATCTTTACAAATGGCTTAATGTAAAAATCTGGAACCATGACATTTCAACTTTATCTCGAAGATAAGAATATTTCTAATAAAGATGAAAAAACAATCAAACAGCTGATTTACTGAGTCAAGTCTGCTAAAAGCACTGATATAATACAATAATAATGATAAACTAAACAAAGCCACCAAAGTACAAGTTTTAAGCAATTTCATCCATTCAATTTGCTTGAAAACGTCTTCAGTATAATTTTTTATTATTATTTTTTTAAATATTTTTTTCAATATTATCTTTTTGGAGAGGCCTTGAAGCACTTCACACACACACACACACACACACACACACACACACACACACACACACACACATGCATGCATGCATTACGAGTTATTAAGTTACTGATGTTAGATACAGTGCTGAGTACCCATGTGTGTGTGCCTAAAAAGCTAAGAACATTTTTTCTTTCTTTCTTATTGGCTAAAAAAAACACTTACTTGAAAAATGCCAGTGCAAAAGGAAGTGTACATCCCACCTTGGACACTTAATATCACAACAAAACCTAAGAGACAAACACTGTGTGTGTGTGTGTGTGTGTGTGTGTGTGTGTGTGTGTGTGTGTGTGTGTGTGTGTGTGTGTGTGTGTGTGTGTGTGTGTGTGAGTGAGTGTCCATTTAGCAGAGACGTTGTTAGTTCCAGAAACTTCCCTGACATTTAATGAGAATATAAATCAAAATGAAAGAGTTATGCAGGGATATTAGTTAAATCTAGAGTGGACTCAACTCCATCTATTAAACTCACCTTGGAGTACTCAAGTTCAAGTGTCATCTTCTTTGATACTAAAGTTGTTATACACAAAATGAAATTATAGGCATATCTACAGGAAATCAATTGCCAGGCAGATGCAAGTCTATCATCTGAACCACACAAAGAAGTCAGTTACTTACAATGAAATACTTCAATATCACCACATTTCTTCAAGTGAGGCAGAAAGAGACACACAGTTAGCAAAATGAAAGCAACCATGCTTGGTCAAGGTTACTCCGCCGGTTGACAGAGCAATACAGCTATCATAGGAACATCTACTCCAGTACAAAAAGAAGAACCATTGTGACAGAGTTCCACTTACATGAACAGAGCATCCAGAACTAAAACTCTACAAAATCATAAGTGACCTTCAAGTAATGTTCGGTAAGGATGACAAGTTGAGAAACATTTTCAAGCATTCCCACTACTGTCATTTAAACAACATTCAAATCTAAAGAATATTCTAGGGAGAAGCACACTTAGACCAGAATCAGAACACAGATGAAAGTGGCACAAAACTCTGCAATTATCCAAGGTGCAGGACATGTCAGATGATTTGTACTGCTTCCAACATAACTGCATAGAGCATACATTTCAAATTACAGACTTTCTTTACAAGCACTTCTAAAAAAGTGGCTTAGCCAATAAAGTGCAGGAAATGTCCAGAGACCAGTTATATAGGAGTTACTGGCCTGTCATTTAGGATTAGATGAATACCCCTAAGCATATAAGGTTTCAAGACCCAAATGAGAACTGAAATCACAAAACTTGGAATTTTCTACTGCAATAAAGAAGTGTTGCTCCAATAGATCTTATTCAGAGAAAATGTCTTGCATGGCTTCATTCTATAACCATTCTATTTATTTTAGTTTTATTTTACATTTATTAAGTGGGTAGGCTTGCCCAGGGGTCCCTTTTAGCCATGACCTGGGTCAAACATGACAACAGTAAAGAAATAATTAACAGTTCACACAGAAGAAAGGTTCACATTGCTTATTGAAGCTGACAATGAAGAACAGCTTATAGCCTTTCTAAGTCATCATGTAAGTATTAAGTAGAAACTGGAATTTAAACATGAATTCAAGACAGTATTTAACTTGAATTAATGTGAATGTCTAAGCATATCTGACAGGCAAATGTATATACATGGGCCACAACTATTGTGCATTGCCCAAACTTAAATTTTCATTGTTTCTATGTAGAGAGCTAATAATGAACTTCCTATTTATGCATGTATCTACCATGTTTATAAATGATGACAGCATCTTAATCTGTATTTGGACTTGGAATGCCTTCATAAATCTAGAAGTCCCACTTACCTACTATGCAATGTTTTGCCACATCATTACAAGAAAAAAACGTGTCAACATTTTGTCTGACAGAGAAACTATCTAAAATCTCGTAAAAGGGTGCTACAAATTGATGTGCTCTGTTTATTTTCTTTGCTTTAAAATAACAAACACTGCTAGTCCAAATTAATAAAAGAAAGCTCATTTTAATGTTAAGCGCATTTCATTTACATAAAATAGTAAACTTTATCAGACATGAGAGAACTCTGAATGAGCTCTTTAAATACATTAACATTTGGCGCCAAATTCAAATGAAGAATGATGTCATCAGGGATAAAATACCTCCTACTCAATTATAAAAAATGATTTTTATATATATATTCTATTTATAAAAACATTTGAACCTTGATTCCAATAAAAATGTTTTGAAATGTATACACTATGATATAATAAACAATAATATAATGAATATTTTTAATACATAAAAATCTAAAGTATAAAATATGAAATGAGTATTAAGGAAAAAAGAAAAAAAATATATATATATATATATGAAATGTATAATAAATAGATATATATGTATTATTTAACTCATTAACCCTGAGTACCTCCTCATGGCGCCTTTGTGCTTAACACCGAGTGAGCCATGAGAAGATAGGAATTCCATTCTGTTAACCCTGACTGCCTTCTCCCAGCACAGTTAACTTTGGAGTCAGATAGTAACTCCACTGTTGAAAATTAAGTTGAAAAAGTAACTGAACTCTGTCAGTTACCTTGTCAGCTTAATTTTCAGCATACAGTTACATGGTGGTTATATTTGAGTTTTCGGAGAAAATCAGCTTGCAAGTCACTCTGTACTTTCTTCTCATAGCAAGCCGATTTCTTATGCAAGCAAGCCGTTGTGTCCAATCACAGTCCACTTAACTCCTTTACCCCATGACCTAAAATCCTTTGTTCTGTCCCAATAAATAGGGGTTCCAGCAGTAAAAGTTCCCATTCTTTATCTTGCTTTTGTAGAAATTACTGCTGGATCCCTCTAGTTATCCTGCTGATCACTTAACGAACCCGGGGAGTTTTGCTGCAGTTACGGGAAGAAAAACCTGCACCGGAGATCTATGTGCATTTTCAAAATAAACTGCAAGTCTCTTCTACAGACCATTTAATCTCTGATCCGTAAGGTAAGATAAGGTAACAAGTTGCCCTGCTACAGTTTACATGGTTTTCTTGCTTTATTAGGACTGATTTTTTATCTGAACAGACTTCTACAGAAGTTCTACTTGCTGCAGTGCTGTCTGTTTAAAATTTTCATGGCTTTATAATTCAGCTGCTGTGGCTTGCTTCCCTTTGCAGAAAATACTGGTATGTAACTTGTAGTTGTATGCCTTATAGAATCGATATTCAGGGGCATCTGAGTACGCCACATTCCACAGGGAAGATGCATATACTAGTGGTAGTAAATTATGCTATTAGATACCCTGAGGCTGTGACTCTGTCCTCCATTGAGGTAGAAATATAAAACAAAAAAACTGCAGTTTAAATAATAAGAAATTAGACATAATATAAAACATTGTTTAAGAACCAATACAAGGTATACAACAATCATTTAATATTTAGAGATGTTTTAAAAAGTTTGTAGAGAAATTAAAGGTAAGCTAGTCTACTACAAATATGAATTGCAATATGAAGTGAGGGAAAAACAGGCTTATGGTATATTAAGAGAGAAAGCCAGAGAAGAAAATTGCATAGCAGTAAGGAAGCAAGTAAAGAAGGGAGAGTAAGGAGGTATATAGAATGAAAAGATACTTGCTCACATTTAGGGACATCTGTTATCCTGGTTTTGAACAAGAACAGAACCAGATTTTAAGTAGGATGTCTTTCAGAATGGTTTTATAAGATGGGAGGGTATAGACCTAATGTAGACAGGTAAGGAGTTCCAGGCTTTAGAAACCTTGTATGAGTATAGACAATGGCCAACAGATTTGCTAGGTTTATAGACAGACAGGAGATTTTGATCACAGGATCAGAATGACCAATTATCAATTGGGAACACAGTTGTGTAGAACATTGTTTAGTGCTGGACAGGCAGATGGAGCTAGATAATTTTATAAGTGGCAAAAAGTTGTGAACATGTTAGCTGATGTGGCAGTTCTAACCAATTTAGGCTTTTCAGTGCTCTACAGTGGAGAGTTCTGAATAGGGTATGTGCTGTAAATTTAGCAGCTTTGTTATAGCATTGTTCAAGTTTCAATTTTTGTGAAGCCTGCAGTTTAGTAAGGATGGTAGTGCCATAAAGAGGACTGGGGAAGAGATATGTAGTGGTAAGTGCAGGTTTAGTTGTCAGTGAGAAAGTTTTTGGCTCTGTAAAGCAGCCCAATTTTTTGATGATTATTTTCTTATGCAATTTTGTATATGCAGGTTGAATGTAAGATTATCATCCAGTATCACCCCTAATAGTTTGCTATGAGAAGTGACTTCAATGGTTGCATTATCAAGAGAGAGGACTTTAAGTTTAGTTTTTTTCATGAGAGGGGGGTTTAGGGAAAAAAGTAGTAGATTGGTCTTTTTTGGGTTAAGCATGAGTTGTGAGTTATAAAGCTATATTTTAGTTAGCAGCCTGAGTAATTTTTTGCAGGTGTACCACATTGTCAGACATGCAAATGAGAGTGGAATCATCTGTGTATTGTATTAGGTTGGCCTGTTCTGTTGAGTGTTGGTGAAAATGTTAAAGAGGAGGAGACCAAGTATAGAGCCTTTTGGTACACCGGTCATGACTGGGAGGTAAGGAGACAGTGTAGAGTGCCATTTTACTGACTGATACCTATTGGACAGATAGCTTTTGAACAACAGAAGGGTGGGCTGAGAGAGACCTAGTGAGGACATTTGAAGTATTAATAATATAAGTAGCACCTTTCATATGCAAATTTACATCTCTGACTAATACATTCACAACTAATGCAAATAATATACTACTCAGAGGATTTCCCTGATATATGCCATTCCTTATATCTATATCTTTGCTTAAGCATTCATTCACTAAATGTTTTCTTTATTTTTATTTTATTTAGAACAACATATATTCCACATTTTCTTACTAATGTTATACTCTTTCATAATTTCCCAGAAAAATTCATGTACTGTATCAAATGCTTTATTGAAATCTCCCATCAAGATCTTGGTCTCCTCAGTCCTGTTTATAATATCATCCAAAATTTCCCTTACTATGAATAATAATTCTTGACATCAGTTTCCCTTTAAGTATATACTCTATCTGTCATAATACTTTTCAGTTTACTTCCCATTCTCTTCTGAATTATTTTCATAAAAACCTTATAATCTGCATTGTTCAATACGAGTCTCTAATTTTCAATTTTATTTTTTTTATCTTCCTTTTCTATACAAATTTAAGTATACCATTGCATAAATGTATATACATAAAACTTCATTTAACCACTCATTCCAACTTTTAAATATAGTTTTTCTACCAATCCGTGAAATTCTTATAAACTTGATATCCTATTCCATCTGGTCCTGAAACTGACTGTAAATTAACTTGTTCAAGTACCTTATCTAACTCATAAAAGGAAATTAAATTTTCCTAATTCTTCATTTTCTTGTTCTATTTTTTAACATGAAATTCTTTTTTGTACTTTCTATCTTGAAATATTTTCTTTATACACTTTATTACAAAATTCATAATTTGTTCCTGAGATGATCTTACGTCTATTTATCATTTTTCATTTCTCTTATTATACTAGTCTTTTCTTTAACTATGCTACTCAGATAAACTGGTACCTGTTCTCTTTTACCTTGTAAGTATATCTTTGCTTAAATAATAATAATAATAATATATAATACTATATAATACTATATAATAATATAATACTATAATATTATATAATAAGAATACTCTATCATTCCTTTCCAAACCCTTTCAAGTATCTATACATATTGTTTCATAATTTGTTTTTTCCACTTTTCTTATATCTGACTACCATTCTAAAAAAAAAACAACAATTTTTATATTTTCCTTTAAAAGCTAGCCACCACTCAGAAGAGTTTTTATAACACACTTTAGAGGAAATGTGTTCTTTCCATAATCACATACTTATTCTCTTTCCATTTTCATTTCATAATTTCTCTTTTATCCTTTTTATTCCTTTTCCCAATCTTATATACTCTTTTTTTGTATGTCTGTCCATATGGCTGAGTGATGTGAAAAGTCTGTCACAAATGTTTTTCCCTTAGCTATGGTCAAACCTTGTAATATGATAAAATTATCTATTTTCATCTTGAATACACCTTGACTATATTATTATTCCACATCTTTAAATTGTCACATTTTATAACTTCAGAAATTTTTTAACTTCATTTCCTCTCTTCTTTTTTTCCTCTCAAATCACAATTAAAATATCACACTAATATTATATTCATATTAATTACTACATAATCCAGGATATTAAGAATAAATTGTCCCTTTCTTTACTTGTCTCATGGATATACAGTGCTATAATTCTATATACCAGATTATGCAATCTGCGCTGTACAATAGTTAATCTTCCCATCATTACCAATGTTATATTCAATATTTTTATAGCCAATATTCAATATTTTCACTGACTTTCTACAAAGTATAACTATGCCTGAACATAGTTCTTTTCCTAGATTCATATTGTATCACCTCCCTAAGATTTCTTTGTTTATAGTCTCAATTCTTGTATTAAAAAACTTACATCTACCAATATTATTATGTCAACATCACACTTACTACACCAATTTAGGATGCCTATTCTTCTACTTATATTTT
This sequence comes from Protopterus annectens, assembly GCF_019279795.1. Lineage (NCBI taxonomy): Eukaryota > Metazoa > Chordata > Ceratodontiformes > Protopteridae > Protopterus > Protopterus annectens. Next base: position 516,288,976 of record NC_056733.1, read on the forward strand.
TAATACTATTTACAATTATTGAAGTAACTCTAAAAGTGTCATTACATCTGTGTTGTACTTTTACTGGAAAAAATGTAAATGTGAAGTATTTACCCCATTTGCATTATCCAGTTCCTTTCTTTTTCTCTTTTATACTTATCCTTTTAACTTTTTTTATTTTCTGTCTCTTAGTCTTTGGTCAATAGAATCCTTTTTACCTTTCACAATTTTCCAGTTTAGATCTTCTTCATTTATATCAGAATATTCTATATTATCTTCTGTTTCATTTATCTCTTTATCCTCACCTTCATTGTTACCCTGATCTTGCTTCCCTACTTCCTCTTTATCCTTTATAGGGACTACTTATTCTCTCAATATACTGTCCTCAGTTTTGTTTTCTTCTCCTTCATCCTTTTTTCTAGATTACAATCTATCTATAAATGCCCATTTTCGTTATATTTATAACATTTCAGTTCATACTTTTTTGCATCATGACCTGTTTTCCAGTAAATATAACATTTCTCTTATCACAGTTACTTATCAAATGATCATCTTTTTCACAGGAAAAAAAATGTTTATGTTGTCCCTGGTATTTTATAAAACCCTGTTACCCTACACGTATCATACTAGGGATATGAACTTTTTTTTCCTGTCTCCATTATTTATAAATATATATATATATATATATATATATATATATATATATATATATATATATATATATATATATATATATATATATATATATATATATATATATATATATATATATATATAAATAACAGTCCCATCCACCAGTCCATAATCATCTTTTATCATACAGTTTGACAATGTCTTTAACTTCTTTACAAAGTTTGCTTAAATATCTTTTTAAAGTCTTTCATTCATATTCAGTTGGAAATTGAGCATGTATTTTCTTTTGTTTCTCTGTGAAATGCTTTAACCACATAAGAGTCCCATGGATTACAGTTCTTTTTCTTCTCATAATCCCACCAAAAAAACTTTCCAGAACAAAACCAGTGTCAACAATATGTCACATAATGTCGGTTTATGAATAAAAATACATTATCCCAAATGTCATACTTGTCCATTTCTTTTTCATGATTGTTCTGAATTCTTACCATGAATTTCCTTTAATTATTGATATTTCCTTTCCTCTGTTCATCTCTTATTGCTTTCCCTGCAGTTTCCTTAACAGCCTTGGCATACAATTTATTTTTCTGGCAGTCTTTTTTTAAAATGGATTCCTCTGATTGGATTTTGTCCATAATTTTACCCCATGAAACATCTTTTCCAGTCTCTGCACCAGCAATTCACCAAAAATATCTTGCAACCTTCCTGACTATAGAGTTGTAATTACATATCCATCATTGTTTTGAATGTTTGCTTCTGATGAAACAAACATATTTTGCTGAAACAGCTCCTCAGAATCTTGTAGAGCCTCAACACTATACCAGCACTCACCTCTGTGCACCATCTTGGATCTCCTTAAGTGCTGCTCTCCCAGCCAACATTATGCTAGGATTGAAACAAGCACTCTCCTAATGACTAGGGGAAGTTCCCTGATGCACTGACCAAGTTTCCCCTAGTTGTACAAATGCCACTTCAAGTCTCATGAAAAGAGGCTAGTAGTCTAGTAGGACTGATCAAGTCAACAAAGGATAAATAACTAAATAAATCTGAAGGGAGTAATACTTTTTGGGCCATTAGTATAACTTTTGATAAATATAATAAAATTATATCTAATATATTTAGAAAGCATATTTTCCCTACAAATATTTGCACTTTGAAAGTCATCATCTTTTTTACATCAAGCAAAACATAATTAAACATCATGTAACACATCTAAGAATTAATTCAAATGGTGACTTCTTTAATAGTCTGTTTACATATTACAGAATTATTTTAAAACAGAGGTTATAAAGGTGAACTGACTGAAGTTATTATAGGGGAAATCTAGAAAGGCATTAGCATTATGCTCTTATATTATACAATGATGCAATATAAACTACTATTTGCATTGAACATGATATTGAAGACTTTAGTGTTGTCACATATATTACCCATAAAGTGCATAGTCATACTATCAAAAATGTTATCAAAGACGATTGGAATGTTGCTTAACTCTATTCGCGGTAAGACAAAATCTGTTAGAAAGCATGCACTAAATTTAAAAGTACTGCTGTAAAAATATGGCTCTGGAGTTGGTTGTCATGTCTGTGAGGTGGAATTTTACTAGTTTTAATATTGTACCTGGTATAAAAAGCAGTTACTTAATTTCCAATTAATTTAAAAGATCCACAAATATAAAAATTGTGACCAGTGTAAGTTTATAAATGAAGGATCAATGTTGATTTTGTATCACCTATAAAATGTTACTTAACCTTTTTATTTATTAATCAGCATTTTGATGAGCATTCAACCATGTTTATTAAAATGTGGTTTAGGATACCTGATTTGAGTGTGTTTTTATTTTTATTAGATAGTTTTGCACACAATTTTTCATATCATTGCAGTATTTTTAAATAGTATATGCTTTGGTTTATAAGAATGAATTGAATATCATCTTAAAGCGCTTTGAGCTCTTTAGAGTTTGAATTTGATAACAGCTTAAAATTCTGTGTTTGTGGAAAGTGTCATTGAAAGAAAGAATCAGGGCTTCTTTAATTCTGTTATTCTTACATTATTTCTTCTTGCTTATTGTTTGTTTTAGTTTTCTAAATAATATATTTTGAATTCAATCTTGAAATTAAATCAGAAGGTTCTGAAGACTGATATTATTTAATGTATAAAATTAATCATTTATATTGTTATGTCTCAAGAAAATATGTTTTCTTTTAACACGTTTACTTCTATTATTAATGTATGCCCTTAATAACAATGTATCTTAGTATATTTCTGTAGTTAGGACAATCAGAATGCCCATATTTTTGCATATTAGATCAATATTAAAAATTCCTTCTCAAATAAAAATAAATATTTCTTCCATTTTACATAATCTTCTATAACAATATATATTTGAAGCGGATCAAACTGTCGATTTTTTACTTCAAAAGCATTACATTATCTTTACAAATGACTTAATGTAAAAATCTGGAACCATGACATTTCAACTTTATCCCGAAGATAAGAATATTTCTAATAAAGATGAAAAAACAATCAAACAGCTGATTTACTGAGTCAAGTCTACTAAAAGCACTGATATAATACAATAATAATGATAAACTATACAAAGCCACCAAAGTACAAGTTTTAAGCAATTTCATCCAATTTGCTTGAAAACTTCTTCAGTATAATTTTTTATTATTTTTTTTTAATATTTTTTTCAATATTATCTTTTTGGAGAGGCCTAGAAGCACTTCACACACACACACACACACACACACACACACACACACACACACACACACACACACACACACACGCATTACAGGTTATTAAGTTACTGATGTTAGATACAGTGCTGAGTACCCATGTGTGTGTGCCTAAAAAGCTAAGAACATTTTTTCTTTCTTTCTTATTGGCTAAAAAAACACTTACTTGAAAAATGCCAGTGCAAAAGGAAGTGTACGTCCCACCTTGGACACTTAATATCACAACAAAACCTCAGAGACAGACACTGTGTGTGTGTGTGTGTGTGTGTGTGTGTGTGTGTGTGTGTGTGTGTGTGTGTGTGTGTGTGTGTGTGTGTGTGTGTGTCCATTTAGCAGAGATGTTGTTAGTTCCAGAAACCTCCCTGACATTTAATGAGAATATAAATCAAAATGAAAGAGTTATGCAGGGATATTAGTTAAATCTAGAGTGGACTCAACTCCCTCTATTAAACTCACCTTGAAGTACTCAACTTCAAGTGTCATCTTCTTTGATACTAAAGTTGTTATACACAAAAGGAAATTATAGGCATATCTACTGGACATCAATTGCCAGGCAGATGCAAGTCTATCATCTGAACCACACAAAGAAGTCAGTTACTTACAATGAAATACTTCAATATCACCACATTTCTTCAAGTAAGGCAGAAAGAGACACACAGTTAGCAAAATGAAAGCAACCATGCTTGGTCAAGGTTACTCCGCCGGGGGGGGGGGGGGTTGACAGAGCAATACAGCTATCATAGGAACATCTACTCCAGTACAAAAAGAAGAACCATTGTGACAGAGTTCCACTTACATGAACAGAGCATCCAGAACTAAAACTCTACAAAATCATAAGTGACCTTCAAGTAATGTTCGGTAAGGATGACAAGTTGAGAAACATTTTCAAGCATTCCCACTACTGTCATTTAAACAACATTCAAATCTAAAGAATATTCTAGGGAGAAGCACACTTAGACCAGAATCAGAACACAGATGAAAGTGGCACAAAACTCTGCAATTATCCAAGATGCAGGACATGTCAGATGATTTGTACTGCTTCCAACATAACTGCATAGAGCATACATTTCAAATTACAGACTTTCTTTACAAGCACTTCTAAAAAAGTGGCTTAGCCAATAAAGTGCAGGAAATGTCCAGAGACCAGTTATATAGGAGTTACAGGCCTGTCATTTAGGATTAGATGAATACCCCTAAAAGGTTTCAAGACCCAAATGAGAACTGAAATCACAAAACTTGGAATTTTCTACTGCAATAAAGAAGTGTTGCTCCAATAGATCTTATTCAGAGAAAATGTCTTGCATGGCTTCATTCTATAACCATTCTATTTATTTTAGTTTTATTTTACATTTATTAACTGGGTAGGCTTGCCCAGGGGTCCCTTTTAGCCATGACCTGGGTCAAACATGACAACAGTAAAGAAATATTTAACAGTTCACACAGAAGAAAGGTTCACATTGCTTATTGAAGCTGACAATGAAGAACAGCTTATAGCCTTTCTAAGTAATCATGTAAGTATTAAGTAAAAACTGGAATTTAAACATGGATCCAAGACAGTATTTAACTTGAATTAATGTGAATGTCTAAGCATATCTGACAGGCAAATGTATATACATGGGCCACAACTATTGTGCATTGCCCAAACTTAAATTTTCATTGTTTCTGTGTAGAGAGCTAATAATGAACTTCCTATTTATGCATGTATCTACCATGCTTATAAATGATGACAGCATCTTAATCTGTATTTGGACTTGGAATGCCTTCATAAATCTAGAAGTCCCACTTACCCTACTATGCAATGTTTTGCCACATCGTTACAAGAGAAAAACGTGTCAACATTTTGTCTGACAGAGAAACTATCTAAAATCTCGTAAAAGGGTGCTACAAATTGATGTGCTCTGTTTATTTTCTTTGCTTTAAAATAACAAACACTGCTAGTCCAAATTAATAAAAGAAAGCTCATTTTAATGTTAAGCGCATTTCATTTACATAAAATAGTAAACTTTATCAGACATGAGAGAACTCTGAATGAGCTCTTTAAATACATTAACATTTGGCGCCAAATTCAAATGAAGAATGATGTCATCAGGGATAAAATACCTCCTACTCAATTATAAAAAATGATTTTTATATATATATTCTATTTATAAAAACATTTGAACCTTGATTCCAATAAAAATGTTTTGAAATGTATACACTATGATATAATAAACAATAATATAATGAATATTTTAATACATAAAAATCTAAAGTATAAAATATGAAATGAACAAGTATTAAGGGGAAAAAAAAAAAAATATATATATATATATATATATATATATATATATATATATATATATATATGAAATGTATAATAAATAGATATATATGTATTATTTAACTCATTAACCCCAAGTACCTTCTCATGGCGCCTTTGTGCTTAACACCGAGTGAGCCATGAGAAGATAGGAATTCCATTCTGTTAACCCTGACTGCCTTCTCCCAGCACAGTTAACTTTGCAGTCAGATAGTAACTCCACTGTTGAAAATTAAGTTGAAAAAGTAACTGAACTCTGTCAGTTACCTTGTCAGCTTAATTTTCAGCATACAGTTACATGGTGGTTATATTTGAGTTTTCGGAGAAAATCGGCTTGCAAGTCACTCTGTACTTTCTTCTCATAGCAAGCCGATTTCTTATGCAAGCAAGCCGTTGTGTCCAATCACAGTCCACTTAACTCCTTCACCCCATGACCTAAAATCCTTTGTTCTGTCCCAATAAATAGGGGTTCCAGCAGTAAAAGTTCCCTTTCTTTATCTTGCTTTTGTAGAAATTACTGCTGGATCCCTCTAGTTATCCTGCTGATCACTTAACGAACCCGGGGAGTTTTGCTGCAGTTACGGGAAGAAAGACCTGCACCAGAGATCTATGTGCATTTTCAAAATAAACTGCAAGTCTCTTCTACAGACCATTTAATCTCTGATCCGTAAGGTAAGATAAGGTAACAAGTTGCCCTGCTACAGTTTACATGGTTTTCTTGCTTTATTAGGACTGATTTTTTATCTGAACAGACTTCTACATAAGTTTTACTTGCTGCGGTGCTGTCTGTTTAAAATTTTCATGGCTTTATAATTCAGCTACTGTGGCTTGCTTCCCTTTGCAGAAAATACTGGTATGTAGCTTGTAGTTGTATGCCTTATAGAATCGTCATCATAAGTCAACTGTATTCTGTAGCATGTCATCGCTAAAATGCAGTCATTTTTTCCAACTTACTCATTGTTATAAAGCATATCTGATATACTAGCTGTTTATTACGGATGAAAAATGCAGGTTATATAATTTTCCTTTCTAATTATAATACCAGTTTATTTAATTGTCGTTTTCTTTAGGTGCTAAGTAATTAAGCATGTGGACAATTTTATTTTTGTAATAATGCATATAAAAAACTAACAAGAAGGTTTGAGCTTTCCGCATCTCTGTGTAGCTTTCCATTGTAACCCACACTATTCCTCTGTCTGCAAAGCTGAATATATCTGCTGTCCAAAGGTTTTTAAACAGTAGGAAAATTATAGCTAAACGCATTTAAAAATATATGTTCTTCCAGTTGTACTGAGGAGTGGAATCTGGTTAGAGACGTCAATGTCTTCGTCCACTGACTCAGGAAGCGGTAACGGGCTATATACCCATCCACTGTCATGGTTACCTCTGACAAAACAGCATACAGGTGAACACCAAACTGTGCCTTTTTATCGCTCTATGCTTGGGCGCTACAGGTGAAGAAGGTTCCCGTGGAATTTATTTGTGACATGCAGAGAGTCTCTGCATTAAATTCTCTGCACGGCTGTTTTTTAATACACATTTTCGCTGGATATATATATATATATATATATATATATATATATATATATATATATATATATATATATATATATATATATATATATATATATATATATATATATATAAATACAGACGTGCAAATAACTTAAAATAATATTAACAGACTGTTTTATGGATAAGGTCAAATGCCTGTCTGCATGCTGTCGATTATTTTCTGAGATTGCCGCAAGTTTAACTGAAAATATTTGTTACGTGCCTTGAGATCCAGCATCTCTTGGCATTGCCCTTTATGTCATATGAAATAAGTTGTGGGCGCTGGTTACAGTAACACAGATGGACAGTGTAATGGTGAATGCTGGAACCTGAAATACTACCACTGTTCTACAAATTTTACATGGGCTATGGTTGGCTATGGGTAAAGCTTGTTTATATTGGTGATCAGGTTGACATACAACCCCGATGTCTTTTAGCAGAGTAGATTCTGTGCTTTTTAACACCTTAACAGCCACAGATGAAAAATGTAATGTGAACTACGTAAGCAACTGCAAAAAAGTCTGAACCAGAACGTTAAATCCACAACACTTTCCATGTGATCTATAAGTAATATGATAATAATAATAATGATAAATTGATAAGTGTTGTGGATTTAACATTCTGGTTCAGTCTTTTTTGCAGTGGATTTTAACTGTTTTTCATAGCCCGTTTTCTCTAAGTACGTAAGCAAGCTTTTTATAAGAAAGAAATGCTAAATTAGCACTGCTATTAAGCGAATAGTTGGAGCATGAATGAGTGATTTACATTTCAGCAGTAATCGTGACAATATTAGTGCTTTGGTGAGGGAGAAAATGTGAAGGGCACTGGGTAGAGGGTAATGGATAACTGTCAGATAAATCTGAGGCAGAAATGCTCAATATCTGAGAGCAGGGGTAATTAGTAGTGTAATTATTTGTTACACTGTTTTAAGCGTCGCGATCAGGACTGTCATAAGTAGGCTACCCTTCCGTACAAATGGTATGAATTCCCAAGGAAGATTGTATTGGGATGGGTGTACGACAACATCTAAGACAGACTTGAAATCCTTTGTGGGGTATGGGGAGCCATTTAGAAACACGATGTACACAGAGGAGGTTTACCTGGTTGCCATAAGTAACCAGTGCCTAAAGCACTTGACAAAAGTGTTGATAGGGAGAGCATTCCATAGTCTTGGAACAACCATGCTACAAGATCCTCCTGTAGTATGGTCTTAGCACTTTCTTGATAAATTTAATTTGATGATCTTATTGGTCAGAAGAAGCTGAACTTATAAAGCAACGAGTCAGGCCAGGCGCCTGTAGGGATCTTGCAGAGACCTACTTGCTGCAGTTTTGCATCTGAATGTTGGCATTGCTCGACCAGATATTTTGTCCAAATTAGGAATTGTGTCAAATGCTGCAGCTAAGTCAAGATAGGCAGTATGCACTGTTCTAGTCTTATCCATTTCCTTGCTGACCTTTTCAAACAAGACCAGCAGGTTCTCTATGCATGCCCTACCTTTCAAAAAAACAAACTAGGTTGGGTCCAGTGTATGAAAGTTTCCTGTGCCATCTGTGATAATTTCTATGATGATTTTTTTTCCATGGCTTTGCATATCAGTGTCATAGCAATGAGTTTGTACTTGCCAAGATCCATTGATGGTCTACCCTTGGGCAGAGCAAAAACGTTGCAGTCTACCGTACTTATGGGAGGAAGCCTGTGCAGATGTTATGGTTGAATAGTTACACCAGTGACCCTCATATGTCATATTGCAGGCTATTTAGGAGACATCCCTGGATAACCTTGTAGTGAGGCACCTCTGTGAACTTTTCAATTGTTGTATAATCCTGGTTAAGTACATTTGTGGTTATCCTTGGCCTGGGAGGCCAAACTTAAACTCAAATTTGGCTTTAGTAGACTTTATTTGCCCTCCGAGTTGTTTGTTTGTTTGAGAGTGCTTTTATCCTGCTGGGTGCTGCACCTCCTAATTTCTCCCATGATTTTCCTCCTGTTCAGTCAATAGATTATGTGATTCCACCAGCACTGTTTTTTTTTTGAGTTAGTTCTGTACATCTTCCTGGTGGGTACAGCTGCCTCTATTATTGTAACCAGAGGGATGGTTAGGTGAAAACATGAATTACTACTATTTGGATTAATTCATAGATGGATCAGCCAGATAAGTTTGACATTTTGGCTTGGCTTATTGCATTTCTGATTATGCTCAGTAGTTGCCTGAGAGAGATACAGGTTATTACTTGCTGACTGCACCCAGCATGGAGCTACCATATATTTCGGGAATTTTTCTTGGGTTTGTTAGTGATGTGTGCAATTTAGGAGGGAGGAAGGGATCAGCGACATCTAAGTGTTAGGCTATTTTACTGAATTACTCAAGTCTTCTTACTGATACTGAGTCTGTTACATAACAGCTGCACAAGGTAATATAATGAATGCCTACTCAACAGGTTATGTGCAGCAATTATCACCTGTGTCTGAGCATGCAAAGCTTTGCAGTAATGAAATGCAGCTCATTATCACATGAAACAATAAGTGCAGTTACAATATAGCACTGAGTCATTATCACTTTTCAGGTAAAACTCTCAGCAGCTGTCACTGTTATTCACATAAATACAAGTCGTTATCACATTCATGAATGCACAAGCCAGATTTGGGTTATTCTCCACTTGGAGTCATTGCAATGCCAAACCGTAAGCTGTCCCATCGCAGAATCTTGTGTTGGTGCGTGCATCACAGGGGGCATACCCAGCCAGCATGGATCTTGTGATCCACCTGGATCACAGTTGGGAACATGGAGACTCTTCTGCTCAGTCCCATAGTGCTGCTGTCCTAGGTAAGCATGGCCTTGGGGGTGCCACTGTGATGTAATGCTTCCCTCCGGGAAAGGACACATGCAAAAAGACAAAGCCTGGGTCAATCTTGGTCTTTTCACATGCTGTCTTGCTGTAGCTCTCCACTCAATCTCCCTCCCTTCAGGTGTAGTAATTGTACATAGGTCAGGGCAAGTGGGTTTACATTGGCTCCCCCTTTCACTCCTTATGGCTATTGCTGAAAGCACCCATGTAAATGGAAAAGGCAGAGGTAAGGCAGAGTGCTGGCATTGCATGCAATCAGGAGTCATTGCTGCTACCAGCAGTCTGAGTGGGTAGCCAGCACTGGTATGGGACACTCCAGACACCTAGGAGCTGAAGCCCCATGCCTGTCCTCTGCATATTAGTGGAGTGGCAGTCCTTACCCTTTTTCCATTTGCATGTGCCCTTTCTGGGCCCCCTTCTCAGTCATTGTGTGTAATTTGTTGTTTTCACGGGTGGTTGGTTTCTACTTCTGCAGCGTCATCATCACTCATGTAATTTATAAACAGAATAATGACCCTGTGGATAGGAGTGAAGATTTGGATGGGCTAACCAGGTAATGCATATGATATACATATATATGAAGTCTTCCAATACATCTTTCAAACATCAGTAGTAATCTGTTTGCATTTTCTTTCCTGTGCAGGTTTGTCCACCTTCTGAGACTGACATGGTTTTACAAGCAGGAGAACGACAACTGAGAGTGTGGGTATGTGGCCATTCCTACATTCACTGGGCTGCCACCCATGCCTCCATAAGTGAACACCACTAGAACTTGAGCTTCCCAACATCTAGTGTGACAGTATATTGGATTGCAAGAAGAGGTATGCATTGGAGCGGAGTACTGCAGTTGTTGGAAGAGAAGTGTTCCATCTACCCTAAGCCCGACATTCTTGTGCTGCACATTGGAGGGAATGATGTCATCAGCCAACCACTCGGAAGGCTACGGTTTGAAATCAGAGGAATTTTTGAACACCTGCAGTCATGGTGGCCACTCTGTCATTTGGTGTGGTCTGATATAATTCCTCACCAGATATGGAAAACAGCAAGCAGTCAATGGGCAGCGCATAAGGCCAGATGTTTACAGACTGGGTTCATGCATGGCTTGATGCACGGGGTCGGTGGATCTACAATTTGCCATGACAGCATCACCACAGAAGATGTTCACCTGTTTCAAAGGGATGGCAGTCACCTAACTGAGGAGGGCATCGCGTTGTTCTTGACTGACCTCCACAATGGCATGGGGAGAGCTATGCAGGAAAGGTGACATGAAGCTTGTGCCAAGAATGGTAAACACCCATGACCAAGTATGACCAGTATGGTAAGTAAAACTCTATCATGAATTGTGTTCATGTAAAATATGATATTTTTCTGCATTTGGCAATTAACTATGGTAAGCTGCTGGTGAAGATGCTGAGAAATAACTGTTTCAGGAGAGTGCTACCACGTACAATCAAAGTCAGTGACCATCCTGCATTACTTGCTTTTTTTTATTATGCTTTTATCAGGCATGTGTAAAGTTTACATGAATGGAAGGGCTTAGTAATACAGAACTTGAATGGACACATGTAAAGATAAAAGGCATAGGTAAAGCAGATGGCTGACATTGAAGGAGGTCGTGAGACTGTAGTGGTATCAGCTGTCTGAGTGGGTAGCCAGCACAGGTATTAGACACATCAGATGGCCTTGAATGCCACTGAAGTCCCATATCTGCCCTGGGTTCATTAGTGGAGTGGCAGTCCTTACCTTGCTTTTTCTCTTTACATGCACCCATTCAGCAGTATGTTGGCTACACCAAGAATGTGTATATTTACAATGATATGTGTCTGCATGGTAAAAAGAACTGTGTCTGTGTACTGTACACATGTACAGATATCACAGTTTGACTTTGGTTATGGAAATTATGAATATTTTCATATTTTAGTAATAACTTTGCAATGGAGCTTCTCAATGTGCTAAGTAATATCTCATTTTGAAGACAGTATTCATAGTTCCAACACGGTAAAAGAACTGTGTATCTATGTCATACACATGTACAGATATCAGTTTGTTTATGACTTTGGTTATGGAAATTATGATTTTTTTCATATTTTAGTAATAACTTTGCAAGGCAGCATCTCAATGTGCTAAGTAATACCTTATTTTGAAGACAGTGTTACTCCTTACAACATGGTAAACAAACTGTGTCTGTGTATTGTACACAGGTACAGATATCACAGTTTTAGTATTGAAGGATTATGAAATTATACATTTCCAATACTTCTCATTATGATGCCCATATATTTGTATGGGAGCATGGTGATGACACAAATGATGCATCGATTTGAAGAGGACACTGAGCCACACAACTTCTACACTGATATGTAGCCTCTATCTGTTACAGATGATGAGATATTATGATTTGTTTATTTATGAATTATGAGACATAGTATATTAATCGTATCTCTGTGAATATCTCTGAAAAGGAGCATCACACAGTAATGGTTAAGGTATCATTTTAAAGCAGACATTCATACAAACAAATTAAAAACAAATGTTATGGGTCTACATGGTACATTGATCAATATATTGTGCTTTGCTTTTCCAAAAAGTTAAAAATATGCACATTATCATAATTCCTTGCCAATTATTTAATAATGAGTTCGATATGCACTATCAACATTTATACCACTGGAAATGTCAGTGTCTGCTGAACAACTTTCACTTTTACATTTTTTGCCTAGCTCTTATAGTTAAAGAGTTATGAACATTTGTTTTCTGTATGGTATTACAAATGGATTTTCTGAAAATGAGCTCAGGCTGCACTGTTGTTCCTATGGTGGAATTAAGCAGCCAGCTTTTTCTGAGTTGCTCCAGAGTGAATGAGTTAAGGGAACTATTAATGCTATCTGCTGAATGCTTTTAATTTTAAAATGCTACTGATATTACAAAGGTCATTCAGCCCTGGCCAAGCATAAGAGTGCAAGGTTAATTGCCAGTAAGCTCAGCTTTTTCCAATAATAATTCCCATGGACCGCCTCTATCATTACTAGCAATTTGCTGTAAAACACAAAACTTAAAATCATGGTTACTGAACTCATGAACATGTTTGGCCAATGCATTATTAACGGCATTCTTTTTTATTGCATACACATGCTCATAGCTTCTTTCCTTTAACATCCTGGTGATTTTTCCAATATAAAATGCTGAACATACTTTGCATAAAGCTGCATAGACCACCCCTTTTGAATCACAATCATTCTTGCCTTTCATTGTATATCTTTTTCCATTTATTTTAAAAAATTGACCCTAGTGAATGTACTTACAATATTTGCACATACCACATTTGTTCATAATTCCTATTTGCCTACCATATGATTGGTCATGTTTTCCTTTTTCAAACAAATTTTTCAAATTAATGCATCTCCTTGCTACCATTCTAAAACCTTGCATCAGTTTAATTCTAATCTGCACATCATCATCAATAAGCATCCAATGTTTCAGCATAATGGCTTTTATTTCATAAAACTGTACATTAAATGTAGCTATAAATAATGTAGAAATATCAACATAATTAGATTTTGTAGGCTTTTATTTCATAAAACTGTACATTAAATGTAGCTATAAATAATGTAGAAATATCAACATAATTAGTTTTTGTTGGTACTATATGGTTGATTTCTTCATAATTTAATATTGGTGTGAAATAACCATTCAACCTTTTAGTTCTCACTTCTTCATATAAATTATATAACATATGATCTGGGTACCCTCTTTGATCTGGGTACCCTCTTTTTTTTAACATTTCAATTAACTTGTTACATTCTGCCTCAAAATCTATGTCCAGGCTCACCGTTCTGGTGGCTCGGACAAGCTGGCCCTTGACCACAACTTTTTTATTGATTGTTGGATGTGCACTGCCAGGTATAATGCAAAAAAGAATTTGATTAAGTGGGTTTTCTGTATATTCATATTTTGAATCTATTATTAACCCTATCTTTGCTCAAATTCACATCCAAGAAATTAATGTCATTGTCATTTACCTCATGAGTGAATTTCAAATAAGTGGTTGTACCATTAATATAAGTGAGAAATTGTTGTAACATAGTTTGGTCACCATTCCATAAGATGAAAATAGCATCCAAATAGCGTAAATACAAGCTAATATGTTGTCCAAAATCACTACAAAAAATATGCAGGTCCTCCCAGACTGCCATGACAATGTTGGCAAAAACAGTACCACACGGTGAACCCATAGCTACTCCCACTTGCTGGAAAAAATATTTACCATTAAACTGCATATAATTAACCATTAAACTTCAAATCAGTATATAAATTAACCCTTGACTGACTAATGCCTTGTTTTATTAAAAATGTTTCAAAAAGTTTGTATACCTTCCTCATGAGGGATCACTGAGAATAAATATTTGATGTCTACTGTTAAAAACAGGCTATGCTCAGAATATTCCTTTTTACTAATTAAATCCAGAAAATGCCAGGAGTCCTTGTATATTTGAGGGCACTCAATTGGATATTTTTCCAAATTGTTATCAAGATATTTTGTGCATGCATAAGTGATGGAATTATGCCCATCCACTATTGGATGTAGTGGAGGATTATTTACATTCTTATGTACCTTAGGTACTCCACAATTGGTAGGAATAGTAGGAGAGATCATGTTTAAATAACTGTAGGTGTTGATATCTATTCCATTTTCTAGAAACATGTAATTAAACATCATATGTATTTTTCTATATGCTGTATTCAGCTCATTCTTGCTGACCTCCTGATATGTGTCTGTATCTAAAATATTAAAAATTCGCTCATTGTAATCAAACGTATCTACGATAACCAGTCCCCCTACCTTGTCCGGTTTCATTATTCTTAGTGATTGATGTATAAGAAGTGCCAGGTTATCTCTTTTGTCCCTTGTTAAATTATCACTATTATATGTCTTATTATTATTAAATGTGTGTCTAATATCTAGTTCACACATTTTTCATATAATGAAAGCAGTGGATGCAATGGAGGGTTAAATGTAATATGGATACGAAATACATCTTGAATGTTCTCCCTTGTATCGGTACTATCACCAAACAAAATTTTTAAATTCAGTTTACGTAAAAACATTTTCAGGTCATTTAATACCTCAGCCAAATTTAGGCATTTTGCCAGTACAAATGTAAACCTTTTACTTAATAAATCCACTATTCCTTCATCAATACTTGTTCCCAAAAAATTGTAAACTTTAAAATCTTTTATTGCATTGTATACAATTATTGGTATTTCTGCGGATTAATGATTATGTGAATCATAATCCATTTCTATAAGGTAGGCATGCTGTGATCACCTTTCATCTGAGTAACCACAGCCTTGGTAATTGTACAGATGGTCAAAAAAGAAAGAAACAGAGAAGCACTGTTTCATTCAGTAGATACCCAAATGGGAAGAATCTGTGCCCTGTTTGTAAAGTGCATAAGTCCCATGAAAGAGTGTCCCACCCACTCAACTCTTCAAGTGAAGAGCAAAAATAAATAAATAAATAAATAATGTCCGCTCCACTTCTTCTACTGGCTCACCCATCAGGCATGGCATTCAGGTACATCTTCTCCCTCCTGCCCTTCAATGGAAGAGTGAGCAAAAAAGGAGCTATCCAAGTCTTGTTTCTGTGTCCTACCCCACTCCCTACTCAGCTGAGGGGCAATAAAAATATAAGTCTGCTGTCCCTACCCCTGACCTTCCTACCCCAGATTTTACAGGAGGAAAAAAATGTATTTTCTTTTAAGGTGTAGCAAACTTCACATAAAAAATCACACATATATATATATATATATATATAATTATATATATAAGTAAGCACACTTTATTAGTGATGCATTTAAAAAGAGGAAAATAGAAAACAAAACTATCTAAACAAGGGTCTGGATTTAAGTTTGGGTTTAAGTGGCACATATTCATTTAAACCATGCCCTGAATCTCCCCTAAGTCTAATAATCCATCTAGCCTCTATAACTGCTCACTTAGACTTAGGGGAGATTCAGACGTGTATATGTAATTTTTTATGTATATTTTTATACATACACTTTTACAAAGATATAAATGTTATATCTAAAGTTGCATTTAAAAGACCGTGTATTACATATGTATATGTGTTTTTATGAATGTGAATTTTTTTGTATATTTTTCATAAGTGGCTTCTATTGATAGCAGCGCATGCTTGCAAACATTTCATTCATTTAGTAGGATAGTAAGTTCAAGTCACACCCTATGCTGTGTTTTTACCTAATTTATATCATGTGACCATTAGTGCTTGCTAGAGGTTGCATAAAAAGAAGCACATTTCAGTTGTACTTATTAGCATCTGATGAAGCAGATTTTCCTGTGAAAGCGCTTATGATTTAACATTAAAACTTCAGTTGAAACTGGAAACCTTCATCGTACCTGAGTTCTGTGTTTTTATCATTATGTATAACAAAAGACAGATGAGTGCAGAGGATTATTTCTAGAGGTTATATGATTCCCTTTTCCCTATGCCCCACTGTTATCCAAAAAAATTCCAGATGTTCCACCCAATCAGAGGAAAGCAGCAGTACTAGAAATCCAAACGCTGCTAGAAAAAGAGTCATCCAAGAGGTCCCACCAAATCAGATAGAATCTGGAACTTACTCAAGATTCTTTTCAGTGCCAAAGAAAACAGGGAACTGGAGACCAGTTTTGGATCTCAGTGTATTGAACAAGTCGTTTCAACACACAAATTTTCAGATGGTCATGGTTCAGTACATTCTGCCCTTTCTGGACAAGGACTACTGGTTGTGCTTGATAGATCTTCACTCTGCATACCATCACATAAAGATGAACAGATAACCCAGAAGGTATTTAAGCTTCCAGTTGGGAGCCAGTCATTATTGGTTCAGAGCACTGCCCTTTGACCTCACCACAGCCCCCAGGGTGTTCATCAAGTGCATGGCAGTGGTTGCAGCTCACTTAAGACTGCAAGGATTCTGGGTGTTTCTATAGTTAGATAACTGGCTCATTACCTCCCTGACCAAGCTTCAACTAATAGAAGCTCAGTATCAGTTGTTACAGACCTGTTCGCATCTTGAAATAACTATAAATTACAGCAAGTCTTATCTGCAACCAACCCAAACATTAGAATTCATAGGAACAGTGTTTAACACGGTATCTATGGTAGCGTCTCTTCCTCTACTGAGAGTGCAAACAATAAGGATGCAGGTCAGGAAAATAATTTGCAGTACCAGAATTTCAGCCTGATTGATTCTACAAGCCCTGGGATCAATGTCAGTGGCAATAATTTTAGTCCCTTCAGCGAGCTTCCACATGGGAATTCTTCAATGGATGTTAGCAACACAATCGTCAATGCTTTCTCAGCCCATGTCTGTGAAGATAAGAATAACCCAGTTATGCAAACAATACCCTTCCTGGTGCATGCAGTCAGAACAGCTGTTGCAAGGTTGCCCTTTCATTCTCCCTCAGCCAAAGGCCATAGTGACCATGAACACTTCCCAGATTGAGTGGGGGGCACTTCCTGGGGAAAATGGTCCAAGGCACTTGGTCCCCTGTAGAGGCCAACATGCATATCAATGTTCTGGAGAAGAGAGCGGTGCTCTTAGTGTTGCAGGCATTCCAGGACTCTCTTCCTCTTGGGACAAATGCAGTCCAGACAGACAACATGTCAGTAGTCTAGTACATCAACAAACAAGGGGAACTAGATCTTATCCCCTGTGTTGAGAAGCCCTAAGAGTATGGCAATATGCAATATCTTTCAACTGCTTTCTAATAGCAATGCATATTCTGGGGAAGTCCAAGTGTGAAAGCAGACAAACTGAGAAGGTCCATTTTACTACCTCAGGTGTGGTCTCTCAATAACAAAAAGATGGAAATGATTTTTCAGTCAGTGGGGTGAGTCTGGCTGTGATCTTTTTGCATCTTTCCTAAACAACAAGTGCAGTAGCTTCTTTGCCCTACTCCCCCCACCGATGGAATTATTGAGGGATGCTCTGCTCCATGATTGGACTCCCGGTCTTCTGTATGCTTATCCTCCAAATCCCCTAATTCCCAAATTACTTCATAAAGCAGCCTGGTTGAAGAGAAAAGTCATCCTCATTGCACTTTACTGGCCTCAGCAGAGTTGGTTCCCCTTCCTTTAGCCTCATCTACTATACCCACACCTTGGATTCTGGATCCAATTTCAGGCCTTCCGTCTCAACCAACAGGCATGGTTCACCCAGATATCTCAGAACTCAAACTAACAGCATGGTTTCTCCAATTCCTTTAATAGCCAGGCAACAAATGCTTTCTTCCCCTGTTCATTCCATAGTTTTATCTTCCCATAAACCTTCTAACAGAAATAAATGGAGAAGGTTTGTTTACTGGGCAGAAGAGAATCAGATCGACCCCCTTCTCAGCGCCAATTCATTCTGTTCTAGAATTTTTATTAAGTTTGTTTAATGAGGGTGATAGTTCATCAACTATTAAAATTCAAACCACAGCAATCTCTAACTTTCATGTGGAATTTCAAATTTTTCCCTGTCTTCCTCTTACCTGTACAAAGCATTTTTGAAAGCTACTCTTCTGCTAAGACCCTCATTTAAAGATCCCATGCCCTCGTGGGATTTAAATTTGGTACTGCAAGCCTTAACAGGCTCTCCCTTTGAACGTGCAGAAAAATGTGATATTTTTGACCTGGAAAATTGTCTTTTTTAGTAGCAATTACATCTGTTAGAAGAATTTCAAGAGTTATCTTCAAAAACCCCATATATGATTTTTGATAGGGATAGTGTCACGTTACCTACTAATCCTTCCTTCCTAAGGTGGTGTAAGAATCCAACATTAACCAAATCCATTAACTTGCCAGTATTTTTCCCACAATATACAAATAAATGGGAATATATGCTTCACTTATTGGATGTTCATAGACAATGACGTTTCTACCTAGAGCGAACAAAATAGATTAGAAAGACGGATCAGTTATTTGTTTCCTTTGCAAATAATAAATTTGGTGAATTGGTTAATAGGTAACTCTAGCTTGATGGCTGACAAACTGCATCTCCTTTATCTATAACAAACTGAATCTCCCATTACCAAAACCATTACAGGCTCATTCAACCAGATCTATGGCAACTTCTGCTGTATTCCAGTCTAGAGCATCTATGGATGATATATATGCAGTTGCAACTTGGTTACATCCTCATACCTTTATCACTCATTACAAACTAGATTTGGTCTCGAGGGGAAGAGCAGCCTTTGGCTAAACAACACTCAGGAACATCCTTCCTTAGAGTCCATCCAGGAATATAGGTAGCTAGGAACTCTGTCCCATTAGTTGAGGAAAGGATGAAAATGGACATCATCAGATAAAGAAGCTATGTACTTACCATAATGTTCCATCTGTGTTGTCCATTTTTATTTTTCATCAAATTCCCACCCACCATCCCCTCCATATTTCATAGCTGTCTTCTGGAGGAATGAGCTAATTCAGGACACCTATGTCCTTTGTATTGAACTCCAGATATTGTACTTCTTTTATAGGCTTCCTGTCAAGCTGCAAACAAGATCTGAGGGATGTTAGGGGTGGTGCATTGCAGGTACGGAAGGTGCTCAAGAGTTCATTGGTGGCCACAAGCTAGTAAAATGGCTGAATAGGATCTGAGGATTGGATCTGATCCCTTTAGATGTGGAAGAATGAAAATGGACAGCACAGCTGGAATCTTATGGTAAGTTCATAACTTCTTTTTATATAACATTGTTCAGTTGTCACATGACTTTAAGGAACCAATCAAAATTCAATTGCCATGAAAAACTGGTAGAAGCATAAGATGTAATATGATCTCAGTAGTCATTCAGTTGCCTAAAAAAGAAATCAGTACCCTCCACTCACATAAGTGGTAAATAAAATAAATATGTCCAAAGTTGTATATTAGTCATACCAATAATGATTTCTCATACTAAAGTCTTGTAATAATCTTAAAAAATCTTAATATAAAGCTTAAGAATCAACTTTAAAAAGCTTGTAAAAACTAATAAGAAACTTAAAAAGCTTATTAGACACTTATAAAAAATGAGACACTGTTCAGAGTATCACACTCTTCATCTTCAATGCAGGTGTAATGACTGAGTCCTGGGAAGTTGGCAGCATTTAACTTAAGTTGCCATTTTAACTCTTTATATTCTAAAATGTTTTCCCAGTTTCCTCCCATTTCATTAATAGGAATGATCACTAGGATGTTGAATACAAATTTCTTAAAACCTTTGCATGCCACAGAATGTTTAAAGGGAACTGTCACACCAAGGGGGGTGAGTTACATAGCAAAGTGTACCAATTGTCCCACTTTTTATGTCAGAAAGACTGAGTGGGCCTTACTGAAAAGGATGTATGAACACATCTACAATATAAAAACCAAAAGCACTAACAATGCATTGTATAAATATTCTATGGCATGCCAAGGTTTTAAGAAATTTGTATTTGGCATTTTAGAAATCACTCCTATTGATGAAAGGGGAGGAAACTGGGAAAACTTTTTAGAATATAAAGAGTTAAAATAGCAACTTAAATTAAATGCTGCCAGCTTCCCAGGAGTCAATGAACATATTTCCATTACACCTGCATTGAAGATAAAGAATGCAATACTTTGAACACTGTCACATTTTTTATAAGTTTTTATAAGCTTTTTATAAGTTTCTTAGTTTTTTGCAAGCTTTTTTTAAAGCTGTTTCTTAACCCTTATGTAAGATTTTTTTAAGATTCTTATAAGACTTCAGTATGAGGGATGATTATTGGTATGATTAACATACAATTTTTTTTACATATTTATTTAATTTAATACTTGTGTGAGTGGAGGGTACTGATTTCTTTGTTAGGCAACTGAATGACAACTGAGAACACATTATCCGCAGGATTTAATAAAATCTGTGTAGGCACAGTGTAAAGCCTACACAGAATGTATCCATGTACACGGCCACAGTTCCCCCTCAGCAGTGTGCCATGCATATTAATGATGGCACACTGCCGAAGGAGAGCCGAGAAACATGGATATTGAATCAGTGTAGGGAGAGGTGTAGCAGCTACCTGTGGCTGCAGAGGAGTGCAAGGCTCCCTGTAATGCTCCCCGCCACTGTTGTAATGTTGTGAAGTGTGTCAAATGTATGTTATTTTATATGTTATATTTTTTATAATTTTTTAACTGCATGGCGCAGAGTGGAGCGCAACAATGCCAATCTGTGCTCACATATAGACAAGCTGGCACCTGGAAGACATCTAAAAATAGAAATCAAATGTAATTAATTATCATAATCTTTTTTTTTTTAATTTTTGTTTGCATGGCGTGGCATGGTGCACTACTCATTTATGCTAAGCAGTGCATAAACATGCTAACGGCTGCCAATGCTTGCATGGTGCTAAGCTTTGCTAAAACCACGGTTCTGTGAGTTTTCTCACTGCTTGGCTTTGCTTAGCTCATTTGAGTGCTGCTAAGTGACATGGCACTTTTTTTAATGTTGCTGAATGACATGTAAGGGCAGGAAAACAGCCAATATTAAGCCCAATAATTCTGCAACAGTCATTGGAGTTCAATCAACTGCTGGTATGGCTGACGGTGTTGGCGAATGTATGCACTTTTGGAAGCAGAGGTGGGGTATTCAGGAGTCCAGAGTCATGGTTGGGCTCCTTGCTAAAAAACATGAACCCCGGCTGATGCAGGGCAGATTCCAGGGCTCAGAGTATAAAAAAGAGGCCTGGGACCATTTGGCTAAGGAACTCACCAGTGTTACTGGTATCCCCTGCACAGGGGAGCAGTGTTGTCACCATTATGATGACCTGAAAAGAAGAAAGAGGGGAACCTTCGACACCTGGTTCCAGGAGGCAAGAGCAGGGAATGCCCCACAAATATGTATGTAATTTTTCCTCTGTTTTACTAATATGCAAGCTGAATGCCTGCAAAACTGGTATGCATAATGATGCGCTTCTCTCCAAACAGCTGCAGCTGAGAGGATTCGTAATGTCACGTCCCATGCCAGGTGCCTGGCCAGGTTGCACCATGAGTGTGGTAAGTACAGATGTAGTATGCTAACTGTAGTGCAATAAGCAAGAAAGACTGAATCATTTACTGCAATAAAGAATTCACAAAATAAAACTGTAGTGCAATAAATGTGCATGTAGACCATTAGTGCAATAAATTGGCAATAGTACATGAACAATACCAACTGATGTTCAGTAAACAATACCAATAACAGTAAGCAAAATGGTGTTTAGCAGGATTGTGTTGTCATAACCATGTCAGTAGAGCTGTATGCATTGTTTGTCAATGCTAAGGTTGCTTCAGTCAAGTGTAATATTGTAATAGCTGTGGAATGCAAAACTAATGGCCTACAAACTGTATTACTTAACTCAAAACATGCTGGAGGGATAGGTTCCTGGCCCAGAGACTCCCCATACTCTTGAACAGACTGCCCATACATGTCAAGCAGAGTGCCTCCTTGGCCTTCTTCAAAAGGAACCTTGATGATTGGATGGGAGATAGGAAATTCACCCCGAGGATCACGTCAGTCACCCTGCTAGACAGGGGTCCAGGGAAATAAATATTGTGGGAAGAAATATCCAGGGAATTGTTATGGCTAGGCTTGTATAGGCCCTAGCAATGATAGCCTAGTACCAACCTATAAACCTATGCTACTGTCCAAGGATGTCTGCAGGCAACTTTTGGTCACATAATGCTCTCAGTTCCTCCTACTTCAGGTTATAAAGGTATATGGGGTGAGCTAGCCGACTCCATGGGTGGATATTGTGTTTATACTTCACAGATGTTTCAAAGCAATAACAATACAAAATGTTCACCAACTTTGTTGATACTACAATAAAGCTGTTTTAATACATGCAGAACGGTTGTATTCCATGCATGTGTGTTCTACTGTCAGTGCAGTCAATTATAACACTGTAATAGTTCTAGAATGCAAAAAAGAATTCCAGTAACTTGTATTGCTCAACTTATAGCATGGTTCAAGGTTATCTCCAGTACACTGTCAGTCACATAATGCTCACATTTTCTCTTTCCCCAGGAACAAAAGGTATATGAGTGAGGTATCCCATGTTATGAACAGATATTGTTTTTAGATTTCACAGAGTTTTAAAATCAATAAGAATAATGTGTTCACCAGCATTGTTGATTCATAAATAAATCAGTCTACTTACAGTATGACTGTATTCCTTGCATGTCTGTACTAAGTTGCTGCATTCACGTATTACATTATTTGCAGATGTCCCCTGCATTCACAGCTGTTAGGTTCTATTCCCATGCCCGGCAATTAAGGCATGAGAGCTGTCTAGTTTATGAACTGTACACAAACATGTCTCTCAAGTGTCACGATATGCCGTACTGTAATTGATATTGTGCAATCCAGCTGTCACAGGATTACCACAGATATTATTACTTGGAATGCAAACTCTTACCAAATCTGCTTACAGAACACCTTGGTAGTTATATAAGTCCACTTGATGTGCAAGTGTTCTGTCTAGTTGTGCACCTGCATTTGTTATTGCTTGGCCTATACTGCCCCATGATGCAGCTTGAGAGGTATGTACAGGCTACATCACCTATAGAAGACTTGTAGTCACTGTACACAAAACTGACAATACACACCTGTAGAGTTAATATTACCACTGTTTTCTGGGATATAAACTACAGTGTGACTAATGGATTGTTTTTCTCTCTCCCCACTCCTTATCTGCATGTATTTAATATAGTTATTTATTATTAAGGTTTACTATTAACATATTTTGTTAAAAATAACTATATTTTGGGAAATGTGATTTATTATTGTTATGTGCTATTATGCTTTCATATTGGCATATCTTGTTAAATTAGCTGTTTTGTTGGCCTTATGTAGTTTAT
Source organism: Protopterus annectens (assembly GCF_019279795.1). Taxonomy (NCBI): domain Eukaryota; kingdom Metazoa; phylum Chordata; order Ceratodontiformes; family Protopteridae; genus Protopterus; species Protopterus annectens. The sequence goes on from NC_056733.1 coordinate 516,312,911, forward strand.
TATTGTTATGTCTCATTATGCTGTCATATTAACATCTTGTTAAATTAACCATGTGGTTGCCCTTATGCTTTTCCTGTTACTGGCACGCTGTTAACATACTGACTGTTCTGTTATTTCATGTTGTGCCATACATAATATACATCGCTATGTATTTGGGTTAATTAATATGATGTTCCATGCTGTTAACTCATTCACTCCAATGGAGCTCAGGAAGTTTGCACTGTAACTTCCAATGGGCGGAGCCTAAGCCTTTTGACAGAATCAAATTATGTCCTCACATTTCAAATAAATGTTCATATCTCTGGAACCATAGGGTTATGAGAGAAGTATGAATGGCAAACCCTTCAACAAAAACTATTTTTATAGTGGTAGTATTCTTTAGATTCTATGTCTTAAACCAAATTTTATAAGTCACAGTAAACACAGTAACTATTACATTTGTAATATTTTGTAAACAACTTACAATATGCAGCAGCTGCTCAAATTACACACATACTGTCAGCAGCATTTTATTCATCTAGCTGAGCGCTTTCATAGGAGGCCAAGGAATTCTGAGTTACTTGGTTGTTGAGATATTTAGAAAAATGTGAAAATTATATATATAAAAATTAATATCATCAAAACAACAGTTAATATCTACCTGGACTGAACAGAGGTCAGATATTAATGTAGTTGAGTTTGCTGTTGTGTAAGCTTTAAGATGAAATCTATTAAAACCTTTTACATAACATGGTTTTGGAATTATTGACACAGATATGTAGAAGCAATATTTGAAGCCTAGAGGTGTCGATAGAAGTTAACTGCAGATGAACCTGGAGGTGCCACTCGGATATTATGAGTTAATACTAACAATGATTTGTTCATAACTAACCTCAACTTATTGCTATACCTCAATTACCACATCACGTCAAGATAAGCCGGTTCAAGCTGATTCCTCCACCTTGCCTCAACCTGCCATGGCACAGACCAGTGGTGCCCCCTCTGCTGCCCCTGCAATACCTGAGGTGTCTGGTAGTGCCACTTATGGGACGGGGATGGGCTCCCCTCTGGGAGTGGTGGCGGCGGGAGGAGTTGTCATCTGGGCTGAGCTGCCAGTCTTGGTTCACAGGACAGTCCACCATGGCTATGACTGTTGCCTGCACCAGACTGAGGACATGATGGCCAACCTGGTGGGGCAGCCTCACCCTGGTACCCAGCCTCCAGCACTCCCACCCTCGGGGCAGTGAAGGAGCAGTGCCGACAGTTCCATGGGTGGGGATGTTAGTCATGATGCTACAGTCTGGAGGCTCATGTGACTTGAATTCCAAAACAGCCTCCCGATCCAAGGTGTTCACCCCCCCTCATGTGTCACACACCATCCCTGTCCACTGTCTTGCCTGTTTGCAAAATACATCCTCATCTACCCAACTTACCCCCTCCATATGTACCTATGTCCCTTCCCCAACATTCTACTTTCACCTTAAAAAAAACTGAGCACTAGTCCCCAAAAAAATGTTGTCCCATACATAGCTCTCTATTTTGCACATGTATCCACTGGACACATGCAATTTGGCCCAACTGGATGGACAACACAATTATGTTGTCCTCACCCCTCTCTCTGGAGTTTGAGAATCCAAATTTATCTACAAATTCTATCACATTGTGCAGTTGTTGGTGTACAAGAAATGGATAGCTATGGTTCTTTCCTACACCCTTCTTGCACATCCCTCCCTGCCTTTCACTGTTTTTCTCCCTGTTTGTCCCCATTTCACCACTTTCCTATCTCCCCTTTTTTCTTTTTTTTTCTTTTTTAGCGCAGCTTTGCTAAGCTCAGCTACATGGACCTATAATGACTATATGTGTGTATAACATTATAATACACACATGCAAAATAAACACCCTTGCCATGTTTTGAACTCGAGCCCATCACACCTGCAGCAGTCTGCATTAACTCGCCATGCCACGCAGCTCTTAATTAAAACAGGTGGTTTAAACAAAACATAGTAATTGCCAATACAGTCATTAGGCATGTTTCAGCAGAGCTGTGCACTGCACCACACCTCGCAGACTGGAACAAAAAAGTAATGGAAACAATGGGAGTGTACCTTGGACTGTGGTGTAATAGTTCACCACTAGACAGCCAAAGACATGATAATGGATGTAAGTGAGACCTGTGATAGCAGGTAAATGTGCCCTTTTATCAGCAACATGTAGAAAGTCACCTGTTAAGGCATTCATGGCAAAATACATACTCAACTGGGACTCTGGTGCAGAAATACATTCATTTAAAGCCATGCATATACTGAATGATGTAGAAAATGTTATTCACAGCCTGTATGTGTGCACATATATCTTGCAAATACACATGCGGTAGCAGTAGCTCAGTCTGTTAACTGCCTTGCATATAGTACATTTTGCCACACACAGTCCTGAGTTTAAATCTAGTGTTGTGTTGCATTTCAATAGCAATATTGTGAAGACAGCAATTAAAGAATGACTCATACACTCATTATCCACACAAAGCATTGCAAATTAAATAACTGCTTTTCAGTGCTGGAAGTCACAGGCCTGCAGGTAGGGACACACTTCACATATCCATACATTACTATGTCATCTAGTACTCTGTTATTGACACAGCTGTCTAACATACATACCTCAAACACATGCAGTAATTGGAGTGTAATGGGTACACTCACCCTGTCTCTGCCTCTACAACAAGGCTGATACAGCTGACATAGATACACCTATAGCTTGTTGTCCTCCAAAGTGTTCACAATCTCTGCCTATGCCTATTACCTGCAGCAGCAGCTGCAGCCTGTGGTGCATACAGCTCTGTGTAAAGGTTTCTGCTACAGACCTACCCTCTGTGATGGTGTAGTCTCCTCACCCCAGTAATGTCCATCTTAACAGTTAAGAAAGGGAAACTGTTCTACATGAAGGCCTTATATATTGCACAGTGGTTGCATGTCATAGGCTAATGATGTTTTGACTGCAATTAGCATATCAGAGTCATAGATTGGTTTAGAGGCAATTACCTACTAATGAGAAGCATGTTAAAATGCAAGCAGCTGGCTATGGGCAAAAATTCTGTATGAGACTTTCCTCACACAGAGCACACCTTTGTGAAAGATTACTAGTAGCACATTTCAACAGAGGAGTACTGGACTCCACCAGGTATGCAACTGTTTTTTGTGTATAACAGGATGCAGATGGGAGGATAGAGGTATGGGGAATAGGGATTACAGCAGTAAGCCTGTCTTAGACCTGTGGTAATGACATGTCATTGATACCCTGCTGACTTACACATACAGGGGGCATACAATGTATGAGGGTTGCATTATCTTTTGTCATTGTGGCACACTGGTGTTGATGGACTGTCCCTATACAGCAGTTGTAATAGCACAATGCTATTTGTCTGGCACTGGTCTTATGGCATATTATTGGGTGGCTGGCCTTAGGGGGCACACCGCAGTGGACCAGATTGTTGGGAGTATGATCATACAGCATAATCTCTCATGGCATACAGGGAACTACCTCAGTAATGATACTATCTCAGTTGTATCCACACACATAGTATGTTGTCACACTGTGAGGTATGACATGGGTTAGCAAGCAGTGGATAGTGCTGGCCATTTTGTTCTAGCTGTATCTGTACATAGTGGACATCCATGTATTTGATCCTGTAATGTGTTTCCCTTTTGGTGTCTTTCAGGGCTAATGTATTGTAGACACCATGCCCCATTCTCAGATGTGGAGAATGAACTAATACTTCAAGACTATGGCAGCATCATCACATCCTCCTGTCCATAGGTTCATAGGTTGGTACTAGGCTATCAGCCCTAGGGCCTATACAAGCCTAGCCATAACAATTCCCTGGATATTTCTTTCCACAATATTTATTTCCCTGGACCTCTAACAGGGCAACTGACATGATCCCTGGAGTGAATTTCCTATCTCCCATCCAATCATCAAGGTTCCTTTTGAAGAGGGCCAAGGAGGCGCTCTACTTGACATGTATGGGCAGTCTATTCCAGAGTATGAGGAGTCTCTGGGTCAGGAACCTATCCCTCCAGCATGTTTTGTTCATTGTGATGACAATGTTTAGATCCCTGGTGCGTGTGGCTCTGAGGGACTGGGATTTCTTTAAGTGGAGCATGTCCAACAGCTCAGGGTTTGACATGGCCTTGTATGTTAAGCAGAGATCACCTCTGAGTAGACGATATGCCACAGAGTATAGCTGGAGTTTTTTTTAGATGGTCAGCATATGGCATCTGCTTTAGGCCTGTGATTCATTTAGTGAGGTATTTCTGTGGCCTTTCCAGCTGTTGCATATGTCTTGTGAGGTACATACCAAATGGAGCATTATACTCTATAATGGGTCTAATGAGGGTTGAGTACAGTGGGACAATGACCTACTTTTTCCTGGATGAAAAGCCCTTAGTGATGAGTTGTGCCACATAAAATGATTTCCTGACTGTTGTGGTGATGTGGTTATCGAAGGTGAGACCACTATCCACCTGTGTCCCTAAGTCTCTCATCACACTTTCGGTGTTTAGTGTACTGCCACCTATGTGGTAATTCATGGGTACATGTTTTTCCCAAAAGGGATAACTATACATTTCTTGGCATTAAGCTTGAGCCCATGGCTCTGGCACCAATCATCTGTTTCTGTAAGGCCCTATTGTAGAATATCTACATCATTTGGGGATTAAATAATGGCTTCCAGTTTGCAGTCATCTGCAAACTTTATTAGCCAGAGTCCCTTAGTGTTGGCCTGTACTTCAGAGAAGTAGATGCCAAACAAGAACGGTCCCAAGACTGAACCCTGAGGTACTCCACTTGTCACTTGTCTGGAGCTGGATTTGGAGTCGGCTACTTTTACAGTCTAGGTCCTGTCAGTAAGCCAGTTGGCAACCCATCGAGGGACATAGGGATTTATGCCCAGCTTAGTAAATTTATCTATGATTCCAGAGTGGGGGATGGTGTCAAAGGCCTTGGTGAGGTCCAAATAGGCTGTGTGGACTGTCTTACTCTCATCCACAGCTCTGGAGACTGATTCGAAGAAGTCAATCAGGTTCGAGAGACAAGATCAGCCCTTCACAAACCCAAACTGGGTGGGGTCCAGTGTTTGAAGGTTGCCAATGTCTTTGTTTATAAATTCTATGATAATGTGTTCCATGCCCTTGCAGATCAGGCTCATCAGACTGATTGGACGGTAATTCCCAGGATCCAAGGTGGATCCCCTCTTGTGGAGTGGGATAACTGTAGCTGTGCACCACTCAGTGGGCATGAAGCCCGAGGTGAGACTATGATTAAACATCACACTTAGGTGAGGTGCCAGTTCATTTTGTAATTCATGTAGTACACAGCCCGGGATGTCCTCTCTTCCCATGGATGCTGTATTCTTAGCTTTGGAGAGTGCAGTTTCTACCTGTGTGGCCATGATTACTGGAATTTGGCAATCTTTTGGTATTGAGATGGGCCCTTTACGGGGTGAGAGGGGGGTGAAGTTGGCACTAAATCGATCTGCCAGGATATTGGCAATATCCTTGGGATTAGTATATTTAATGCCATTCTGTTGTAGCTCAGAGCAGATCTGAGCACTGCCATTTAGATTCTTGACATAACTATAGAATGCCTTGTGGTTGTCTTTGGAATCTTTGGCAATTTTATTTTCGTAACTAGCTTTTGAGGATTTTATGAGGGATTTCCGCTTCTTACTGAGGCTGGTAAGGGAGTTTTTTGCATCCTGGGATTTTCCTCTTTTCTACAACAGTTTCTTCCTTCTGTTGCATAGTTTGTTTATGGCAGGGGACCACCAGATTGGCTTCCTTTTTTGGGGGGAGAGCATCTTGGTTCTATTTGGGATGGCACAATTCATGCACAAGTAGATGCGCTCGTACAATGCCTTAGTGTAGGATTCAGCAGTCATGAAGTTTGTCACTTCTGACTTGAGTAGCATGAAGTTGGCTTTGGAGAAGTTTTTTTATGGAGGTTTCCTTACTGGGGGGTGGGGGTGGGATGTGGATGTCAAGGGTGATTTGCTTATTGTCAGACCTGACCAATGAGGGGTGACCACTGTTGTGGAGCATCTATTTCCCATTTTGGTAATGACCAGGTCTAGGATATTGGAGCCCCTGGAGGGATAATGTATTAGTTGATCCAGGGCATTGGAATTTATGAATTCCAAGAACCGTTGGGAAAAGGTGTTAGCACCTGAGTAGTTTTCTCAGTTAATGGCAGGGTACTTGAAATCAACCAGTATTAGGGTGTTTGGTTGTATCTTAATATTTTCCAATATATTTAGAAAGGTGTAGTGAGAATCTTGGGACAGGGTGGGGAATCTGTAGCAAGCTACAATTTGGATTGCAGTCTTACATAGTGTTAGTTGCACCTGGAGAATTTCAGATGCATTGTATTGGGCAACTAGCCTGGAGGTGTGAATATCCTTGGTGAATATGGACACTCCTCCACCTTTAGTGTTACGGTCTTGGTTTGGTGGCCAAAAAGTGTGTTAAGAGTTGTAGCCTGGTATTGCAGTTTTGCTTTCTGGAGCCTTGAACCAGGTCTCAGTTACTGCACAGATATCGATGTTCTCCATTTTTAGGAGTGCCTCGAGAGAGTGCATTTTGAAGTTTAGACTTCTAGCATTGAGTAGCATTACCTTCAGATTTTGCACTATAGGGGTGGCAAGAGCTTTAGCCAGTAACCTGAATCCCAGGGGTGACAGGTGCCGACCATCTCTGGCAAAGCATTGTGGTTTGTCGATCATGTCTTCCCAGGCAGACAGATACTGGATCCCCTTTGAATGACACCAGAAGCTTAGCCAATTGTTGAAGTCAATCATTTTGTCCTTATACTGTGGTATCATTCTAGGCAAAGGCAGGATGCCACTCAGGGCTAGGGTCATACCTGCCTGGGCCACATGATCCAAGAGCTCTTCCATGTCTCTTTTCATGTAGTCCAGGGAGGTACGTCTCAAGTCATTCACTCCAACATGGACAATGACAGAGTTGTATTTGTACTTGTTGTGGAGTGACTTGAGTGCATGCATTATGTGGCGGATCCTGACACCTGACAGGCAGCTGACTGTAATTTTCTCCTTGTTCAGCCTGGTGAGTGGGACATCAGTGTGCCTAACTATAGAGTCACCTATGACTAAAGTGTTGGATACATTGTCTTGAATTAAGGGCTGTTGTTGGGTGGCACACTGGTGTTGTGAACTATATCACTTTGGTTGTGACTGGTGTTTGTTTGCATTTCAGCATCAGAAGTCCTTGTTGTTTGGGCAGGTTAATGTTAAGGGCCTCCGCATATGTGGGTTTAGTGTTGCTATGTGTGGGTGTTGATGGTGTGGGGTTTGAAGGGCTATGTGTTGCTTGAGGTGTAGTGCAGGTGTTGACCTTCTCTTCTTGACTGTCAAGCACTATCTTGGCTAGACAGAGCTTTGCTTCCAGTTTGGCTATGTAAATGCATCTCTCACAGGTTGTAATGTTGGGTGGTAGGGGGAGAGGGTTTTCTGTGTACATGAGGCAGTTGCTGCATTGCCCCAGTATGCCCAGATTCACCAGGTGGAAGGGAGAAATCACCGGAAGCTGACCCTTGAACATGCCTGTTTAGATGCTTTTTTTCTAAAGTACAAGAGTTGTTTTCCCTTACCTTTGCAAGGTACTTTGCAATTATAGGCTGTTTAGTGCATACAATTAATTTCTCCTTATTGACAAGGAGAGTTGAGTGCTTGTACCAGTTTCAGGCTTCCCAGTGCTTTCCAGCAGGTTCTATAGCAAGTGCTAGTCACAGGGGTTCAGACTTTAGTGCTACTACTGAGAAACCAGCTAGTTCTAAGGGAAATTTTGAGGAGCAGACTTTCTGGCACCTGGAATAGTTTAACCGTAGCCCTGCGGTGCTGCACAATGCAAAAAAATGTGCAAACACATGCATTTTTAAGCCAGAAAGTTGAAAAGGATAGAAATCAGATGAAAAAGGCTAATAAAATTACAATTTCAGAGCTGGAAACCACTCCTCTAGTGTTAGCTAGGCAGTATAATGCTCACCACTCCTACTCGTAAGCAGTAGGACTTCTCTCTACCACAGCAAGGCCTGGATAGCTCTGAACACAGAAAATAAAGTCCTGAGACAAGCAAATCCTGGGATATGGACTATACTGGCTAGGAAAGGTGGGAAATGAGCAAACAATATAGTTTTTTGGTTAAAACAGGCTAAACAATGCAATAATACAGTAAATAAAAACAGAAAATGCTAACGCACTTGAGTGTGTAGTCCTTAACAGTAAATGCAATTAAAACTCAACAAAATTAGCAATTTAAAACATTTGGGAAGGGCAGGCATAACAGGAAACAGTAGGCTGCATTGTGGGCAGACCATGTTTAGGTTGTGAATGACAGTGGCCACCAGGACAAAACATACGAGCAGGTGTGACACAGTGCTACAAACAAATCAAAGCAGGTGATTTAGCCAGGGATCGTGGTGTCACCAGTGAAAGGCCTGCAATGGAACAGCCACTGATGGCCACTGAGGAATTCCTGGTGAACCTAGGGAAGCATGACAGCTCCCAGGCATCCATCACACCATACATTGTGGAGATGGGTGCCACAGTATTCACAGCAGAGGTGCATGCAGGTAAGCTTATTGTGATCACCACTGTAATACTGTAGCAGTCATTCTGTCAGGCTGTACATACCTTTACGTGGGTGTCAGGCCTATGTGCTGTGGGGGGGGGGGTTAAGCTCAGTTGTGCACTTATACTTAGAATGTCACCAATACAACAAGTAACACAGTAGCTACTGTACATGTGAGATACATGCAAGTATTACCTTGTTGTGCTCCAACATGCAGTGGTACTGAAATTGCCTCACCCTTACCTTTTTACATGTCCGTCAGGAGAATACTAAGGCCATCGTCCTACTCCTGGTAAGCTTGTTACTGTTTTGTTATGGAACATATATATGCTATTATAGTTAAGGGCCGGGATAAATCCCTATGTACATTTACTGTTGTGTGTAACCAGAGTAGAATGTTTGTATGTTCTAGTCTGGAACACTTACCCAAGCTTCCTAGAGTGGGTAGTTACAGGAATGTAACTGAATGGGCAGAAATACTTTTGCAGTTATAGTTCAGAGTGAATAAGCCTCCTGATGTACATGAGGCAATTAATCTGACATGTCTTGTAAAAACCGAAAGGTGGATGGCACATACCTTAGGCAATGAAACTTGTATTTGTATATATTTGTTAAGATAGGTGTACTGGGTTTTATGTGTTGTTTTATCAGGTATAATGTCATACTGCATACCTAAAAGGTACATTGTACTGGCTAAGTGTCATGTGATTTACCTGATGTGCTTGTTATAAAGGCCTTGAGTCAAATGTGTATTTTGTTGTGAGGAAGTCTGTTGTGCATGAAAGTGGAGATGAGAAGATGTGAGACTGGTCATGCAGTTGTGGAGATTTACCTTCATATTGCTTTAAACACATCCTATGAATGTGCAGATACGAGAACCATTTCAGTGAATTCTGTCCCACAGACTTCTCTAAATTTTGAAAAAATAGTTAACGTCGACATTTTCAAACACTCCACAGCTGAAACAAGTGCTGCCATGGGTCAAAAAGGGGGAGAGATTTTGTTACTCTGAAAATTGGAGTTTGTGGTTTTGAGAAGTCGCAGTTTGCAGTTTGTGGAAGCTGTTTTGGGGATGTGGCTGTCGGAATTATGAAGGTAAACCATTGTGGAACCTAACTATTATGACTCTGTGGATTCTCCATACATAATAGTGCAGGTAGTAATGTACTGCTTTTGTCTTGGTTTCTGTAGTTGACCGGGGGGGGGGGGATTGGGGTCTCTTCCTCACATAACCTGATGTCAGTGTCTCTTTGGACTCTGATAATGATGCTGGCCACAGTAAGGCACAGGTGGGGTTGTTGAGGACTGAATCTGTCTCAGACATTGACATTCCTCTTCTCCTCCCATTGTCACCTCACACAGTCAGTATGCTCACACATTCCCAGTCCCTACAGGCCTCAAATATTGGACAGGCAGAGGGTGGAGACATTGAACAGGCCAGTGTGGCAACTCTGGCTTCAGTGAGTGTAGACACTGGCCATAGCCAGAGAACTGGTGAGGTCGCACACAGGCAGAGTGACAGTGGTGCTCATAGGAGGACTGCTGTCTGTCTACCACCTGCTGCAGGTGGAACATCACAGGTCACTCGGCACATGTTTCAGGCTATCATGGAGGCACAGGCCTGTTCTGAATGGAACACCAGATGTATGCTTAGGGTTATGGATGCAGCACAGTCTGACATCTGTGACTGCCTCCACTGCATTGGGGACACCACGTCTCAGTTCACTGATGCAGTGGACAGACGGTGGGCTGAGACAGTGTCTGTCTTGGACTGTACATTGTCTGTGCTGGAACATGTGGTTGGAATTTGGGTCAGACCCATGGACGTAGGTCAGCAACACCATCTGCTGAGAGTCCATTTGGCCGTACACAGCCATGCTCCTGTAGTGACAGTTCATCCAGCACTACAGAGGGGAGTGTGCTGTCCACACCATAATGTGGCAGGCCATAAGTACATGGTCCTTGGTGGACCCGTGGGGATACAGTCCCAGCAGACAGCAGTTACTGTCAAGTACTAGCACCATGTCTGACCTTGGGCATGGTGGTGCCAGTGCAACACCTGGTACAGCCAGTTCCTGTGTTCAGGGCTGCAGATAGTGAACTGTCAACTCTACCATGTACAGTCCAAGGCTGTCCAACATACACATGTGTAGGGCTAGCACTGAGCTTGACTGTGTACATGCACATACTCACACACCACTGTCATATGCAGGTTACCTAAACATACACATGGCACCTCTCCATGGTCCATCTGACCCACTCACCTTCCTGACTCCCACACATGTTGTCAACTATTTGGGCCAGCCTAGGCCTCCAGCACCCCCACACATCAGCCTATTCAAGTGAGGATACCTGTGCCACATCCCTGTCATCCTTTCCATCGATGCAGGGAAATGAAGCTATGTGTCTGATGCAGAAGGTGACTATATTACTTGACTTGTACTTGTGTAATGCAGTATTGTTTTGCCATGCCACTTGTAGTGGTCACCAACATACATGGTATGCTGGCATGTGTAATGAGTACGCACCATACATTTGTTGACCTTACGCTATATGATGCTGTACTGGTGGTATTGTTACACAATGACATGTATGTCATGGACTTGTGTATATTTCTGTTCCAGGAGTCTGAGGAGATAACCTATGGACACATGGCGGCAGTGATTTGGCATAGCATGGCATGGCAGCACAGCAGAAATATGACTTTAGCAAGGTACAGCAGTATAAATTAATGGCTCCATAGGTTCACATCTGTATGATAGTCTACCAAGGACAATGATGGTAGTCAGTGTACTCATGTATTCATAATTTGTGATAAGGTCTGCTACAGGGCAAGGTGTGACCCTGCTGGAGTGCATATGCTGCCTTTCAGTAGGGAGCATAGTAGATGGATGATTCTCTGTAAGGACATTAACCTATGTGGAGTTAGTACTACATGATTGTGGGAGACATTTGTCTAGCAGACATAAACACACCCTTGAAACATACCCTGCCTAATGAGACACAGAGCACCTCAGTGCACGTCAGCATATGTCATCTGTTTGATTGGCTGGGTGGCTGTCATCTCAACACACGGCATCTGCCTGAGTCCCTCTTGGACTGGGACAATATGTGCTTTTCCTGTACCAAGGGGTATACAGATGTCTCTGATTGTGAGGTCTGTATGGCCATTATGCCAGTTAAGTTCACATGACTTATGGCTCCATAACATGATGTATACTCCTGGAACAGCCTCACACACAAACATGGCCACATTCAGGCTTGCACCACTTCCATGCACTGCATACAGGACACACCAAGGCACACACACATACTGCAAGTTGGCTGTATGTAGATTAAAACACTTACTTCTGTACTGGTACACGCTACAGATCACAGTACCTGATGCATGCAACACAACTCATGTCTACTAGTACTATCAGTTTAGAACATATAATGCATGTTGATGTCAACAATCCTTGTTGTGGTCAGTCATTTGGGTGGCTACACCACCTGCTACAAATAAAATGATGCAAAACCCTACCTATGTCTAAGTTACAAAGGTTATCATATGTATGCCATATGGATATACACAGGCACCATGTTGGGTGAAGTGAGATTAGAACCCCATACCTATCTAGGCTTAAACACTATAGATCATATTAGTTATTGCATGCACCACGGCTTATGTCTGATATTACACTGTCAGCTGGTAGTCTTAAGGTGGCTGACATCATCAGGCCTTATAGAAGAGAGCAGTTTGGAAGCCAGCAGCAAATAATGGGCCCAAAAAGTGCATAACCATTGCTGCTGGATAGCCCATGAAGGCATGCTCATTGTTTTGCAGGAAGACATACACACACACACACACACACACACACACACACACACACACACACACACACACACACACACACACACACACACACACACACACACACACATATGCACCAAGTGGGCTGCACTGAGATTAGAACAGTACCTATCTAGGCTTATACGCTATAGATTACAGTACTTACTGTGTGCACCACAGCTTATGTCTTATATTACACTGTAAATCAATGGAGGCACAAATAACTAAGTAAAAACAGGAACACAAGCCCCCAGACACAGTAGAGAGCTTTTCATCTGCCCTCAAAGCAGACTTCATCAGAAGTGGTTTTTACAAAAACATTTCACAGTTTAAATAGTCTTTAGCACCAAAAACGCGGGATAATTATAACATTAAAGAAACACTACATAATTAATCATGAAACATACACTAATCTAAAAGTATAAACAATATTTACTTAATCAAATATAAAAATATACTATGGTTTAAATTAAAACTCACTTATACATAAACACAAAAGCATTCCCCAATGAAGTACAGCCTTAAAAAACATGCTATTTGTCTAAACAGAGTTTCTAGTTTAAAAATGCCACTAATAGTGATTCAACTATTTGAACCAGGATCATCAGTTCACAAAGAATATATATAGTAATGAAATCCAATTAGACTTTTCAAAGCATTAAACAACTCAAAAATAAACATTTTATCTCAGCAAGCTCTTCAATTTCAGAATGTTGCTGATAGAAGTGAATTAATTTAAGCCAGGAATATTGCCTGCATCCAATTTGATTTGCTACTTAAGTTCTAGCTCCTCTAACTTCAGGTGAAAAGGTCCCCCTCTAGTACTATATTCCACCTTGTCAATAGCTAAAAACTTAAACGTATGATCGCTATTCAAATGGATGTGTTTGGCCAAGGCATTATCAGGCTTATTACGATTAATAGCATACAAGTGTTCATACATCCTATCCTGGAGCCTATGCTCCGTTTTCCCTACATAAAATGCAGGGCAACAACTACATCTGGCTAAGTAGACTATACCCTTAGAATTACAATTAAATCTATCCTTTAGTCTATACTTATGGCCTGAGACTGAGAACGAATTGACCATGTCAACATATTTGCAGTAGTTACAATTCTCACATTTAAACATTCCACCTAGTTTAAATGATCTCGTTTGCTGTCTTTCCAATAAATCTTTGAGGTTCTTACCCCATTTAAATACTATGTTTGGAAAGTCACCAAATTTATCAAATAGCGACTGGTTACATCTGAAAAGTTCCCAATTCTTCTTCAATATATTCACACATAGGGAACTATGAACATTGAATGTGGTTATAAAACCACAAGACAATGGTTGGCCCTTTTCTGATGCTACAAAATTTTGTGTAGGTGATGCCAAAGTATCAGCTCCTTGTAAGGTCAACCCTCGATACGTCTAAGTGCCAATATCAGCTTAAAAATAAGCTTTTCCCTCTTATTCTCTCTTATTATTAACCTCCTCTGTCAGTGTATCCAGTAGGGACTCCGGGTTTCTTCCTCTTTACTGTTAAACAACGATGTCCTTGCCCTTTTGGCAACTAAAATTGAGTCCCTTTGTTCAAGGCTTGACCAGTTAGACCAAAATCAGCGGGCACTTCAATTGCTTCTTCCAGGCTGTCAGTCTTTACCGCATCCGCAAAAACCTCTTCCAGGTTCCCAGATGCAGGGGAACGAACATGAAGGCGGTCAACATTTGCGGAAAAGTGTTTTTGTCAACGGAGTTAATGATGTGGATGGTCATGATAAAGAAGGCGGTTGTAGCCTTCTAATTAAAACTACAAAGGGAATTGGACACAATTTCCTCCAGTCAAAGAGTGCTGGGCAATCTTTGCATCAGCTGGAACCATTGGCAAGTTCTGACGTTCGGGTAAATACAAACGCTTGGCAACCGATACAGCAGGCAGCTGTTGCTGACGGTACACAACCGGGCACTATTTCATCACCTGTAGTAGAGCGTATCCTTGAGGGACCTGCTGGGCAGTTTTCATCGATTTTGGATCGGCCGTCTAACCAGCTACTGCAGTCTTCACAACAGCAGCACTTGGCTGTAAGGAATGTTCAACCAGCTCCATTAATTGAAGGGCAAGAAGAGGCCACCAGTTTCCACAATGTTAGTAGTAATATTCTGGTACTGACAAACTGGCTTTTGGATAAATTTTCGTTTGCAATACTGGACCATCGTCCCGTTGATGGGGTGCAAGCAGCCGGAGGTAACCATGCTTCTAATCCTACTGACATTGTTAATAATTTAAAACTTTTAGATGTTCATCTGTTAAAATTAAAGAAAACCCAATTGGAAATAGCATATTTTAGGGAATGTCTGACTTATAAAGTGATCCCTAAAGGCCTATGTAGAACACAGTACCCTACGGGTATAGTTAAAGACTCCTTGTTTCATACTGAATTAGTTCAAATGTTTGACAGGCAAGGGTTTGAACTCTTGGAACTATTGATCAAGCATTATTTGGTGTTGATTAAAGACATTTCTAAAGTGGTATTTGATCTTGATAAGAAAGTGCTCAATGACTTAGAATTCAATAGATATAAATATGAATATAGTAGAATTTTTTCAAGCATTGAGCAGCACATGAGTAAGTTAGAAACTAACAAAAGTAAAAAACTTGATCGGGATTCTACGGCCTATAGCCAAGTTACGGCTTGTCCCTTGCCTTCACCTGCTCAGGTATGGCAACCCAGTATGGATATGAATCAAAGTGGCATCCCTAGTTCATATCTAGCAAAACAAAACAACAGGCAGCAGTTACTGATGGAATGTATTATCCCTACTGATGAATTAGAGCCATTGCCTGGTAACAGTGATCCAGCACTTATGGGGGCTGCTATAACCGAGGTTAGAAGGAGTGAGAGACTGCAGAAGGGTCCACGTGTGTTCTACAATTACAACAATAGACAGCAGTTTAACAACAATAATAACATATCAGGCCAACAGGTTTTTCAACATGCCAACTTCACAGGAGCCAGACCGAAGCAACAGAGGAATCAGTATATCAACAGGAACAATTCAAAGGTCACCAACAACTTTATGTGACAGTAAAGGAAGATTCCACGAGTGAGGAAAATAGTTTCTCAACGGTGGTTTCTTCCGGTTCCCTTACTCCTAGTGTTGCATCGAGTCTGTTGACCCATGATTTGTGTCTTGAGGTCGGCGTTCTCCATAATATGTCTATTCCATTGGCTGATGAAAATGATGCTCGAATGCATGAACCAGGACCTGTGATTATATCTAACAAAGACAATGACTTCAATGTGTTTAATTTTTCTTATAGTGCTATTTCTAGTGAGCTAGTGGAATTCTTAGCTAAGAGGCAGACATATGTACCATATCAATGGGCTGATATAGTAAAAATGATTATTGAATTAAAAATATTTACTAGGAAATTGAATTTCCAAATTTTATTTGGAAATAATTTAAATTCAGACATAGTGCAGGTGTTCCATACATCTAGTACATTCAATCCCCCCCTTACATCCAGTTTTGCAAACATTTAAGTCATTATGTGAATTGGACTTTAGACATATGATTAAACATAGCCCAGTCACAAGCTCAGATATCAATCGTGATGAACGTGAGCTTATTGAATATATACATTCACAGGACATTATGGTATGCAAGCCTGATAAAGGGGGTGGCTTGGTAATTTTTGATAGAAGTGATTACAATGTTTGAATGAATCACCTACTGAATAATGAAGCATATCAAACAAGTTCTAGGTCTGAGGTTAATAAAGCTTACAACTTGGTTAAGAGTTGTATCAACGACTTGTTCATAGAGGGCCGCATTGACCAAGCTATGTTGAATTATATGACTACACTCTTTCCGGTTTACCCAACCTTATTTGGGATACCTAAAATACATAAGGACTTAGTTAATCCTCCTTTGCGACCTCTGGTAGATGGTCGAGGCTCCCCAACATACACTTGTGTTAAAGATATAGACTCACTATTACAGAAATATGTTGTTCTAGAAAAAACAAATTTGTAAAGATTCCTGGTCTTTTCTAGCTAAAATAAATAGTTTAGAATATGTTGAAAGTTGTATACTTGTATCCCACATCAAATTGGCATGGAATGGGTGGCACTTATGATGTTAAAACATAATGCTCCAAGCAGAGATGTTTCCTTAGTGTCAGAGTTGCTAGACTTAGTCCTTACGAATAACTTTTTTATATTTAACAACTAGTTTTTCTTACAAAAAGTGGGTCTAGCTATGGGCTCCCCTTGCAGGGCGAGTATAGCTAACTTGGTCATGGCTTACTGGGAGTCTGAGTATGTATTTAAAAACACTACTGTCTCTAACTCTAAAGCCTACTACACTAGATACCTAGATGACATCTTTGTTTTATTAAAAGGTGACATCAAAGTGGATGATGACCTATTAGTTAGTTTTAATAGATCAACTGATTTCCTTCAGTTTACCTCTAACTTTAGTTCGGAGTCTATAGCATATTTGGACATTCTGCTGATCAAAAACAGAATGTTAAACTGTTATACAGCAAAAATATTCAGAAAAAAGACTTATTCCAACACTTTTTTACACTTCTCCAGTTGTCATCCTTTTCATCAAAAGAGGGCAGTCATTAAGGGTCAACTGGTTAGGGTTTCCCGTATTATTTCTAAGGATGACGACTTTGATGATGAATGTCAATTTCTGAAAAAATTATTCCTCCATCGAGGTTACCTGGAGTCCCTATTGGATACACTGATAGAGGAGGTTAATAATAAGAGGGAAAGGCTTATTTTTAAGTCAATATTGGCACTAAGACGTATCGAAGGGTCGACCTTACAAGGAGCTGATACGTTGGCGTCACCTACACAAAATTTTGTAGCATCAGAAAAGGGCCAATCATTGTCTTGTGGTTTTATAACCACAATCAATGTTCATAGTTCCCTATGTGTGACTATATTGAAGAAGAATTGGGAACTTTTCAGATGTAACCAGACTCTATTTGATAAATTTGGTGACTTTCCAAACATAGTATTTAAACAGAGTAAGAACCTCAAGGATTTATTGGAAAGACAGCAAACGAGATCATTTAAACTAGGTGGAATGTTTAAATGTGAGAATTGTAACTACTGCAAACATGTTGACATGGTCAATTCGTTCTCAGTCTCAGGCCATAAGTATAGACTAAAGGATAGATTTAATTGTAATTCTCAGGGTATAGTCTACTTAGCCAGATGTAGTTGTTGCCCTGCATTTTATGTAGGGAAAATGGAGCGTAGGCTCCGGGATAGGATGTACAATCACTTGTATGCTATTAATCGTAATAAGCCTGATAATGCCTTGGCCAAACACATCCATTTGAATAGCGATCATAAGTTTAAGTTTTTAGCTATTGACAAGGTGGAATATAGTACTAGATGGGGACCTTTTCCCCTGAAATTAGAGGCGCTAGAACTTAAGTGGCAAATCAAATTGAATGCAGGCAATATTCCTGGCTCAAATGAATTCACTTCTATCAGCAGCATTCTGAAACTGAAGAGCTTGCTGAGATAAAATGTTTATTTTAGAGTTGTTTAATGCTTTGAAAAGTCTAATTGGATTTCATTACTATATATACTCTTTGTGAACTGATGATCCTGGTTCAAATAGTTGAATCACTATTAGTGGTATTTTTACACTAGAAACTCTGTTTAGACAAATAGCATGTTTTTTAAGGCTGTACTTCATTGGGGAATGCTTTTGTGTTTATGTATAAGTGATTTTTAATTTAAACCATAGTATATTTTTATATTTGATTAAGTAAATATTGTTTATACTTTTAGATTAGTGTATGTTTCATGATTAATTATGTAGTGTTTTTTTAATGTTATAATTATCCCGCGTTTTTGGAGATAAAGACTATTTAAACTGTGAAATGTTTTTGTAAAAACACTTCTGATGAAGTCTGCTTTGAGGGCAGACGAAAAGCGCTTTAAGTTCATTTCGTGAAGATTTATTAAAAGCTGTGAGTGGACTCTACTGTGTCTGGGGGCTTGTGTTCCTGTTCTTATATTACACTGTTAGCCTTAAGGTGGCTGACATCATCAGGCCTTGTAGAAGAGGGCAGTTTGGAAGCCAGCAGCAAGTTACTGGCCTAGAAAGTGCATAATCATTGCTGCTGGATAGCCCATGAAGGTATGTCTGTTGTTTTGCTGGGGCGCACGCACACACACACACACACACACACACACACACACACACACACACACACACACACACACACACACACACGAAGTGGACTGCAGTGAGATTACACCCCCTACATATCTAGGCTTATACACTATAGATCACAATACTTATCGCATGCACCACAGATTAAGTCTGTTGTATATGTGATTGCAGGCATAGTATTTGTGCATTACACAAACTAGGCTTGTGTTGAACAGCATCTGTGGCCTGCAGACTGATATTGATTCATATTGTTATCTGCATCTATTATCTTAGCTGTGAGATAACTGTTTTTATCCCAGCTATGTGTGTACAGTTACCAGTATGGACATATGCTGCTGCTTGCAGTTAGATAGACAACACTGCGGGCAGGGACAATGTGCCCTGTCCATACGTGCATTGACACCATTATACATTACACCACCTGCTCACCTGTGTCTGTCTACGTGGTGATATCCAGCAGGCATAGGGCTGTGTAGGTAAGTGAATTATGTACTGTTGCACCCTTAGTTTGGATCCATTGAGCAACATTATGGCTGTGTGATAGTGCAGTTTACTCACCATTATTAGGGTATGTAGGACAATACAGACATCCACATACATATTTCTGTATATAACAGGGATGTATATATATAAATGTAGCTGTGTGTGTGTGTGTGTGTGTGTGTGTGTGTGTGTGTGTGTGTGTGTGTGTGTGTGTGTGTGGTATGTATATGTGTTATGCAGATGTATGGGGGAGTCTATGTACATTTTTAATATATATATATAGCTATATATATATATATATATATATATATATATATATATATCAGTTTATATCTATTTGACACTACATAACAGTAGATATATTATGTATGTGAGAGAGAGATACTGAGAGATGGATATGTATACGTATATGTCTGTATGTACAGATATTTATACATAACAGATCATTTCAATACAAGGCCAACAGAATTGCACTCATTTTTACTAAGTGTACAAGCATGCCCAGTTGGACTGTCAGTACTTATAATGTGACTCCAGGCCACACCTACCTGTATTCCAGTCTGGGATAACATTCACCCCTGTTTCTGCAGTTCTGTACTTCACTTAACATGTCCACAGCATTCCCCAGCTGTCTGCTGTACTTAATATGCAACTGAGGTTGATAATGTTACACTACCAACAGACTGACAGACTGCATACCTGTCAACTGTCCTGATTTTCACAGAATGTCCAGAGTTTTGCCTCATATGTTTGGTCTGTTCCTCACACATTTGTGGCTGTCTGGTGCTTTACTGAATGTTGACATCAACACATTCTACTAACCACAGACAAACAATTGTGTGTCAGACTTTATATCCATCAGAAAATATGTACTAATGCAACACCTTTAATTCCAGCAACTGTCTAGGTTTATGTGACCAATATTTAAAATCCATCCCTATGTTTGGGCCTTTGTCCCTGCAATCTTTCTGGCTTTGTCCAAATTTCTTGCACTAAGAGGTTGAGAGGTATGACATTCTGTGAAAACACTAACATATTACTACCCCACATGCAAAAGATGTGAGTAATTCTAGATTAGAACCATCAACACCATCACCCATCCTAGTTTCCTTAGTCCATTGAGCCACACAAGTCGCTAGACAAGTCGGTCATTTATCACACAATCAGCAGCATACATATGTACATTGTTATCCTGCTTGAAGAGAGACATACAATATGTGAGCACTATCTATGTTATAGCCCTGAGACTGCTTGATCCACTGATATACCATAGCTTCTTTTCTGTTAAAGAGGTTATATGGTTACACTGCTCTCTTGAGGGTTGGGGACACATGATCAGCTTGAGTAGCAGTAGTCCAAATATCATGTGTGCCCACTGTTTAACATCTCCCTTGCCTGATGTCATGAATATTCCAACCATGAGGCCTAGTGAGTATTAAGGCACTCATACTATTGGACTGGATATCAGTAGTCCCATGCGGATGTTAAATCTGACCAAATAGCCCACTATATTTCCTTACATAACAGCAGCAGATCCATATATACAATACCTTATTATAGTAATTCTTACAATTAGTGTGTAAATTAGAGACTTACCTTGAGAATGCAGCAGTTGACAGAACTGTAGTTCAGGGCAGACTCTGTGTGAGTCAAGCGGTACACAGCCAATACATGGATAGATACAGGTTGTGTAGGTTGCCTGGCACCAGTTATTTAAATATGTGTATGTGTGTAGGAGTAAGGTATCAGTCCCTAGGGTCCTAGGTTGTCAATGAATGCGTTGTCTCTTAGCCAATGCCAGGGCATACTGGGCATGCCTATGTCTGCCTACAGGGACATCATCAGGGGGATCCTACTCTGTGTCCTCCTGTGAGTTTGATTGTGGTGACCTAGAATCTGGTGGGGGGCTGTGTATCTCTTCCCTATGCTGATCCTGCTGTAGCTGCTTCCACAGGATCATATTGTGTAGCATGGCACATACTATGAACATAAGTGTGCATGTAGCTGGATAGTACTGCAGGGCTCCACCAGATATATCGAGGCACTGGAACCATGACTTCAGCAACTCAAACACATGCTCTATGATATTCCTAGCTTGTTTGTGTGTGTCATTATGGCATTCTTCAGTGGGTGTGTGTGTGAATTTCTGATGGGTGTCATCATCCACAGTTGCAGTTTGTAGCCAGCATCCTCCACTAAATGGCCATGTGAGATGTCCCCCCTAGCAAACTTCTGGTACAGCTGTGATGCATGCCAGATATGGGTGTCATGATAGGTGCCAGGTTTGCCGGCACACACATTCATAATGCCCTGGGCATTGCACATGACCTGGCATTTGATGGAGTGGCACCCCTTGTGGTTGAAGTAGATTCTACCCTCCTCACTGGGTGATGCTTTGATGTGTACATGAATGCAATCTATGTCACCCAGTAAGTACTTCAGGGTAGTGTGCTACACAGTAGAAGTGTTGCATACTGCTGGTCCTCACCTCAGGGGTGAGGGGAAAATATATGTGCTCACTGGCATGTGGTAGCTTAGCATCCAAGAACTGTTGGACTACCCTGGATGCTGATGCCTGTGAGACCCCCATTATGTCCCCAGTTGGTTTTTGGAAGGTACCTGTGGCTTTTATCCTAAGGGCTACACATATCTTTGTTTCCACTGGGATGGGTTCCCCTCTGTTGGCTCTGGACCTGAGGTGAGGGTGGCAGAGCTCAGTG
This sequence comes from Protopterus annectens, assembly GCF_019279795.1. Lineage (NCBI taxonomy): Eukaryota > Metazoa > Chordata > Ceratodontiformes > Protopteridae > Protopterus > Protopterus annectens. The sequence continues at coordinate 516,334,760 of NC_056733.1, forward strand.
AGTTTTTGTAATATGTCCCTATCCACCCTGTAGCACTCTACAATCTCCAGCTCATGTAGCTTCTGGAAAGTTACAATAGGCCTGAACATTTTTCTCCTTCTCTGCCTAGGCCTATTGTCAGCAGCAGCTGCAGCAATGACTTCGGCATCTAACACATACAAATGTAGCAGATCTGCAGCAGCCCCTAGCATTCTTTCAATTAAAATCCCAAGTCTGTACTCCAATGGTGCAGAGTATGAGGGAAAAATCAGATTGTAGGGTATATGTATACTTTATAGTGCTCTGCTGTAGATGCTGCGATTGGCTAAATATGATGCAGTGCACCTGCCTAGTATATCATTGACACCATTTAATGGCCCTAGTAAACAATGCTTAACAGTCAGTGCACACCCCCCCAAACCTGCACTCTCAGCATGGCGGCACGTGTGCAAATAGGAGCATGCTCCAAGCAGCTCAGAAGTTAGTGGACACACCCTCTCCTTATGTCTGCTACCTCCTCTGTGGACACCAACACAGTTCTCTGCCTACACGGAGGGGATCTGTGGAAACAATTACCCCCATTATGCTGTTCAGTAACTCCACCTCATTTGCATAGGGATCCGTGCTCACAACCTGGATACTACACTCTTCCAAGCCCTACTACATTGGCAACAGCAACAATGCACCATTGTAGATACTGTATACAGGGTCCTGTAATGCATTTCTGTCTCATGATACTAATATTTGATTTTTCCTAGTTTCTTTTTAAATAAGGCATGTTTGCGCACTGCAGCGTGCCGCGCAAACATGCCAAGATTATTAAAAAAAATTTATTTTAACATATTTACTGTAACTTTTTGAACACACAGAGGATAGTTTCACTCATACTTGTGTGGTATGCCATTTCTATTTACCTACATTTTAATAGTCCCTTTTGTCTGTCTACAGTCCTTGTACACTATGGACACTGACACAGGATCTACAGGGCTGCCTATCTGCTTGCTGGATCACTCTACCTGCCTTATTTGCATGAGGTTCACCTGTTCATGAGTTTATTTGCATGCCACAGAATTTCCCGTGTTTGTGCATGCATGTGTGCCACCCAGCAGTGCTAACTGGATCACAAATCTGCTTACTTTCATGTAAGCAGCATGGCACAATGCCTACACTGTAAAAAAGACCACATAGGCTTTATTAAATTCACCCCTATATTTTATGCTTCTACCAGTTTTCCATAGGAAAGATATTTTGATTGGTTTCTTAAAGTCATGTGGCAACTGAACAATGTTATACAACTGATAAGGACAAAGGTGCTTAATTTATTTATTTAACGTTTGTTTACTGGGAAAGTCTGACTGGACACAGGTCCATTTTCAGCGAAGGTGTAGGGAGAAAAGCTCCAGCAATAAAAGAAAAACATTATAAAAAAGAAAACAGATTACAAGCCATTATAGTATTTACAAGTTACAAGCCAAAAATAACTAGAAGAGATAACACATTAGCAATTTTAGAAAGTGAATACATCAAAGGGTTTACAGTATTATACAGACTCAAGACTAGTAACATTTTTAAGGAACAACATAGAATAAATTGAGGGACTAAATTATGTATATATAAGGAGAGAAGGCAAGATAGGTTGGAAATATGGATAGAAAGTGCAGTATATAGAGTTAACCAGGCAGGTAGCAAGAACAAAGACAGGTGTTTTCTAAGTGAGTAGATAGGAGTTTTTTAATTGTACTATAGAGCTGGCAGAGGAGATGGTGGTGGTAGTTTACTCCATATTTTAGGAATAATGTTTGAGAATAAAGATTCCCCAGCCGAGTTATTAGCCTTGTTGTGTTGTACTAGGAGTTTGTCACTGGAACAGAGTGTTCTAGAGATGGTATAAGGTAGTATAAGATTTTTTAGAGCAAGAGTTTTATCTGGTTCATGGAGTATTTTCTGGGCAAAGGTTAGCTGTTTGCAATGGAGCAGCTAGCAGCTGAGGGAGTTCTAGCCAGTTTAGTTGTTTAAGGGCAGTGCAATGGTGTGACTTATATGGGGAGTTTGTAGCGAACCTGGCTATTTTATTGTAACATGTTTCTATTTTACTAATGTCTGTTTTACGTAGACTGGTTAGTATTGGGGAGGCATAGAGTAGAGGTGACAGGAGGTGTGTCCGGGCAATGGTGGCTTTTGTAGCTCTAGTTAAAAATGTCTTGTTTCTGTAAAGGAGGCCTAATTATTTATGAACTTTTTTGATCGTTTGAGCTATGTGGAGATAAAATTTTAGATTATTGTCAATTTCAACTCCTAGCAGTTTAGTATGTGTCACTGGGGTGATAATAGTTTTGTTTTCGGACTCTATGGTACAATTTGGGAGTGTAGAAAGAGTTCTTGAGGGGTAAAAGAGGAGATGATTTTTTTTTTAGGGTTTAGAATGAGTTGTGAATTGATAAGCCAGGATTCTACTGATAGAAGTGAATCTTGGGTTATGATGTGGAGGTCCTGTAAGGTGGGGGAAGAGCATATGAGGGTAGAGTCATTTGCATATTGTATCACAGATGCATGATGAGTGGAGGTGTGGAACTGGTTGGTAAAGAGTGAGAAAAATAGTGGTCCTAAGACTGAAACTTGTGGAACGCCTATGGAGACTGGGAGGTGAGTGGACAGGTGATGTTGCCACAGTACAGACTGTTGTTGGCCTGATAGGTAATTTTGGAACCAGGTAATAGTGGAACTACTAAGGATTAGGGAGGGGGGGACTTTGATCAATTTGTTGTGGCTTACCATATTGAAGACTTTGGATAAATCTAGAAATATGGAGGATATGAATTGTCCTAAATTTCTGTATCGGTAAAGGACATGAGGGCTGTAGTGGTACTGTGTTGGGGGAGGAATCCATGTTGTGCAATTGACTGCAGATTGTGGGTGTTGAGGTAGTCCACGAGTTAAGTATGGACCACTCTCTCTAGGATTTTAGATAGGTGTGATATGATAGCAATTGGGCGATAGTTACTATGTTCAGTTGAGTTGCCACCTTTGTGAAGAGGTATTACATGGGATATTTTCCAGACAGTAAGTACTATATACTCTGACATTGATCTGTTTATGAGCATTGCTACTGGGTAAGCTATTCCTTCTGTAGCTGTTTTCAGAAATTCGGCTGGTAGAATGTCTGCGGCTAAGGTATTTGGTTTTAGTTTATGCAGTAATTTTTTATGGTATTAATTGTTACTGGTTGTAGTGTAAATAGAGTGGAGTTGTTCTGAGTGGGTTTGCTGAGCTGGGGGGGTTTTGAGGTATGGTTATTGGAGATGTTATTTGTACTGGCTAAGGCTAGGATGGTTTCTGTGAAGTAAGTATTAAATTGGGTTACTATGTTTTCAGAGTTGGTAGGAGAGTTTGGAGTGAGTGTGGAAGTTTTGTTATTAACTGCAGCCAAAATGTTTGTGGGCTATTATGGTGTTTTTCATGAATATTGTGGAATATTTGATTTTACCAAAAACCCCGAAACCCAATCAGTATTATGGCCAGATTCAGAAGAGTAAAAAACTTATCAGTTACAAGGTTTCAGGCAATTGTAAGTAAGATGACCAAAAGTTAACAGAGAAGCTATACTCTTTTGTGTAAAACCCTATGTCAGGGGAAGAATAATGATTACTTCTTTATTTTTCTTTATTTGGGACTTAGTCTAGAGGAGTGGTATACAGGGATGGATTGTGCTGAATCTACAGAGTCCGCTCGTATGCACGCCACTTAATGAAATTGGAACAGTTTAAGTTTAACAACACTTTTGCAGCAAATGAATGGGAACATACTCAGTAGGGTAGACTCCTTTTTGATTTTTCTTTAGTTTGGCTTGTTTCATAGGGTCGGGCAGGGTGTAACACTGTAGTCCTCTATAGCAAAGGAGTAGCTACCCACAGGAGGATTGTCTTTAGCTAGAAGAAAAAGAAATAAAGGAGGTGAATGGGGGAGAAATACCAGTGAGAATAAGGGGATATCAGAAGGCTAATGTGGAATCAGCAGACCCTGTAAAAACACTATGTATTCAGTTACACAATGTACAGCTATTGTGGGTCTATATTATATTAGCAAAAATCCTTTTAAGTGAATACGAAAACACTGACACATATTGCGCGAACCGCAATTATGCCGAACGTACTAAACCGCAAAATTCAAAAAGTCGAAGTGTCATGGTTGGCCCGTCTGCGGTATAGCTCCGTAAGGTAAGTGTGCGATAGTTATGTACCTTAGGGTTAGGGTGTGGGTTAAGGTAAGTGCATAGACAGTAATGTATGTAAGATTTAGTGTAGGGTTAGAAGCAGGGTTTTGGTGCTTTACTTTAGGGTTAGAAGTAGGGTTTTGGTTAGTGTATGTATGTGGTTTATTTATTTTGTTTGGGTAGGCAGTATGTAGTGGGAGGTGGAGTTGGCCAACTATGGGGATTCGACTTTTTGCATTTCGTGGTTTAGTACGTTTGGCATATTCGTGGTTCGCACAATACATGTCGGTGTTTTTGCATTCACTTAAAAGGATTTTCGCTATTATAATATAGACCCCAGCTATGCGACTGTGTTCTAAAACATTGAGGCAGATTATTACAATGTAACTAGTAAAGCAGCTATGAAAAAAGAAGAGATGAGCTGGATACTCAAAAACAGTTTAGCTAAGTGTTGAATATTTAAAACATTTTACTGTTATGTAAAGAATAAAAAGTACATTACATGTGGCCAGGTAACCATAGCAGCTAATTAACTAGCTATCCTAAGATCTATGCAATAGCAGCCAGCAGTAAGACAATATATAATACAATAAGGGAGCAAGACAGTGGCAAGGTACCCTAAAAAAATATTATTACAAAAACAGCTGTAAGACCAACTGCAATAAGGTTTCAGGTACTTATGACTGGGAGAACTGTTTTGTTTGAAGATACATTTCTTGAACAAATTAAAACTATTACTTTTGTTTTAATATGTTCCTTGATGGTCATTTGTTTTTATCAGCTTTACCAAGATTGGGAGAAGACTACTTGAGTATTTTTGATTTATTTGGTTGTTAGCTGCACTGCTGCGTGAAATACATGACAAACTTGAAACATTACTTCAGTGAAGAACACAAATGCATAGTTCCCAAAATGGTAGACAAGTTTGTAATACAGAGTACCTGCCCTCACAGTACTATCTGTGATATGAGATTTAAACATAAAATGCTTACCTTCCCAGAGAACCCCTCCCCCCATTTTAATAAATGTGATGTTGGTGTTAGTCTTCACTGTGATGGAAGGATGACTGCTCTCAAAATTATTGCCAGTCATAGCTTTCAACCTCTTAGCTCAAGAATCATGGACAAATCTACAAAATAATGTGTTTAAAAAGCCCAAAAGCAGGGACACATTGTAAATAATATTATTATATTCCTAAAAAATGCTAGAATGACAGATGTTGTTTTAGCATACATTTTCTGAAGGATATGAAATTTAAAATTCAAATATCTGTCATTATTTGGTGACAGCAATTCTTAACAATTTATCACAAAACAACCCATTTTATGAGGAACAGACCAAAAATATGAGATAAAATCAAGGACATTTTGTGAAATCAGGGACAGTTGTCAGCAATGCTGCCAATACTTGCTTTCAGACAAAAATTAACAAATTAACCCACTGGTAAATTGAACACTGAAAAAAATGGTAATTCATAACACTATGACTGCTACTGGTTACTCGTGCTTTTAATAAAAAAAATCCTTAATTTCAGCAGTGAATTTTATGTAGATTAATTCAAGCAAGAAAATATATAGCCTCCTACTAACGAAAGATCACACAGAAAACAAGAAAACCCTCCCCTGAGCAGACTTTATATTGAATTCTTAAGTGTCTTTTTTAACAAGAAACATCTTTATTAAATTATCACTTACGACATTAGCAATCATACATTTATATAAATGAAAACAAACCATATCGACATAATCCCAGCTGCAAGCATTTAACATCACAAACCATATTGACATAATCCTAGTTGCAAACATTATACATCATTTATAATCTACCCAATCATTGTCAAACATTACATAGGTCATTCAAGTCCTAACTTCTTTTAAACCTCATTCCTCCCCTGTATTGTTCCCACAATTCTTATTTTTTCCTATTAATTTTCTCCTAAGCTTTTTTATACGCGCTACTTCTAGTACAGTTAGTTTAGACTTTAATTTCCATTTTCTAGCAATTGCTTTTTTGACAACCACCATAATTAGACACAGTAAGGCCTTAGTCTAGGCAACTAAGATTCTGTATCATAGCTCAGAAAAATAATTTCCCTAGTTACACCAATTTGCCTTCCCAGTATCTCCTACAGAGTAGTCATTAGAGAATTTTTAAAGTCTGTCAACTCATTACACTTTCAGAAATATGTTCCCAATTACCTCTTTCATCCCCACCACACCTCCAACATTTGCTGCCTACCTGAGAAAAAATTCTCTGTAGTCTACTTGGGGTATAAAATATCTGTGTAAACATTTCCAAGCAAAAATCCTAAATCTAAAGCTTCTAGATTTTGTTGCATATTTGGGATATATATATATATATATATATATATATATAGGTTCATATATATATATATATATATATATATATATATATATATAGGTTCATATATATATATATATATATATATATAGATATATATATATATATATATATATATATATATATATATATCCCTCCATTGTTTCTTTGTAAATTGCTTATTCATTCTCTCTTGGCAATCCTTTCAAATCTCTTCTGATTGATTCTTACAGTTGGACTAGAAAAAAGTATCCACGGGTACAACAACTCTTCCAAAAGCACACCAACAACCCAAGGATGCACCACGATCCACAAATTTCTTGAAAACAGGTTTATTAATCCAACAATAAGGAACTTAACACGATTTGTTAAGCGTAGACCATACACTTCATCAGAACAATTAAAAATGCCATGTACAACATTTAAATAGTAAAAAAACCGCCAAAACCATCAACCAGGTTAACAGAATTAAAACAAATCACACAACCATTTAAAGCTGTAGCACCAATAATACAGAATGCAAGACAGAAGTCGTGCAATAACCCTCCAAGTATCTACATAATGTGTTACTAGCTTTATAATATATTAAAAAGTATTAAAAAATGATGAATAATGATATTCTGACGTAGAATATTGAAGTGAAAACTAATAAACCCTACATCTTTCGGGATGATGAAATATCCCTGTACATATAATGTAGTATAACACATTGACATATCTTAGCCACAATCTATCTCAAAAGTGGTTTAGTTGGAATCACTTCATTTAAACCAGGATGACATGAAGCGTTTAGCTTCAACTGCCATCTGATTTCCTTCTCACCCACTAACCCTTTGATGTCACCCCCCCGCGGGTTACCATGGACCATGTCTATGATCGCAAACTTAAATTTGTCACTATTCATAATATGGACAAAGCGTTGTTGACATCCTGTTTTTATACAATATAAATGATCATAGATCCTGTTTTAAACTGCCTGTCGGTTTTACCGACATAGAAACATGGACAAGTACAACACATAGCAAGGTACACCAAGTGCCGAGATTGGCAATTCCCATTCACAAACCACACTTTGTTTTTATTAATGTTTTTAAGGGTACAACAATTTCCTTTATGTATGCACATTGTGTGCAACACCCACATTTGTGAGTCCCTTTATTCATTTTGAATTTGTTGTAATTTTGCCTACCCACCTTTGATTCAATAATATTCTTCATGTTAAAACCAGTCTTGTAAACAAAGAATGGTTTCTCAGTAATGAAAGGCTGAATCTCCTCATCACTACTAAGAATATTCCAATTCTTGTAAAGAATGTCCTTGACCTTGTTCACATGTTTGCCATATTTCAAAATGAAAGATTTGGACAAATTTACACCACTGGTGTGTGTTGGGCCTGATGGAATACTATCCCCACTTTGGTGTGAGCCCAGGGAAGGTGTGGATATCCCTATTCCCAAAAGTGGCAAGTATTTCTTGCCCCATTCACTAGCCACATATTGGGTTATGTCCTTAATCATATGTTTGGGATACCCTTTTTCCTCAAACATCTTCCCAATAAATTCCAATTCCTGTCTCATTTTGCTTTCCGTGGACGTCATTCTAGCAGCCCGTATGCATTGACCCTTTAAAATACTACGTTTCTGTGCATACGGATGCATGCTGCTAAAATCAAGATAGCTGTTACTAAAGGTATCTTTTCTGTATATGTGAGACTGAAAACACTCACCATCACTATATATAAAGACGTCCAAATAATTAATGCCTGCGTTGCTAAATTGGTACACAAATTCCAAGAAGGGGGTAGTATGGTTAATATAATCAATAAAACTTTGTAACCCAGTGGTATCCCCCTTCCACAAAATGAACAAATCGTCCAAATATCGGACATAACAGGAAATCTGACTCATCCACCTAGTGTTGAAAATAAATTCTTCCTCCCAGTCCAAGAGAACCAAATTGGCGTATATGGGGGCACAAGCTGCCCCCATAGCAACACCAGAAATCTGTTTATAATATTCACCTTCATAGTATATGAAGTTGTTCTCGAGGACCAGTTCCATAAGGGACATAGTAAGCTGAATTTTATCCCAACAAAAACCACTGTGTTTTCTTAAACTATTACCAAATCTATTAAGTCCATCCTCCTTTGGTATGCAGGTGAATAAATCTTTGATGTCTATTGTGACAAAAATCAAATCTGGACCCCACACATCCTTGGTGAAAATCCCAAGAAAATCCCAGGAGTCCCTCATGATATGCTTGGTGTTGATAATGATATGTTTCAACCAACTATCAATCACCCTCCCAATGGGAAAAGTCTTGCTATGACTACCAGCAATAATGGGTCTGAATGGGGGATGAATTACATCCTTATGGACCTTAGGTATTCCAAAATGGTAGCAAGCACAGGAAAATCTACTTTTATAAACTTATACAAGTCTTCATCGATCCTTTGGTCCAACAAGAATTCTTCAATATAAGAGTCAATTCTACTATGTGCAATGTTTATTTGATTAAGACTGTAGGCTTCATAGTGTGCTGTGTTGTTTAATATGTCGAACATCTTGTCGACATAAGCACCCTGATCATACAACACGATGCCGCCACCCTTATCTGCCGACATTATCCTGATGTTATGTCTACAAAGTGTGTCTATAACATCCCACACGTTGTTGTCTGTAACACCCTTAACCATAACACCATTGACCGAGTAATTTCTTGTCTGATTACATAAATCATAAAAACTGTTGTTGACCACTTTTTCAAATGAGACCAAGGTCTTATGCATAGGTGGCGTGAAGGTGCTGCGTTTCTTAAGCTGGTTACCAGTTAAGGGTTGTGAACCATTGTCATGAAAAAATATTCCTAAATTAAGTTTTCTGAGGAACATTTTAAATTCAACCAGGGTATCAACAATATCGAATGGAGCACTGGGTGTGTATTTCATGCCCTTTGAAAAAATAGAAAAAAATTCCTTTTTAATGGGGTAAGTAGTATAGTTATAAATCTTCATATCCCCTTGAATATTTACTATATCTTCCACACTACCTGTACTCAAATTCATCACATGGTCCGTCGGCAAAGTTTTGTTAACTAATTCCTGTTGTGATACCAATTTTTCACAAACCCCTCCCTGTGTCCCCACTCTTCGCTTCTGTTCCACCTCCTCCCTTCCTGTGCTAAAAAAGCTTGGCCTTCTTGAACTTGATTATTGTCCCCCTTATGTACAACCTGAGTGTAGTTACTATTGTTCCTAGTCCATTTATATGCTGAACCATTTTCATACTGCTTTAAATCCCTAAGGAACTTCTTACTTTTTCTATCAAAACTCTTCTTGCTGATACTTTCCGCATATTCAAACTGCTTATGGTATAATTTTTCCCACTGTGGGAACACTAAATCTTTGGTAACAGCCTGGCTGATCTCGCCATTAAATTACTGAGTTTACAATCATTGCAAGATACCAGGAAGTCCATAAATTGTCTACCAAAGTTGTTGAACATATCCTCACATTTTTTAATATTCTCACCATTCAAATCTATCCCTATAGGAACCTTGAAAAATCTAAGGCCCATGGGAACAATATTACACTCCAAGCATTTCCTCAGATACAAATTGTCTATCTGTAAGTTTTTAATTTTATTAAGCTTGTTGCCAAGCCCAAAAATCATGTCCTTTAAAGTAGACGAACCCCTCTCAATGCCATCGATACACTTTTTTAACATGGCTAAATTCAAAGGGGATTTGGAAAAATTTGTCCAAGCTAGTTTTAGACTGAAAACTATTACAGTCTTTCAAAATAGGCAACTCGTTAGTAACAGTACCTTTTGCATAGTCCAGTCTCCCATTCTGCTGCATCTCTTTAACGGAATATGTTCTTTTCGGTGGAACAATAAGATAAACATCATCCGTTTTGTTGAGTGAAACTCCAGTGAGGTCAAAAAAACCTTTGCTGTTATCTTTGCCCGAATGAGAAACGGGATCCGGAGACTCCACAACAACTTGACCATTTGGTATACCCTCAGAACACTCAGTACCTGTAAGTAATGGTAACGAAGACTGTAACGGAGATGCCGCTTCCTGTTGGACCCAATTGGTCACTGAGCTTGTCAATCTGGTTGGCGGAGATAGCAATTCAATAAGTCTAGTAATTTCACCCTTAAGGATAGCCAATTCCGAATGGACTTTATCCATTTCATCCCTCCGGACAGGAGAGAAGGTTAAAGAACCATCGTTGGTGGAATCCATGATGTAGAAAAACGACACTAGAAAAAAGTATCCACGGGTACAACAACTCTTCCAAAAGCACACCAACAACCCAAGGATGCACCACGATCCACAATTTTCTTGAAAACAGGTTTATTAATCCAACAATACAGAACTTAACACGATTTGTTAAGCGTAGACCATACACTTCATCAGAACAATTAAAAATGCCATGTACAACATTTAAATAGTAAAAAAACCGCCAAAAACATCAACCAGGTTAACAGAATTAAAACAAATCACACAACCATTTAAAGCTGTAGCACCAATAATACAGAATGCAAGACAGAAGTCGTGCAATAACCCTCCAAGTATCTACATAATGTGTTACTAGCTTTATAATATATTAAAAGTATTAAAAATGATGAATAATGATATTCTGACGTAGAATATTGAAGTGAAAACTAATAAACCCTACATCTTTCGGGATGATGAAATATCCCTGTACATATAATGTAGTATAACACATTGACATATCTTAGCCACAATCTATCTCAAAAGTGGTTTAGTTGGAATCACTTCATTTAAACCAGGATGACATGAAGCGTTTAGCTTCAACTGCCATCTGATTTCCTTCTCACCCACTAACCCTTTGATGTCACCCCCCCGCGGGTTACCATGGACCATGTCTATGATCGCAAACTTAAATTTGTCACACGTCGTACTATTCATAATATGACGAGACAAAGCGTTGTTGACATCCTGTTTTTTTATACAATATAAATGATCATAGATCCTGTTTTTAAACTGCCTGTCGGTTTTACCGACATAGAAACATGGACAAGTACAACACATAGCAAGGTACACCAAGTGCCGAGATTGGCAATTCCCATTCACAAACCACACTTTGTTTTTATTAATGTTTTTAAGGGTACAACAATTTCCTTCGTATATGTATGCACATTGTGTGCAACACCCACATTTGTGAGTCCCTTTATTCATTTTGAATTTGTTGTAATTTTGCCTACCCACCTTTGATTCAATAATATTCTTCATGTTAAAACCAGTCTTATAAACAAAGAATGGTTTCTCAGTAATGAAAGGCCGAATCTCCTCATCACTACTAAGAATATTCCAATTCTTGTAAAGAATGTCCTTGACCTTGTTCACATGTTTGCCATATTTCAAAATGAAAGATTTGGACAAATTTACACCACTAGTGTGTGTTGGGCCTGATAGATTACTATCCCCACTTTGGTGTGAGCCCAGGGAAGGTGTGGATGTCCCTATCCCCAAAAGTGGCAAGTATTTCTTGCCCCATTCACTAGCCACATATTGGGTTATGTCCTTAATCATATGTTTGGGATACCCTTTTTCCTCAAACATCTTCCCAATAAATTCAATTCCTGTCTCATTTTGCTTTCCGTGGACGTCATTCTAGCAGCCCGTATGCATTGACCCTTTAAAATACTACGTTTCTGTGCATACGGATGCATGCTGCTAAAATCAAGATAGCTGTTACTAAAGGTATCTTTTCTGTATATGTGAGACTGAAAACACTCACCATCACTATATATAAAGGCGTCCAAATAATTAATACCTGCGTTGCTAAATTGGTACACAAATTCCAAGAAGGGGGTAGTATGGTTAATATAATCAATAAAACTTTGTAACCCAGTGGTATCCCCCTTCCACAAAATGAACAAATCGTCCAAATATCGGACATAACAGGAAATCTGACTCATCCACCTAGTGTTGAAAATAAATTCTTCCTCCCAGTCCAAGAGAACCAAATTATATGGGGGCACAAGCTGCCCCCATAGCAACACCAGAAATCTGTTTATAATATTCACCTTCATAGTATATGAAGTTGTTCTCGAGGACCAGTTCCATAAGGGACATAGTAAGCTGAATTTTATCCCAACAAAAACCACTGTGTTTTCTTAAACTATTACCAAATCTATTAAGTCCATCCTCCTTTGGTATGCAGGTGAATAAATCTTTGATGTCTATTGTAACGAAAATCAAATCTGGACCCCACACATCCTTGGTGAAAATCCCAAGAAAATCCCAGGAGTCCCTCATGATATGCTTGGTGTTGATAATGATATGTTTCAACCAACTATCAATCACCCTCCCAATGGGAAAAGTCTTGCTATGACTACCAGCAATAATGGGTCTGAATGGGGGATGAATTACATCCTTATGGACCTTAGGTATTCCAAAAATGGTAGCAAGCACAGGAAAATCTACTTTTATAAACTTATACAAGTCTTCATCGATCCTTTGGTCCAACAAGAATTCTTCAATATAAGAGTCAATTCTACTATGTGCAATGTTTATTTGATTAAGACTGTAGGCTTCATAGTGTGCTGTGTTGTTTAATATGTCGAACATCTTGTCGACATAAGCACCCTGATCGTACAACACGATGCCGCCACCCTTATCTGCCGACATTATCCTGATGTTATGTCTACAAAGTGTGTCTATAACATCCCACACGTTGTTGTCTGTAACACCCTTAACCATAACACCATTGACCGAGTAATTTCTTGTCTGATTACATAAATCATAAAAACTGTTGTTGACCACTTTTTCAAATGAGACCAAGGTCTTATGCATAGGTGGCGTGAAGGTGCTGCGTTTCTTAAGCTGGTTACCAGTTAAGGGTTGTGAACCATTGTCATGAAAAAATATTCCTAAATTAAGTTTTCTGAGGAACATTTTAAATTCAACCAGGGTATCAACAATATCGAATGGAGCACTGGGTGTGTATTTCATGCCCTTTGAAAAAATAGAAAAAAATTCCTTTTTAATGGGGTAAGTAGTATAGTTATAAATCTTCATATCCCCTTGAATATTTACTATATTTTCCACACTACCTGTACTCAAATTCATCACATGGTCCGTCGGCAAAGTTTTGTTAACTAATTCCTGTTGTGATACCAATTTTTCACAAACCCCTCCCTGTGTCCCCACTCTTCCCTTCTGTTCCACCTCCCTTCCTGTGCTAAAAAAGCTTGGCCTTCTTGAACTTGATTATTGTCCCCCTTATGTACAACCTGAGTGTAGTTACTATTGTTCCTAGTCCATTTATATGCTGAACCATTTTCATACTGCTTTAAATCCCTAAGGAACTTCTTACTTTTCTATCAAAACTCTTCTTGCTGATACTTTCCATATTCAAACTGCTTATGGTATAATTTTTCCCACTGTGGGAACACTAAATCTTTGGTAACAGCCTGGCTGATCTCGTCAGCTTCGGCCATTAAATTACTGAGTTTACAATCATTGCAAGATACCAGGAAGTCCATAAATTGTCTACCAAAGTTGTTGAACATATCCTCACATTTTTTAATATTCTCACCATTCAAATCTATCCCTATAGGAACCTTGAAAAATCTAAGGCCCATGGGAACAATATTACACTCCAAGCATTTCCTCAGATACAAATTGTCTATCTGTAAGTTTTTAATTTTATTAAGCTTGTTGCCAAGCCCAAAAATCATGTCCTTTAAAGTAGACGATAGATAGATTGTGGCTAAGATATGTCAATGTGTTATACTACATTATATGTACAGGGATATTTCATCATCCCGAAAGATGTAGGGTTTATTAGTTTTCACTTCAATATTCTACGTCAGAATATCATTATTCATCATTTTTTAATACTTTTTAATATATTATAAAGCTAGTAACACATTATGTAGATAACTTCTGTCTTGCATTCTGTATTATTGGTGCTACAGCTTTAAATGGTTGTGTGATTTGTTTTAATTCTGTTAACCTGGTTGATGGTTTTGGCGGTTTTTTTACTATTTAAATGTTGTACATGGCATTTTTAATTGTTCTGATGAAGTGTATGGTCTACACGAAAGCGCTTAACAAATCGTGTTAAGTTCTGTATTGTTGGATTAATAAACCTGTTTTCAAGAAAATTGTGGATCGTGGTGCATCCTTGGGTTGTTGGTGTGCTTTTGGAAGAGTGATTCTTACAGTTATCATGCAATATTTTATATTCTCTAGTAATTATTCTTTTTTTTAATTGCAGCTTCTGTTCTAGATTCCACTAAAAACGCTACCAGTGCTGGTGTTTTGTTTAGGACCCCCCTTTCTATCTCGTTGCCTATACACTGATATCAATCCTTGACAGGGAAGGCAATCTCTAACCTTCAGTTCAAATAAATTCTTGACATCTTCCTATTCTATTACCTTTCACTCTCTAGTTATTTGCTGCAATACATTGGTTCTTTTGCCACTTTTCTCTAATGAATTCTAGCCCCCTCTTTTCTATTGTCTGTATCCCTAATTGCAGTCACCCCTATTGGCAAAATCACCTTTTTCCATTCCTGTTTTGGCTTAGTTCTTAAAATACTTTCTGCTACTTTATGAATATAGTATTCTGTGTGATTATTGTTATTCTCCTTAAATATCTGCATCCAAAACCCCAGTCTCTCTTTGTTTCTTGAGTTTCCCTCCCTGTTTCATCATTATCCCTTTTCACTTTGAATTATAGGTTTCTGCTTGCGATATATATAAGAGCCTTAACTGTGTAGCCCTGAAATATCACTTCAAATTGAGTTATCCCAATATGCCTTGTTTTATTGGAAGACTCATCTTATCCCACTTGACTCTTGCCATCTTCCCCTCCCAGATAAAATCCTTCAGCTCTTTATTAATTTCTATCCATAACTTTTCCTCTGGTTGATAAAAATATGCCTGACCTATGTATAAGACCTTCTTCTGCTTTCGGCTTTTCCCAGTTAGGGGTCACCATAATGGATCATCTGTCTACTCATGATTGGCAGTGGAGTTTTACGGTGTTGAGTTACCAGCCCGGCGCCCAACCTTACACAGATGACACACACATGCACACCCTCACACCTAGGGCCAATTTAGAGTGTCCAATCCATCTACTGCATGTCTTTGAGATGTAGGAGGAAACCAGAACACCCAGAGGAAACCCACGTGATGACAGGGAGGACATGCAGACACCGCACAGAAGGCACCCCAGCTGAGAATCAAACTGGAGAACCTCTTGCTGTGAGGCGGCAATGCTAACTGCTGTACCACCGTGGCCACCCTGACCTGTGTATAAGACTAAATGGATTAAAAACATTTTAACTGCTTGTATCATAGTATCCATATCCAAATAACAGAGCTTCCAATTTCTCAGTTTTTGTATTATCTTTTGTTTAGTCTACCAGCCTATCCTTAGCTGCTACACTGGAAACATTTTTAATCCATACTTCTAAATACTTAGTTTTACCATGTCCCCATAAATATGGATATTGCTGAACAGATTTGTGTGTGTACATAATTTATTGCTATTGTCTTTGTTTTGCCTTCATTAATTTTGTATCCCAAAAAGATTTGAATTTGTTTCAAAATGTTCCACAAGACTGTAATGTCCTTTTCTGTTTTTTTTTTTTATTTTCAGGTATAAAATAATATCATCTGCAAATAGAGCCAACTTTGTCTTGACTACCTTACTAATTATATCCTTGAATTTCTGAGCCCCTTATTTTCTTTGCCATTGGTTCTAAGTATAATGCAAATAACAAAGGAGAAAGAGGACACCCTTGCCTGGTTCCTAAGCTGAAGCAGAAATTATCAGAGAAGAGCTCACTCACTTTAATTTTTGCCTCTGATCCCTCATATATCCTCCTAATCAACCTTATAATTGTATCAGGGGATACAAATCCTTCCATTGCTCTGCTCACAAAGTCCCAGCTTACTCTGTGACATGCTTTATCTGCATCAAGACCCATCAACAACAGTGGTATTTTCTTACATTCTGCTTCCCTCTGGATCATCAGTGTTCTGTTAATGTTGTCAAATGTTTGCCTCCCCTCCACAAAACCACACTGATCCATATCTATCAATTTTGGCATCACATTTGCCATTCTTTTAGCCATTATAGACCTAAACACTTTATAATCACAGTTTAGTATTGAAATGGGCCTGTATGAAGCTGGATCTGATGGATCTTTACCATCTTTGGTATTACAGCTACCACCTCTTTCTTCCAGGATGTTGGTACTTCTCTTCCTCTTAAAATACTGTTAAAAAAACTTCCAGATCTTTATCAGTTTTTTCCCTCCTAGCTTCCAAACTTCAACAGGAATACCATCTATTCCTGGGGAATTTTCCTTTAGATTAGTTACACATCACCATTTTTACTTCATCTCCTCCTATCCTAACTGTTAGAAACAGAGCCTCGGCAAACTCTAACCTTGGCATATTTAATTCTTCTATAAACATTTCCATTTCTACCTTTTCTTGATTTCCATATTTTGCTGCTTTTACAGACTTTTATAACATTTCAGAAATATTTCTAGTACCTCTACAGGATCTCTTGTTACCTTCCCTGTTATAGACTCTGCCTTTCTACTTTCTGTTACCTGAGTCATTTTGCTAAAAGTTTTTGTGCTCTAGAGTTATCAAAAAACAGTCAGTTAACAACAATCATTCTAAACTCATGCATATTATCCAGGTAATCCCTTATTTTCTGCAAAGTATTCTGAAGTTGTTCTTCTTTTTGTTCTGTGAGATTCCCCCTATTCTGCAATACTTTAACATTTGTCAGTCCCTCTAAATAATTCTTGTTACTTCTTAATCATATCTCCCTTCTGCTATTTCCACTCTATTTTTAAACTCCACTTTAATGGTATCCCACTCCGTAGCTATAATTTCAGAAGTAATTTCTATCTTTTCTAACATCCCCTGAACAACGTCCACTACCCTCTCTCTTCAACAGATAGGTGGGAAAGCAGCAGTGTCACACTTTTATTTCATTACCCTGTGTTTTGATTTTAGTCATTATTGGCACATGATCTGAATTAATTATTGGGTACATATCAAGACCATCAATTAAATACACATGTTCCTGTGAAATGTAAATTTTGTCCAGCCTAGCCCAGTTTTTGTATCTTGGGGAATAATATGTAAATTCACTACAAACTCTTAGTACTGAATTCTCATCTTCCATGCCAAATATTTTCATAACTTTCTTCAAAGGTCTACCCTCCTTTGTTATACTTTCCCTCCTGGGCTCCCAGACATTTCTTTACTGCTACATATCAAATTCAACTCCCCACCTACCAGTAATATTCCTTGCTGAAAGCTGATTATTTGTCCCAGAATTTTCTTAAGCACCATTATAGCAGTTTTAGGTGGAATATATATATATATATATATATATATATATATATATATATATATATATATATATATATATATAATCAGTGTATTCCTGCTCCCTTGCCAGTAGTCCCTCAGGACAATAAATCTACCATTATTATCTTTTTTATCCTCTTCTATCACTAGTGTGTCTCCTGAAGCATACTTATTTGCACTCTACATTTTATTATAATTCACTCCTCTTTCTTTTTTGTATTTATCTGTGAGATCATTGACATTTAAAGACAATACAGAAAGCATCATTGTATTAAAAGTTATTATTCCCACCTTTTATATACAAAAGCTTTTTTGTTAAATGTCTAGTTCCAGCTTTTATGTTACATGCATACACTGTTTGGCAGGCTGAACTTTTATACAGTTGTTTCTTGTCATATCCATTTGAGCCTATTTCACATCTTACAATTTTTTTGTTTTATTGAAAAACCTCAAAGAAAAAAAACACACCCCAATACCCCCTAAAACCTATTAACTTAATACTAGTACACATAAAACTACTAAGTTTTAACTATTAAGAAAACAATGTTTACTTAGAATTAACTTTCTCCCTACTCTTCCTTCTCCCCACATGCTTCAGGGATCTAAACCTTGTCATCACAATAAACAAAACATGCTGGAGGGATAGGTTCCTCCTCCCAGAGACTCCACAGACTCTGGAATAGACTGCCCATACATGTCATGCAAAGTGCCTTTTTGGCCCTCTTCAAAAGGAACCTTGACAATTGGATGGGAGAAAGAAAATTCACCCCGGGGGTCATGTCAGTCACCCTGCTAGACAGGGGTCCAGGGAAGTAAATAGTGTGGGAAGAAATAGCCAGAGAATTGTTATGGGTAGACTTGTATAGGCCTTAGGGCCGATAGCCTAGTACCAACATATGAACCTATGAACCTTGAGTATTTTTTTAAACATTAATGACATGAAAGAGGGCATATACTTTACAGTCCTCTACAAGTCCAACAAAGTCCAAAAAAGTCAAATATTTCCAGATTTTCTTGCACTGTCATATTTCACAAATAAAATTATTGCTTTGTAATCCCAAATTTGTCAATTTCCAAGTTACTTGTTTTATTGTTGTTCATCTCCATCTTCCAAATCCCATCTCTGCTTCATTTTCAAAGTGTCCTCAATTCTTCTAGTCAACTCTTATGCTCTCTTCCTTCTCTCCATCATTTTCCATTGAAACAATGGAAAATAAGTTTCACTGGCACAGTCTCTCTGTGGTCTTTATTACTTCTATTTCACAGCTCACTTTTTATTGGACAGAATTCTGTATTTCCTCCTTAGCATGCACTTCATCAAAAAATGATTTTCTCCCTCCAGGGACGAATATTCTGAAGATAGCCGCATACAGCAGTTTGGCCTGCCTATTGACATTCCCTGGTTAGTGGAATAAATGTACTCCTCTTCTGCCTGGTGTACAATGAATAATAATTTTCCATGAATACTCTGATGCCTCGCACTTTTAGTACTTTGTCCTTCTGCCACTGTTTTATCAGAATAAACTCCTTCTGCTGATAGGACCGCATCTTTACTATTACAGGGCTAGGTTGCTTTCTCAAAACTATGTTTGGAGCATATTCATGATGTGTCCTTTCAATTAACAACTGCTATAGAATACCAATCCAATTGCTTGTTTGTGCTTTCATAAAATTAAAGCAGTCTGTTCCTATGTGCTCTGTCCTCCAATTCTATTATTTTTTGAAACATTTCTTGAGCAGTCTCATATTCAGGCAGACTTTTCTTCATTTTGACCTCTGGTTTTTGCAGTTTTATCACTTCACCTGAATATCTGTTTAAATCTTCTTCCATTTTTCTAGCCTTTTGTTGTTTGAGTTGAAATACTCCATCACTGTTGTGTTTATTTTAACCAGGTCTGTGTTTTCCTCTAGTTTAATGGAAGTCATGTCTGGAGCTTGCACTGCTTTTTACTGAACAGCTGCAGTACTTTTCCCATTCAGTGTTTTTCCTCAGCTTTTGTAGCTGATTTTCCTTCAAATCCTCTGTATTTCTTTTTTCCTAGTATCCAGGCAGTGCACTTACTAGTCAGTTACTGAAATGTACCCAGAAACACAAAAGTCCACTGGCCTTCCCTGCTGAGTTTCTGCTTTCACACTGACAGAGCTAGAATTAAGCTGTTAATTAATGTGCAGCCATTTAAGAAGTTCCTGATCCCTAAGTGTCTTGATCCAAAGTGCAGGGAATAGATATAATCCCTAACACATTAGTTTCAAAGCACCTGCCATCAGTGCTATTCCCACATTATAATGTGCCATAGGCAGGATTGCCATGGTAAACTATTAAAATGGTGGAGAGAGAATGGAGGCTAGATACTTATCGAGTAGAGTCATGTAGTCTCTACTTCCAGCTTTAGTTTAGGGTAACATTTAATCACCTTAAATAATTTTACTAATGAAATCACTCACCCTGACCTAATTGTACTGATTTACTTTAAAACTAAATGTTGATTAAAAATATGTCTGCAAATCTAAACTATTTCAGTGCCCACAATTGTGGCAGTTGTGTCAAATGCCACAGTAAAATAATGCCGGACAAAAGGCATTATAGACATATAATCGGGTATCACAGCAAGTAAAAAAATGCTAATGGATCAACTGCCAGAACTCACCTCATCATTAGGAATCAAGACCCCTCATTCATACTTTGCCTTCTACTTTCCCTTTCTTAGCTATACCAACTCTATAATTACACACTATGATTAAAGGAAAAGCACAATGCAAGAATGAATACAAGTAGCCAAAGCAACTGTGATCTTTTACACACGAAACATAGAAAGCAATAACATCAGGGAAGAGAGAGACAAGAGTTGTCCAGTTAGATGGCAACCACTTGCAGGGAAACTATAGGTAGTAGCATTTATTTTGTTGATTGAGGCTTCATTCCCTTGGTCTGTATTTGCAAACTGAGTGGGTGAATGTTTTTTTTTTTCTTTTTAAGCCAGGATGAAATCTGCCCTTGAAAAAAAGATGATTGTATCTACAGGATTGTATCCAGTTAAACAATCAAAGAAATAAATACTGAAAAACAAAATGACAACTCTGTGCTTATGCATCCTCCACTGAGTGACAGTATGAACAGACTATATTCCTAACATGTCTTGGGAAAACACACTTAAAACATACCATATCAAATGAATATGAACAAAATTGTTACAAATGAAATGATTATCAATGCAGAAGAAATATACATTCTTTGGTAAGAACTCACCTTCATAAACTGTTCCATAGTTTTTGAAGCCAGTGAATTAGACCTGAACAGTGTGTTTGTGTCTGCTGTGGACAGAAAGAATAATAAAATATTACAAGTGGACTCAAATTTCTACAACTGAATCTTGCTTAAGCTTGTCTGACATTACATTTCTACTGACATTGTTAAATATTACCTAATTTATTTACATGGCTATTCATTTGTCAACCAGTTGAGTGGGCTGATGCAACTGGACTGCTTTCATCCATGTCATTGGAGTATGAAGAAAAACAAACATTAACTTCATTTACTTTATGGAAACATACCAAGTACTATTATATTTAAATTATATAATAAGAAAATAATATTAATAAACATCTTAGTCCTTTGCAAAATGTGTGCTATGGGGGTTAAGTGAGTAATGTGTTTTCTTCAGAATGAATGACTTTACTTCAGAGGTGAAAGCTAGTAATTGTTGGAATGAATGAATATAAGAAGGTAGTTTCTATAATATTGGCTCCAAGTGGAGAAAGCCTTGTTCTAAGTAGTTAATTTGTGAAAAGGCCAAGATAGAGTTTTAAGATGAAAAGGCAGAACTGAAAATTATAGATGTGTGAGAGTATGAGGAATTTATTTAAGTAAATCTGAGAAAGCAAAAACACTTTGAAGTACAAAGAGGTGTAGGTAGTGAGGCAACTTTTCCCTCTGGTACAATAATTCTCTCATGAGAAGGAGGTGGTGGTGAATGAAATAGAAGACAGTAGTGTGTGATGCCTAGTATAGGTTTACAGTGGTAGCCGAGACAAAAGTGATAGTTCATTGTACTGGGAAAATAAACAGCTTTTATCCAGACTGTGCCTGGCCATTGGAATATAAGGCTTGGAATGTAATGAGCAGCCTTGAATGGAGAAAATACTTCAGTATTTAACCTATCCACGTGGGTTAAAAAAGAGCGGGTGAGAGGTTAACTATGAGCCACATTATTTAAATTTATGAACATTTTCTATGGTAGTTGAGCTCAGACACAGATTCAGACTGAAATTGGTCAGCTGTGATCAGTGCTCTTCCCCAGTTAACAGATGTAAATAAAATAATGTTAATAATTAGGTAGGCACACTATGACAGATCACTTTAGGACCTCAGGTAATCAAAACATCTGAATGCTGTTAAACCTCAATTGTACTTCTCTGTCTCCCACTTAGGTGCTCCAAAGCTTTTGTAACTAGTGTGTCACAGACCAATTCCTTCTCCAACTAAGTAGTTATTTTTTGCACAAAATTATCAGAACTTGTGTTTGCTTTGTGTTTTATGTTGTCATAATGATTCAGGTTTCAGCAGACTTAACAAGTTCTTCCAATTAGAGGAAGTTATAATAAACTGGAAATAGATTTTTCTAACTTAATTCCTTTACCTCAGTTGTCAATTCATTATGATAACTTTCTACTTCTAGCTATCAGGTTGCGATATTTGGTTAAATGGGGGCAAAAAGGTTGCATTAAAATACGATAATGCCAGAGGCATTAAAATACGATAATGTCAGAGGACTTCATAGACTCTTCTAGGAACCACTTCCTATTTTCAAGTACACATTCCCTTAACTCCTTTTGAAACTTTTTAAAACTCATTTTTCTTATTTATTAACAATTCTTTCATTGATCTTCCACAATGTCAAGCTCCTCTCTATACATATGATATTCTTCTTCCTAATTCTAGTAAAACTTCTACCATTCTACATCATTTGTAAAATGATTTATATGTCCTTTAGAACTGGTTAGCAATTAACATGCTAGAAATTAATACCAAGAAGTCTAATGTTTTTACTTGGAATAGTCAAAAAACTTCTTAGTTATTAACCACCATTAGTTACAGAATCTATGGGAACCCCTATTCCAAATGTTCAAGAGCAAAAATAGCTAGGCATTATATTTGACCAGACAATAACTTTTTTAATATCATGAAGATCAACGAGCCCACAATTAAAAGCTGCCTATAGAATTTGAAATTTGCTGACACCTGAAGCTTAGGGAGTGATAGTACTTCAGATTTTCATACCATGATTTGAATATACACCCCATCCTTGCCTTCAGTTCATCATGGAATACCTCAATACTACAAAAACTAAAAATAAGATCTCTAGATTTATTCACCTAGCACCTAATGCTGAACATCACTACTATACGATCAAGAAAGCTAACTGGATGGCCAACTTAAAGCAATGAATTTTGAGAGCTCCATAAACTAGTATAATAATATAGCAACATGTTATTATTTTCATGTTTAAAATGTCAGAAATCTATAGATAAACTACTAAACTACATAAATATCAATTTTGGTGGTGATATACCAACATTTTTCTGTCAAGTAACTTGGAGATGTATTGAGTCACTGAATAGGAACAACTCAAGGAATTCTCATCCAGATGCTGCTTTGAAAAAAGAACTGCAATTGATGACATCTGCCTTACAGGAACCATCTTTGAAGATGGATGGCTTTAAAAATGACTTATAAAACCTCAAATTAAATTATCAGAAACAGACTGATACTCTTAATGAACTATTACAGCAACACCATACAAAAATAACAAATAAAGAGACTTCTCTAAATGACATTGAAGGGAGTCTCAGAGGAAGAATTCCAAAAATAATTCCTGCTTAAACAGAATACATGGCTGCTTAACAAAATAGATGACTTAGAAAACAGGGAAAGTGTAAACAACATAAGGATCTTTGGTCTGCCTGAAAACACTGAAGGAGAAAACATTATTTCATTCTTAACAACCTGGATTCCTGAATTTTTAAACTTGAAAGAGGGACTTTCATTTGGAATTGAAAGGGCACATAGAGCACTGAGGAAACTTGCTTCTAACTCAACAAATACTCTACCTACATCCAAAGTCATAAAATTTGTTTCATTTCTAGACAAGGAACTAATATTAAAATCTGCTTGGAGAAAATTATCCTTAAAATCCAATCAAAGCCTGATAAGGTTTGAAAATGATTATTCTTCCAGAATACTAGAACAAAGGAAAAAAGTCTGGCCAATACAAACAAAATAACATTAAAGGACAGCTGGCCTTTCCAGCCAAGATAAAAACACTTTTTGCCAATGAGATGAGAACCTTTAATGACTCAGAAGAAGCTACTATATTCATCAAAAACAACAACATAGTGTCTATCCCAGAAGAAATGGAATGGATGGCCCCTACTCTTAAAAGAATAAAATAAACAAATCCTTGGACTGATGCTAGAAAGAAGAAACAAAAAACTGATTCCAAGATAGCTGTCCCAAAAAAATAACTCTTATAGCTATATCTCTCAAAGTATCAACTAATATGGTACATCACTTGTCATCTGTTTTTATTTAAAAAAAGGAGGGTTTCTTAAACAACGGAGAAATGTAATGATGTATTCAGAATGTTCAAAGAGTCCAATAATTCTTCACAAACAAAAGTAGGTCAAGATGGGTTACTCTGGAGCATTTCTCCCCAGGCCTCCGCTGAAAACAGGATCTGTGGAACCTAGTTGGACCTTCCCGGTCAACAATTGTTAAATAAAATAAATAAATAAATAAAATATTTACATTATATAGAAGCCAAACAAAGAAACATATAATACAAACATAGAAGTTTATATTCCCCTACTTAAACTCAATGAATACTTATCTTGTTCATTTTTCATTGTTTTTACTTATAATAATTTAAGTAATTAATTAACTAATTCAACAAGGTACCATTTATCAGAGTTCAGACTCAAATGTAACAAATTAACTTTGTATATAATAGCAGTAACAGTAGACTGTTATGAAAAAAATGCTGTCATGGAGACTAATGCCTTCTTCAGTTAAAGTATGATTTAGAAATGTCATGTATATTCTGGTGAAATAATAGCAGCAGGCTCTTAGTACAAACATCATCATTATTTTGTCTAAATATAGTTGATATCAGTTATGGCAGGTATCACAGCTATGAGTGCTGTTTGATCAATCCTGATATGGTGTGTGTGGATGCAGCTGAGTCTGGCAGCTAGTACAAATGTCATTATTATTCTGTCGAATCATAGCTAATATCAATTATGGCAGGTATAGCTTTGAGTGCTGTTTGATTAAGCCTGCCATGGTGTGTGTGGATGCAGTTATGTCTGGCAGCTGTTGTATGTTGCCATTTTTGTCTCTGGGAAGCTGTGGGATGTGGCTTGTGATCGAGGTTTACTGATGCTTGTGTATTAGGAAGAGACAATTGGTGTTTTAGCCTGGATCCATGGGAAGGGGGTAGATAAAACTGTTATTTGGGATATTTTGGCAGAGAATAGTTTGTTTATACATCTGCTGAGTGACAGGTGGGAAGGCTGGAAGAATGTGTTATCTCTTGCTGTGGCAGCTTGTTGGGAGTTTTTTATTTTTTTTGATCTGTTTGCTCTCGGTTCTTTTCCTGGCTGCTGCCTCACTGAAAGGGAGGGAATTTAGGCTTGAAGCTGCAGTGAAGTGAATCTTTTCTTCAAGTGCATTGTGAGCCTCTGATATGCAGTTCACAGACACACTAACAGAAACAGATGCTCCCAGGTTGCTATGGTAACAGAGACAGAGTGATGATAATGCTTAACGGCTCTGAGGTGCCTCCAAGATGATTCTAGGCAATTAAGTTTTTGGTTTTAAAAAATATATATAATAAAAGGGCTGTTTTAAACCACATGTACACATATTGATGGTCTCCCAACACTTCATTTAGCTCATTAAGTATATTCTTGATAAAAAATAAATAAATAATAAGCGCAATTTTATATGTAAAATGTATTTTGGTCCAAACACATTAAGGACTTACATAAGAGTGAAAGTCTGAGATATTGTGAAAGACTAAGAGCACTTGGTCTTGTGCAGTACCCTTTGCAGTGGTCTGGGAGGTGAGCTTGCTCGGACGTGTTGCACATATGGGGATAGCTGATTCTAAGGGTATTTGGGGTTGCTGAGAAGTGCTAGAGAGTCATCAGATTTCCTTTGTGGAAATATCTGTGGGAATGGAAGGTGTGTTGAGTGGTTCACTGGCAGAGTGGCCACTGCATGGAACAGGCTGGTAAAATGGAACAGGACAAATATTGCTTTGGATATTTTAAGAACAGCCTGGAAACACACCATATGAACTAGCGAATGGTATTCTGGCAAAAATTGATGGGCATTGTTGCCCGTGCTTGAAGTACTGATATATGTATATGTAATGATGGAAATATACTTATAATAAATAAGAAACTAGAAGCGTCTCATAATTTAAAGTCTATGGACTGTATACACATGCTTGGAAGGAGCTAATTATAAGAATAAGCATTATAGCTTGTGGTCTCTCAAATAACTAAGCAACAGCCAAAAAAAAAAAAAACACACACTAATTATGCAATGCATGAGTTTAGTAAACCTAGACATAATATATATATATATATATATATATATATATATATATATATATATATATATATATATATATATAAATTGTCATATAAGATGAAGCAGTCTGCTGAATGTAGATATTAAAGACATGATTTAATAACATGGGCTTGTGTATAACAACACTACTGTCTTAACTTGTCATAAATGACATACACTACATTGAACATCAAGGGAAAAGATGATTTTCTTATATAAGTAAATATGCATAACAAGTCATGTAATTGCTTTAACTTGAATTGTAGTTTTTATAACCCATCTTGACCATATATAATACTTAAGTGGTTACCAAGGTAATTAATGTTTTATACATGAAATCAAACTGACAAAGTTGTTCAAGAGAAACAATAGAAGCCTGAACTTGAAATGTCACAGAATGTAGCAATCATATTCTGAACAAATAGCATTAAATTGACAATAGACACTCAGTTTAATAACATGGGCTTGTATATAATAACACTACTGTTTTAACTTGTCATAAATGACATACACTATACTGAACATCAAGAGAAAACAATTTTCTCATATAAGTAAATGTGCATAACAAGTCATATAATTGCTTTAACTGGAATTGTGGTTTTGTAACCCATCTTGACCATACAAAATATTTAAGCTGTTACCAAGGTAACTAATGTTTTATACATGACATCAGACTGACAAAGTTGTTCAAGGGAAACAATAGAAGTCTGAACTAGGAATGTCACAGAATGTAACAATCACATTCTGAACACATATGATAATCACTCACTTTAACCTTTGCTGATTAAACAAAATATAATGTTGCCATTTAAATCTAAAACGTTCAGTATATGCCATAAAATGGCAATTTATGAATATGGAAAGGGAACTTGTAATCACTAATCACAATAAGTGAATTTGTTGTATTTAACCTATACTTTCACTCATTTTATAATAAGAAATGACAGATATGAAAATCCTTATGTGTAGGAAATGGGGGGGAAGAGGGATGCACTGATAATTAAAATGCACTAACTTTCATCAAGCTTCACATAAAACAAACTTGATGCTTTAAGTAAGTTAACAACAAACAAAGTGATTACTTAAATGCTGGCAAACAATGGAGTATTACTTCTGATATATCCAGTAAAATACATTGTATTATAAACATTAGGTATAAATATTATTACCATCTATTTTTCTTAAGTAATAAGTTTTGAAAGACTTCATCAATAAGGGTGAATATGTTAAACAACTGTGTGCTATAATCTTTTACTGAAGTTTTATATATGATACATCCGACTTTACTATGATTGAACTGCTAGTCATCTTTCATATAAATATTAATTGCTTATACATTAAGTAGACAATTATATTGTATTAGAATTCTGTCTAATCTACAATATTATTATATCTGTTCAAAATAATACAAATATTGCTTATTCCTATTACAAATGTTCTCCATATGATAATTCAATTTATGGAGCTCAGATGTTCTGGATTGTCAAGGTATGAGTGATAATCTGATGGACTTAGGTTTATCCATCAGATTAGGAATCATTTTCATTCCATGGCTAGTGTGGATCATAGTTTTGTTAACATTTATTAATTTAAATTTATTTCATAAAAAACATTTTTAGTATGCCTGACCAAAACATTACTTTACTGGTAAACACAAAGTATAAAACTGATAATTTTCTTTAAAAGCTCAAACATATACTTTATAGTTATCAGAGGAAAATGTTTAATAGTCACAGTAAAACAAAAATACATAGTCTAAATAACCTAAGATGGATTTAACTTTGTTATCTTTAAATACCAATGGCTTAAACAATCCTGGCAAGAGATCAAATGTACTGAAATATTTAAAACTGAACAAAGCACAAATTATCTTCCTTTAAGAAACTCATTTCAAAACAAATGGCAATTACAAATGGAATCCTAAGGAATATAGGAGACTGGCACAACCCACTTATAAGACAAAGACAAAAGGGGTAACAATTTTATGGCAAACAAGAAGTATGTTGTTTGTGCCCCCTCACCCCCATTAATGGTGCATGTGTACATATATGTTTTTGTTATGTTCTCTTTTATATCTATAGATATATGTGTGCATATACCTATATATATATATATATATATATATATATATATATATATATATATATATATATATATATATTTTGCTGTATAGATATATATATATATATATATATATATATATATATATATACACACACACACACACACACACACACACACACACACACACACACACACACACACACACACACACACACACACACAAACACACACATATAAATGTAGACATATATATATATATATATATATATATATATATATATATATATATATATATATCCATGGGTCTACCTGACAACACCGACGCACTACAACACCGACAACGAAATCACTGACACCAAATAACCGAAAGTTCACAAACACAAAACCTCACATGCCCGACACACCACAATCCCGACAATCAACAAACAAAACAAATCCCCTGTCCAAAAGGCACACACACAACACAAGCACACCAAAATCCTTACAAACCCACACTAAACCTTACATACACAACTATCTATAACCTTAACCCAAACCCTAACCCTAAGGTCCGTCACTATCGCACACTCACCTAACCCGCGCCCTAACCCTAACTCACTTAACCCACCCCTAACCCTAAAGACAGTCACTACCGCACACTCACCTAACCCGTGCCCTAACCTTAACTCACTTAACCCACCCCTATCCCTAGAGTCCGTCAATATTGCACACTTACGTTACTCGCACCCTAACCCTAACGTCCGTCACTACTGCATACTTACACAGCCTTTTCACATGTCGGTGTTCTCAGCATTGGGGTTTTCATCTATCGGTCATCTCAGTTTTCGATCTTCTGGTGTCAGTGTTCTCATCGTTGGCGTTGTCAGCTTTCGGCATTGTCAGGTAGACCCATATATATATATATATATATATATATATATATATATATATATATATATATATATATATATAGATGTATGCATATGTATGTATATAGGTTTATATTTATATATATATATATATATATATATATATATATATATATATCTACATATATAGATATGTTATATCTATTTCTGTATATATATATATATATATATATATATATATATATATATATATATATATATATATATATATATATATATATATATATATATATATATATATATATACACATACATACATTTACATGTTTAAATACATTTCCTGTACTGTTGAATGACTGGGCTGGATGATATGTTTGTGAAAACATCAGAGTTATGTGTATCTGACATGGCTTAGTAGTAAATTACTTTGGCTATGGTGTGCAGGGTTCTGCGTTTGAGCCTTGCAGAGGCTGTTTATTTTATTGCTGGGCAAAACATGGGCCGCTGGATACAGAGTGATCTTTCTTATACTCAGTTAGCTTCTAAATTGCTTACCCTGTGTAGGTATTGCTTACCCCACGTAAACAAGCTTAAACCCGCTTACTGCTGCTTAAATTGCTTACTCCCACTTACCCCCATGCTAATTTCTTTAAAAGAAAACAAAAAAGGGTTGATAGGAAAGTGGTGAAAATGGGGAACAAAGAGGGAAAGACAGTAGGGAAATAACTAGGGATGTGCAGGAGGGTGTAAGGAAGGTCCATATCTGTACATTTCTTCTCCAGAAACAGCTGTGCATATATACTGAATTTGGAGGTAGATGTGGACACTCAAACCCCTGAGATAGGCGCGAGGACAACAATAATATGTTTTGATTCCAATTAGACCAGATTACATGTGTCTAGTGGACATATGTGCGAAAAGGACAGTTATGTATGGGGCGATATTTTTTGGGGGGGAACAGATTGCCCTTTTTTCAGGTGAGAGTGGGATGTTTGGTAGGGATATTAGGTATATTTGGGGAGGTAGGTTGGGTAGGTTAAACCAAAAGCTTTTGTAGGTTGGGTAGGTTAACAGACAAGACAAAAAAGACGCATACAGGGGCGGTATATGACACATGTGGGGGGTAAACACCTTGATGGGGAGGGTTGCTGGGAAATTGGAAGCCCATGAATCCCCTATTGGAACAGTGGGACTGAGTTCAAAATCATTTATAAGTATGAAAATAAAGAAGCCTTATGGCATTAGTAATAGTTAAATATAATAACAGAATATAGATCCTATCCAATTTATACTGGTTCCCAGGCATTGGAACAGGAACTGTTAAAAACACTTGGATTTAATTTCCAATAATTATAAAGGCAATTTAATATTAGGAGGAGATTTTAACTGTATATTTGATATTTCTGAAACTACAAATAAAAGACCACTGTGTACATTTGCTGTATCAAAAGCTTTAAACAAGTGGGTGGAATCATTTCATCTTGTAGATACTTACAAATTTAAAGAAGATAAATCTTTGTTGTTTTCCCATCAAGATCACAGATTTGGTACCCAAACTAGAATAGATAAAATATTTGATCCCCATGACTTGCACTCTAAAATCATTAATTTCTCAATCACTTCCTGCCCCTTTTTAGACCACAATTCATTGATACTAAAACTTCAAAATGGGTACAAACCATTAATCTTTAACTCCAGAATTCCAGCATATATATAACTAAAATTAAAGAGTTCAAACCCTGGTTATTATCTGAATTACAGTTCTTCTTAGATATTAATTACACTGCAGAGCTAAATAAAATAATGATATGGGACTCATTAAAAGCTTACATATATGGTAATATCCTAACTTGGTTTAAAAAATCAGAGAATGGGATTCTGAATTATTAGATCTACAATCCAAACTTTTGTCAGTAAAAGCTGAAAAAATCAAAATAATTTGGAGATGAAAAAGAAAGTAGAAGTATTAAACAATAAATACAACAAAATTACAACACACAAAAATAGTTTAACTTTAGAAAAACTAAACATTAATACCTTGGCCACTTCTCCCAAGTATCTGCATTATTTAGCCACAAGAATCAAAATACATTCAAAAGCTAATAACATTAAAAATATCTTCCATGAAAAGAAAGGGAAAATGTCTCGGATATAGGTGACATTCTTGATGTCTATAGAAATCACTATATGGAACATTTCCAAAAAGAAAATAAACATATTGATCTAGTAAATTTAGATGAAAAATGTTCTGATATAAAAAAATACCAGAAAAATTAAAACTAGACCTGCAAACACCCATATCATACAAAGAAATTACAGATACAATAAAAGAGAATAAAAATAATAAAGCTCCAGGTATAGATGGCATAATTATGGAAATATATAAACTTTTTTCCTTCAAAGATGCTATCTCTCTTCCATAAAACTCAGTTAGAAATTCAGTCACAAGCTTTAATACCACCATCTTGGAGATACTCCTTAATCACACTAATCCTAAAAGAAAACAAATACCCAAACCTCTGTATCTTATATAGACCTATATCATTATTAAATAATGAAAGAAAACTCACAGCAGTTTCCAAATAAAACTTGTAATCCACAAAATGAAGCAGCCTTTCAGGCAAAACAATAAAGCCCTGAGCCGGGTAAGCTTGGAAAATTGTGAAAAAACCCACAGACGGCTCAGCACACTTCAGTTCACTTTATTCCACAGAAACACAGCACATTAACACTCCACCATACATTTTCATTTCGTTTTTCGATCGGAGGAAGTGATTTTTAAAACGAAAATGTATGGTGGAGCATTAATGTGCTGTGTTTCTGTGGAACAAAGTGAACTGAAGTGTGCTGAGCCATCTGTGGGTTTTTTCACAATTTTCCAAGCTTGCCCTGCTCAGGGCTTTATTGTTTTGCCTAAAAAGCTGCTTCATTTTGTGGATTATTAAATAATAGAAACAAAGAATGCGAATCGTACCAAATGTCGATGCTCCAGAGAGGGCGTCAGCAAAATGTATCCAAAAAGCTCGGACACCAAAAGTATAAAATAATCCTCCGTTTATTTGTTAAAAACACCAAACACCAAGGTAATAGCAACAACAATAGGTTAAGGGCTTTCGTCTGATTAGCATCAGACTTCCT
The DNA here is from genome assembly GCF_019279795.1 of Protopterus annectens. Classification (NCBI taxonomy): domain Eukaryota; kingdom Metazoa; phylum Chordata; order Ceratodontiformes; family Protopteridae; genus Protopterus; species Protopterus annectens. The sequence continues at coordinate 516,367,359 of NC_056733.1, forward strand.
CAGAACCATGATTAAAACCTTGCAATTGTATTTAAATACATTTTGGCGCCAACAACCTTGCAAGACAGTACATCTTAAAAGGGCAACACTCCTGTGATATTACATACTGTTGAACATCTTTTTGTATGTTTATATATATATATGTATTAATACACAAAATCCTGGTATTTCAAAATGCATGACTGAATTAAGATTCCTGTAACAATACGATACATTGTACAAACTACTCTGTCGTCTAAAATACAATACTACAATATTCATGTCCATAAAAATGAAAATGAAAATATACCTGAACTCAGTGCATGTATCACTAACCGACCTATTCCATCCACAACCAATAGAATGCTCTTCTAAAACTAATGAAGTATAATAATATAAAAATACGTATGTATAAAAACGATGAAAATTTATAATGTACATAGTACAAAGAATGACCATATATTATGAGATGGAATTGGTAGAATAATACTAACATGTCTTACAGATAACTTACTTAGACAGAATATTCTACCTAAAAAAGAAGAAGAACTATAGTGGGTACTACTTAGGTGACTGATGATATAAGGCTGTATAACTAAATAAATGTCTATGTACTAAAAGAAATCCATATTCAAGGGAGGGTAGTATAATAAATATACTGAACTACATATATGAATATAAAAATGAGATAATATAATAGTATAAAAATGTTAAAAATGTTAAAAACTGTATATATTACAACTAATCTGTGAGTAGAGATTCAATACCTAAATTGCTGAGCTTAGAAAAAGTGTGTAAAATAAATTGACTACAGTATCAAGCTATTTTGTAAGGTATCTGTCTACTACTACACAGGTCGTCTAACTAATAATGCTGTACTCATGCGTTCAACTGTAAGAATGGTTTAATGCTAATGAAGTCATTTAACCCTGGACTAGTTGTTGCATCACAGAATATCTGCCATCTACTTTCAAGAGCTGATAGTTTTATCTTCCAGTTACCTTCACTACTAATCGTTTCCATTAGGTCAATGATGGCAAACTTAAAACTGTGGGTGTTACCTTTTTCACAAATGTGTTTACTCAATGCATTATTCATATCTTGCTTCTGAATTTTATATGAATGCTCGTATATCCTGGTTTTTAACTTCCTTTCGGTTTTCCCTATATAATAGGCCGAACAGGATATACAGGTGGCAATGTAGACCACTCTTTGTGTATTGCAATTTCCAGTATGGGCCTTGATATGTGTCTTCAAAACATTATCTAATTTAATATCCTTACTGATATTAATAAAATTACATTGTCTACACATTCCACATTTTTGTGTGCCTCTATTTAATTTCTTGTTAACCCTTACATGTTCAAACAAATATTTCAAATTCTGTGCCGTTTTATATACTGTTTTAGGGTAATTGCTCACTTGTCTACCCTCAGTCTCAGTAAACATTAGTATATCCCAATATTTGTTTAAAATTTCCTTGACTAAATTAGAATAAGGGTTGAATCTAATGACACACACATGCATGGCACTTATTTCCTCTGTTCTACTAGTATTAATAAATGGGACACCTAAAAGAGGCAGATATTTTTTCCCCCATTCACCTTTGACATATTGAGTAATATTATCTAGCATGTCCTCCGGATAACCACAATTCAAAAACATGCCGTGGATTCCTATCAATTCTTTTTCCATAACTTCCTTTTCAGAGGACATACACTGCCCTTTAAATACATTACTGAAAATGTAAGGGGGATGATTGCTGTTAAAATTTTAATAAATATTAGAAAAGGTACTTTTCCTGTGTATACTAGATGTAAAATTTGTACCATTGTTACTAATGTAGGTATCCAAATATGGAATTCCCACCCTATTAACACTATGTGTAAATTTCAAGAATTCAGTGGTGTTATTAATGTATTCTATAAATTCAGTAATCCCATCTAATGAACCATTCCACAAAATGAACAAATCATCTAAAAATCTAGTGTACAGAAGTATTTTACTAAAATATCCACTTTTAAAAACAAACTCTGTTTCCCATTCCAACATAACCATGTTAGCATAAATAGGGGCGCAGGATGCACCCATAGCCACACCCTTAGTTTGCCTAAACTGTTCACCTTGAAATTGTAAATAGTTATGATCAAGGACTAGTCCCATCATATTGACAATTAAATTGACCCTGTCATTACTTAAATTGGAAAACTTACATAGACTGTTGTGGAAATATTCAAGACCTGTGTCTCTAGGGATACTAGAATATAAATCAATTACATCAATTGTAAGGAAAATTACATCCTTTCTCCATAAGTAATGTGTAAGCTTTCCCAAAAAGTCCCAGGAATCCTTAGTTAAATGATCAACCCTTTGATAAACATGTTTTGTCCATTCATCAATGGTAACTCCAATTTTAAATGTCTTTGATAGTGAACCTGATATTATCGGCCTAAAAGGAGGGTGTTTTAAATCTTTGTGTATTTTGGGTATTCCTACGATTGTGGCCATTTTTGGAAACTCAACCCTGATGAACTGATAAATATCATTTGTTATTCTATTGTCCAACAGGTATTCCTCAATGGCCAAATCTATTCTTTTATACCCAATATGAACTTGGTTAGTTGAAATGACTTCATAGTTGCCTGAATAATGTAAAATATTAAAAATTTCACTATTATAGTCCAAAGTATTATATAAAACTACCCCACCACCCTTGTCGGGTTTCATTATTCTAATATGTGGGTTTTGTCTAATGCATCTGAGGCATTCCCTTTCTTCTGTATTTAAATTATCCTTAAATACGTTAGTATAATCTTTTTTCACTCGTATATCTTTGTACAGTTTGTATAAATCTTTACACACTAGTTTCTCATAATGAAGAACTTGTGGGTGATATGTAGGAACCACCACACTCTTTTTCGTAAGCCTTTTACTATAGATATTAATACCAGTCGTACTCTGAGCCTGTTCTTTATTATCAAATAAAAAAGAAAAATTAAGCCTACGACTAAATAACTTAACTTCTTTAATAGTGTCCACAATGTTAAATCGACTGGTTGGTATAAATTTCATACCCTTGGTAAACAAAGAAAAATATCCTTGTGTAACCTCTATATCTGTATAATTAAACACATTAAACCCGTTGAACGAATGAATAATTTGTTTAATTGGATGTAATTCTGCGAATGTAGGTGTACCTGTACCTGCATTGATTAAAGGAAAACTACTCCCTTCATATGTGGTAACAGAATTCTCAGTTTCTCTGCATGACTTTTGACCTTTGTCCCTAGAGCCTCCAACTAATAATGTTGTCTCCTGTATTGTTTCGGGGCAGGGAAAAACCTCCCCTCTTGAAAATTTGTATCGTGGGTGTTCCTATCCATCCGTTCATTAAATACATGATGTTTCTCTTGTTGGGGAGTCTCTTTCCTGTTCACATTGGGCCAAACATAAGCTCTATTATTTTTATAAAGTTCCACATCTCTGTCTCTCTTTCTAAGTTTCCTATTAAATATGAGCGTAATTTTGTTTTCCGCAATGGAAAACTGCCTATGATACAAGTCTCCCCATTGTTCAAAGTTTACATCCTTTATTATATCCTCATTTAATGTCTCTATATCTTTAGTAAGTCCCACAACCTTCACCTCATTGCATTTTAACAATTTTCTCATATACACGAAACCAAAATCATCGAACATACTGTTAAAATCATTCATATTGGTATTGTTATAATCAATTCCTAAAGGGAGCTTAAAAAATCTCAACCCTTTAGGCACAATTTTTAAATTCAAACATTGCTTCAAGTATGCACTGTCGGTTTTAATACTTTTAACCTGAATGAGTTTTTTACCAAGTAAAACAATTTTAGACTTGATATTGTCCACAGTTGTGCTACAATGCCTTCCTTGTTTCAGATAATGTTCACTATAACAGTCGTCTCTTTTAAAATTGACTTCATCATTAAGAAATGCGTCAATATTATTCATATTAAAAGTTTTCTTTGTAAAACGACCTTTAGAATCTTTATCACGTACTGTATCAGAAATGGCAAAATTACAGTCCGTACCTTGCAAACCGTCATTTGTTCTTGTGGCGTTAGAGTAAGTCCTACAGCCTTCTCTAGACTTGGGTTTAGTTCCCGTTCTTCTAGTTTCGTTGTCCGTATTGAAAAGGCTGAAGTCAAACGTAAATTCCGCCTCCGGAGACAAATTAATGTCCCTCATAGCGGAAGATTTGACTGATAAACAGTCTATGTCTAAATGGGGTTTCTCCCCTTGCCCATTGGGGATAGCGTCCACATCGCTCACAAAATTAGAAGATGATGCATTCCCCTGGATATGCACCAAATTTGTAGTAACTGGAGAACTTGCAGTCGCGGCTCCCACACTAATTGCTTCAGTTAGTTTGCTTACCAACGTGAGTAGTTTACTCACGTCGGACTGAAGCGCCGTCACTTCCGACCGAAGTGATACCAACTCATCCTTGTCCAATGAAGCCTGGGATACATCCGTTGACTCCGCCATCTGGATAGGGCAACCACAGAAACAAAGAATGCGAATCGTACCAAATGTCGATGCTCCAGAGAGGGCGTCAGCAAAACGTATCCAAAAAGCTCGGACACCAAAAGTATAAAATAATCCTCCGTTTATTTGTTAAAAACACCAAACACCAAGGTAATAGCAACAACAATAGGTTAAGCGCTTTCGTCTGATCAGCATCAGACTTCCTCAGAACCATGATTAAAACCTTACAATTGTATTTAAATACATTTTGGCGCCAACAACCTTGCAAGACAGTACATCTTAAAAGGGCAACACTCCTGTGATATTACATACTGTTGAACATCTTTTTGTATGTTTATATATATATGTATTAATACACAAAATCCTGGTATTTCAAAATGCATGACTGAATTAAGATTCCTGTAACAATACGATACATTGTACAAACTACTCTGTCGTCTAAAATACAATACTACAATATTCACGTCCATAAAAATGAAAATGAAAATATACCTGAACTCAGTGCATGTATCACTAACCGACCTATTCCATCCACAACCAATAGAATGCTCTTCTAAAACTAATGAAGTATAATAATATAAAAATACATATGTATAAAAACGATGAAAATTTATAATGTACATAGTACAAAGAATGACCATATATTATGAGATGGAATTGGTAGAATAATACTAACATGTCTTACAGATAACTTACTTAGAATATTCTACCTAAAAAAGAAGAAGAACTATAGTGGGTACTACTTAGGTGACTGATGATATAAGGCTGTATAACTAAATAAATGTCTATGTACTAAAAGAAATCCATATTCAAGGGAGGGTAGTATAATAAATTGGAAAGAATTACTAACTGTAATATCAATAAATTAATTTGATTTGCAAAAAAAATTCAAACAACACATAAAAACAGTTTGCCAGTATTACATAACTAAACTAACTAAAACTTGTATGATTATTACATTGATGCATTTAGGAAAATTATTAATGCAAATATAGATTTAAAAATCTGGTTTGATCTTTTAACACCATTTATAGTCACAAAGAAATTTCCATATAAAATATAGAGAGAAATTATTAATTTCTGTGAACAGAAAGGATTTGTTTGTTGGCTCCAATGTATCAAAGAACTAAAAGTTTTAGAAATGCAAGTAATAAAAACAACATACAAAATTCCACAACAGGACTGGCTAACTTTGCAGAGTATTCTGTCATATTTGCAAGATTTAAGTAAAATAATTAATAATTCTTCATTTAAAGAAATACCTACATTTACAAAATACATATATGAAATCATATATAATGACTTTGACATGGGAAACAGTATTTCAAACGTTTACAAAATATTGATAAACTATAAAACAACACCCAAAACCTCATATTGGAAATGTATAACAAAAGGACACTCAATACAGTTAACTGAAGATATTAAAACAAATATATTATTATCGATAAAATATACATCTTTTACACAATACTGGAAAGTTTTTAATTGGACATGCTTGCACAGATAGAATCAATAAAATTAATTTTTAGAGAAAAGGAATATGTTGAAGATGTGAGCAAGTACACAATGCAGATTGGAATCACATCTTCTTTGACTGTGTTAAAATTAAGACATTTTGGAATGGTATTAATAACTTTCTACAAGCTTTATTTAATGAATTGTTTTATTTAACTAAAGCTCTTGTATTATTAAATGTGAACGAAGGTCCTCATTTGAATAGGTCAAACATGTATCGAGAATGGACTATACTTGCAAGTTCAAGGAAGTGTATAACAAGAAGATGGAATACAAGCATAATACAAACTTTGGAAGATGTTTACAGCCTACTGAAGACCACAGCATTATTGGAAATTAAAATTAAATAACTAAGAATTTATCCAAAGCCATTTATCAACAACCCTTGGGGAAAACTCTTATCATTGATTGACACTATACAATAATTGATCAGACACTCTGATAATGGATTGGACATACTTATAAAGTAATTGCATAGATTAAGATCTGTTATAGTGTCAGGCTAATGTAAATAGTGTACATAGTTATTTAAGATGTTATGTATAAATACTATGGAATTCATTCAAATGTATTTGAAAAATAAAACAAAATTTTGAGAAAAAAAAGAAAGCTAACTGATTTTCCATTAATGAAAGGTCATCTTTCCTCTTTAATTCCTTCTCTCATAAGCTCCTGCATGACTCCTATTGCCCATCACTTTACTGCAAACATAAACACAGTTCTTTAACTACTTTCTAAAAAACTATGAAGCCACCCTGTTTTGTCAACTTTCATTTATACTTGCATACTATCTGATTCTGAGTTATTTACAACCAAACAGTGCTCATCAATTACTCCTGACAGGGACACTTTTGTTAAGTAGGCTGATCAGTTTAACGTGTTGATTCTAATCTCAGGAGATTGACTAGGCTTAAAATGGCTCTTCAGGGCAGTTAGCCTTGTATTTACCTATGAACCTGTAAACCTATGTGCAAGTTGCAGGTTTCACCCATCTAGTTTGATGATGGTGTTAAGGAATTTTAATGTTTAATCTTTCCAAAGAACAAGAGGATATGACTGTTATGAAGAAAAGTTCACGTTTTAAAATATGCCATATAGTTGGATGTTTTTTATCATAGAAATTAGAGTATACAGGAATCTACTGATTCAGGTAGGAATCAATTAAGGCACACAGGTAATGAATACATATTTAGTTAGCTACACAATTCCTTAATTAAAGGCAGAATTGTCTCTGGCATTAAAAATGACAAAGTAAGGAGACTAATATTCAATAATATCCAATATTCAGATAAAAGAGATTGCTGAGGATTTGAATGTGTTTAACATCAAAATGAAGCCAAAAGCAATCAATACTAGTCAAAATAAACATTTAGGAAACAGATCAATGTACAAATGCTCCAAATAATAATGGCTGCAAAGAACTTTACATTTATGCACATCTGATGATGCAGCTAAAATTAGAAAATGCACAGTACAGCAAACTCCATCTTGTTCAAAGTATGGCTGTCAGCATAAGAAGCCATGCACAGCACTTAACAGAGAATGTAGGAACCGCAGACTGCTAATAATTTTTCTGAAGTCTGCAAGTCAAAGAAATGAAACAGAAAAATGGCTGTTGAAAATAAAAACTAATGGTAATATAGTTGCTGACTCAAACAATTTCTAGCCTGATCTGTGCAAGTCTGAAGATTTGTTTATGAATACAACTGATATGTGAGTTTAGACCATGTGCAATAGCTCAACAATGTTGTTATTGTAAACATTACCACACTAAAAATGTCTTTAAATAGAAGATTCATTTCACTTAAGCATTGCAGTGTCATAATGGAAACTGCTTTCAGTGAACTTAACTTGACAGACACAGTGTTAGATCCTAAAACTTTGTTGCTGAAGTATTCTGGCCACAAATACAAGCTATTGGTTCTGAAAGATCTGCGATATGTGTAAATAAACAAAGAATGAACATTATTGTTTCAAGCTGTGTCAATACAACAGCCAGATATTTTGGGAAGTCCTGCTTTCGAAAAGCTGGGCATGATGAAACAATAACTGGTAACCTGTGTTCCTCATGTTAAAAGATGCATGATTTGCTTACCATTATTAGTTGTAAATATAAACTTACTGATCATGATTCCACTTATGCAACTAGCACAACTTGGAGAACTCTTGTTACATATATTTATATATGGACTGATAAGATAAATAATATTAGGCAAAGTGTGACTAGAACACATTTAGGAAAGTAAATGTGTATTGTCAGTAAAGATTACTCAACCCCTATTAAACATGATACTACCGATGATAACTTTGGAATATAGGATACACATATTCAGCAGTCTGAGGATTCAAAGCATATAGAAAAAAATAAAAAAAAAAAGAAAGAAAGGAAGATGTTCACAACAGATAACAAGGAAGACAAAGAAACGGATTGTCTACAGTGCAAAGAGAATACATACTAAAAGGACATTGTTTTGTTATGTAACACAGAGATTACAGGGAAGGATTTCATTGTTCTGTCAGACAACATTCAGGCTACAGAAGAAGATATCATTTTTCCAAAAGAGAAGGTAGAAAAAAGAGGCAAGGGGCATGTGAAAAGGAAGAAATCAAAATTGAACTTGGAAGGATTGCAGAACATTACCGTAAGAAAAAAGAGGAGAAAGGCTGAAAATGACAATATGGTTCACGATGTTGAAGTACAAAGCTAGTTGGATGAGAACTGCATGATTGCAAATGTAATTAACAATGAAAAGAGTGGAATTAATAAAACTAATAGTGAGGATGATCATTCCTTTGTAACAACTGATAAAGCAGATATTACTGAATTAGAAATTGAAGATTCTTCAGATCTGGCCAGAAGTGATATACCTGTAATAGGAGATTCAATTATTAGAGGAACTAATACTTACATTTGCAGAGAAGGACATCAAATAGCCTTATACTTGCCAAGGAGAAAAATACAGGATGTGAGAAAGGCCTCAGAATGTCTTAATGTGAGGATGTATGGAACTGTTTTTATTCATGTTGGTATAAATGATCACATCTGCAAAGAATCTGTGACCGCTAATAGGGAACTCAAAACACTCTTAGATTGCATAGCTAGTACAGGCATTAGGACATTTTTTTTCACAAATCGCATACAGAAAGGAGAGTCAGGTCACCATGAATGAAAGGCTTTTTTGAGTAAATACTTACATGAAACAAAGGTCTACATTTGACCCAATATGTAGGGCACTAAAGCCTAGTTTCGGACACACATGTGTTTACACAGAATAGTATGCACTTGTCAAGGCAAGGGAAGAGAATTTTTGCATTGTATATTTTGCATTATTTGACAAACACAAGATAGGATTTTTGCTAGGTCGAAAATTTAACAGTTCACTGATGACAGGATCTGATGCATCTCTAATGATTCCTAATGCTAGGAGCATTAGTAAAAAATGTTTTCATTGTAAAAAACATCTACATTCTCACAAGCTTGATATTGTTATGGTTTGTGAAACATTCTTAAAGAGCAACGAGTAGAAACCAGTTCTGCCAGGGTTTAAATGTCTTAATGTAACAGACATTCTAACAAAAAATCAGGTTGAAGTGTTATGATAGGGAATAAAGATTGTTATGAGACCAGGAATTATTACATGTTCAGTGATAACATCAATACTGTATAACTGTGACAATAAAGACAACCCTGGAACATATAACTATTACTGGAGTGTATAGACCACCTAAGCCAACTCTTGATAACCTAGAATAATTCATACATTTCTTGCAAGAAACACAGGAGGGAAAAATTATAGTGGCTAAGGACTTAAATATACCAGAAACAGACTGGAATAATACTAATTCCACAACATTAATAAGGAGATTATTGACAAAGTACATTCAGGAACAAAAATTGCTTCAGATTGTAAAACATGTCTACCAGGGAATGGAACATACTAGACATTGTATTCCTAAGGAAATGACTGTTACTTTACTGATGTGCAGTGATTGTGGGGTTATAAAGGTTAAATTGTTGCAAGATAATTCTACCAAACTGAAATATAATCTAATGCAAAGAAGATTAATAAGACATTATATAGAAGCAATATAGTCACTATGTAAAACTAATCGGAGTGATGTGTTTAATGGAAAATTTGCAGAAGGAATGTGGCAAGTTTTGAAACTGAAATTATTTGAATGCAAAAAAAAATGTTTTAACATCAGGATCTAGGCACACAATGTCAGGAGGATGTATTTCCATAAGAAAAAGATACTTAATTAAGGTGAGATACAAAAAATGTAAGAAATGGAAAAGAAGTTGAAATGAAATAAACAAGATGGACCAACAAATTAAACGTAGTGTGAGACATGATCAAGAAAAAATTGAAGAAAATGTATATAAAGATATTGAGTGCAATAGGAAAACATTTTATGAATACATAACATGTGGTTGGAGTAAAGATATATAAATGTATAAACTGTATGTAGATTCTAAAATGTATTCTTGGACACAAGTTTGTAGATATATTTACATAATCTTATGCAAAGCAGGTTGACTGCACAAAGGGGGTGATAAATTGTTCAAGTAACATCCACGTAACCTCAGATACTTAAATCAAATTAGACTATCTTGAAAAAGAACTATGCCAACCTGAACTTGACACAAATAAAGCAGAGGGAGAAGATAGAATTACTAATAATAACCTGATAACACTTTAGCATGAGCTGAAAGTACCATTATATCTGTTATTCAGTAGATCATTAAAATATGGGGAGATTCCTCAAGATTGAAGACATGTACTTGTTAAAGCTATATTTAAGAGAAAGAGGAGTAATACAAACCCAGAGTCATATAGACCTGTAAATTTACTTTCAAGTTGTGGAAAAATAATGGAGAAAGTTATTTTGGATAAATTATTGCCAGAACTGGAAAATGGACTTGAAACCTTACATGCATATGTTTAAAACAGGTCTTTAACTGGCTGTAAGATGATGCTCTATAACAATATAATAACAGCTATAAATGACAGATTGTGCTGTGATGTAATTCATATAGACTTAACTTCAGCATTTGATAGAATGATACATAAAATACTGATCAATAAATTGATACACTTATATTTAAGAGTATTAGCTGCATGGCATAAAAATAGGACATGGCAAGTATCATACAACAACTGGACAGGTGAAATTTGAGGTTACAGTCAGGGTGTCCTGCAGGGCTCTGTCCTACGCCAGTATTTGTTTAGATTGCATCTTTCAGATTTATCTTTTTAATCTGAGGTGTTCCACAGTCTGTATGCAGGTGACCTGAAAATAGGTAAACTGATTACATATGTTAAAAAGGGTCTATATTATATCATCGATTGCTTAAAAAAGTGAACGATGAATAATCGACCCCATGTAAGCGAAAGCTTACAATCTCAAAAACTCCGGACAGCAATTTTTTTCCGAGGGGAAAAAAAATCGCTGTTCCAAAAAAAAAAAAGAAAAAAACATTGAAAGAATACATAAAGTGGGGGGCTTTGCCCCCCACACCCCTGATGTACATCCCTCCTACTTAAATATACCAACTCCAAGATTGCACTACAGTGCCGAAAATGGCAAAGCAATGGAAGTGGCCAAGCAAATTCTTTCCCTGGGAAAGAATTTGCTTAAAAGCCACTTTGCTATTTTGCCTTTTCATTGTTTTAAGTTCGACCAAGACGCATTTGTTAGAATGCCTCTTCGGTCATCTAATAGGAACCCGTTAAAAATAGGGGACATATGCAAAAGAACTTGATGAAATTGACCATTTGTGCTTAGGAGAATAATATACTGATTAATATGTAAAACACTAAGCATACGAGATTTGGGAAACATAGACTGAAATGTGAATATTTAATACGGCAAATAATGACTGAAACTGTAGATTCATTTAAAGACCTGGATATATGGGTAGATCCTGCTTTGAGATTTTCTAATCATATCAATCATATGGGTACAGATAGTTCCAGAACTATGGGTTGTATAAAATGATTTATAAAGTCTACAAAAAAAGAAATAATGAAATAATTGTTTGTTAGTTATATAAGACCCAAGCCTGAGTATGGAATAACACCATGGAAACCTTATGAGAAAAAATAATGAGGAAATTAGAAAGAGTAGTGCTTGGGTAAGGTGATGGAGATTTTATGATGACTACAGAAAGCAGAATGTGCTATTCCTTTTATATTACTGATGTGAATTGATATATATATATATATATATATATATATATATATATATATATATATATATATATATATATATATATATATATATATATATATATATATATATATATATACGTAGATCAAGGGTTAGAGAGTGCAGCTGCATAAGAACTTACCATAACGTAGATGTCTTACTGATCACTGTTGAAATATTCTAAACATTGCAGAATCTGTCTGGAAGCTGAGAGTCAGGAGCATAGGGCATGGATGCACAGACATCCAAAAAAGGCCCATAGGACTGGAGGAAATAGGGAAAGGGGCTGGAGTGCCCACTTCCAACAGATTGTAGTATCTCTTTTGGACATCAGAGATTTGCTTAGATTCCTACTCAAAATGTTTCATCATATTTATAATGGTCTCTCCTAAGGATGCCACTTCCATGGGGGAATCAGGACAGAGAGAGAGAGAGAGAGAATCCTCATCAAAGGGCATCTGACCAGGAGAGTGAATTTGAGATGATAAGTTAAGGAATAGTCATCAGAATTTGAGTCCTCCTCAGAAGAAGAAATAGAAGATTCTACAGTAATTTTCTGTGGAGTGGGTGGAGGAGCTGAAAAGGAGGGAGGTTTAAGGGCCATAATGGCCTTAAACAGGCCCTTAGGAAAATCCATTCACTCTTTCTTCCTAGATGGGGGAGGAGAGGAAATATGTTTGGTATTTTTTTACTTTTTCTGTAGGGTAATGTTGAGCTGAATCAAGTGCAGAGGTTCTGACCTCTGAGGTACTTCTATCAGTTTTCTTAGAATCTCTTTCCATTGTAAAATTTGTTTGATGCCTTTTGGTCCTTTTGAGATAGTGATTCACGGTTCCACCTTCTCAGTAGCATTCTCTGTGGTTGTGTGGTTTACTGACACCATATCAGCCTTCAAAAGGGTCATGATAGAGGATGTATAAGGTAGAGTCGGACATACTGCAGTCTCTGTCATATCTATGGGTATGTCAGAATCAGACTGAGCAGACTGAGTATCAGGCCTAGGCCTTTTGAATTTCTTCTTAGGTGCAGAAGGTTTGCCAGCAGTGGAGAGATTTGTCATCTTAGATTGGGCCAAATGCTTCAGTCATTGGATTTCTAAGAACATGTTCAATGAAGACAAAGCAGAGTGCAATGTCTTGGGAACAAAGGACTGGCAGAGTGAACAAGAGTTCTAGTTGTATTCTGCTCCTAAGCAGAAAATACAGTAGATATGAAGGTCTTTGGATGGTGTCTACCTGCTGTACTCGTACTAGGTATTTCTAACAGAAAATATGCTTAACAGACTGATCATACTAGGAAATCAACCCAGAGGTCATTTCAAGCCTAGACGTTTCATCCCAATGTAATATCATATAAATACTCTAGTCAATACCCAGGATTGTATTTAGTAATGACTGCCAATGTCCAGGAGGGTTATGGGTGCTATCCCAGGTAAGAATTTATGGTGCTCCATTCACTTGACCAGATTCCTTTTGAACAGTTTCATAGAGATGTTCTGCTTCACATGAATTGGCAGCCTATTCCAAAGATGCAGCAGTTGATGGGAGAAAAATGCATGTCCTATTCAAGACACAGGCCACATTTAGTTCCCTGAAAAGGGGAGCTCTAATCTCATTTGATTTATGGATGTGCAGCCAGTTCATTAGGTTTGGGTTAGAGATTGCTCAGTAAGCCAGGCATAAGTCTCCCCTAAGAAGTCTTTACAATACTTAGTATAGAGCCTAGCCAGAGTGTATGTGGCTTACCACCCCCCTTAGAGGATGAGAATACTTTAGGGTTTAAAAGAGATGACCCCCGGTAACTCCTACCTCTCATCCCCCACCTGGAGATTTCTCTGAATAGAGTCAGTGAGTCAGGATTGGACATGCCTTGTACGCCCAGGGCACAGATCACCTCTGAGTAGGCGTATGCGACTGAATAGAGCTGAGTTTTTTTTTCGGCAGCAGCAGCACATATATTTAAGACCCTTTTATCCTCTGGTGAGAGGGACTTTTGGGGTTCCAACTGCTGTGCAGGGTGGGTGGTGAGATATCCCAAAATGGGGCATTGTTGGCCATTGGCCTGATGATAAGAGAGGAAGAGGCACAATGACATCTCTTGATCTAGAGCACCAATTATCCATTTCTATGAGGCCTCTCTGAAGGATGTTTGTGTCCTGGGAGTATCATTATGGGCGCAGTTTGCAGTCATCTCGAACTTTGTCAGCACAAAATCTCCTATGTTTGCCTGTACCTCCTCAAAAAAATGCCGAACAAGAGGGGTCCAGGACTGAGAGATTCTGTGACGACACCGACTGACTTGGAGTCTGACATGGCTCCAGCAACAGCAACTCTAGCCTGGGTTCTGTGTGAGCAAGTTTAGTATAGTGACAGGGACTTTAGTCGGTCTGTGTAAGACACATGTTGGGGTCCCTTGATCTTCTTAGTTAGAAACCTCTGAGGTCTCTCCAATTGCTGCAGGTGCTTTGTATGATACATGCTGAAAGGGACATTATACTCAATTATGTGCCTGATTAGTGCCAAGTATAGATGGGTTATAACCACCTTTGCTTTAGAGGTGATGCCTTTGCTAATCAAGTGTGCTACGTAGAAAACCTTCCTTACTACAGTAGACACATGATCTTCAAAGTTAAGCTCACAGTCTACTTGTGATCCCAGATCTCTTACCACTTTGTAGGTATGTAGGGTATTGTTGATTTTATAGTGTGAAGGGACACTGTTTTTACTAAAGGGAGTGATGATGCATTTATTTGCATTCAATTTGAGACCGTGACAAAGACACCAGTGGTTTGTGTAAGACCCTCCTGAAGTATACTGACATCATTTGGGAATTCAGTAATTGCACCCAGTTGCAGTTATCCACAAACTTGGTCAGCCACAGCCCTATAGTTTTGGTCTGAACTATTGAGAAATATATACCAAACAGCAGGGGGGCCCCGCACTGACTCTTGTGGCACCCCAATGGTGACAGGTCTGCTGGTTAATCTGGAGTCACCCACTTTGATAGTGTATGACCAGTTGGTGAGCCGCTTGGCAACCATCTTACAACAAAGATGTTTACATTCAGTTTGCTAAGTTTATTGGTAATGCCTGAGTGTGGGATTGTGTTAAAGGTCATTGCCAAGTTGAGGTATGCTGTGTGCACAGATTTGCCCTTGTCAATAGCCCTTGTCACATTTTCAAAGAAATCCACCAGGTTTAACAGGCTGAATATGACCTTGATCAAGCCAAATTGGGTCGGATTCAGGGTTTGGAGGTCGCCTATGTCTTTATTTATGAGGTCCAAGATGATATGTTCCATGGCCTTACAGATAAGGCTGATCAGGCGTATGGGTCTGTAATTCCCTGGGTCTGCTGCTAAGCCACCTTTGTGGAGGGTAATAACTGTTGCTGTTTTCCATTCCACAGAACAAAGCCTATGGTTAGGCTGTGATTAAACAGGGTACATAATGGTGATGCAAGTTCATGCTTTAGTTTGTTTAGAAGCCAGCCTGGGATGCTGTCTGGTCCCATAGAGGCTGTGTTTTTTGCCCTAGACAAGGCTTTCCAGATATGTAGGGTGAGGGGACAAGGTTTGTGATAAGTCTGGAGGGGATAAGAGAGTGATATTTTCACCAAATCTGTCCACTAGCAGGTTTGTTATCTCTGGGGTCACTAGCTCGGCACATGCATGGGTCCTACCTTTTAGACTATGTATGTAGCTTTAAAATGCCTTATGGTTATTCTTGGCTGTGATTGCTACATTTTGGTCAAAGTTACCCTTAGAGGATTTGACATGTTGTCTTTTTTGCCTGTTGAAGCTGAGAAGGGTGCTTTTCCATTGTTGGGGCCTAGTCTCAGTTTTCATAGATAGCAAATTTTTGCATTTGTTGTAAAGTTTTTTGATGCTGGATGTCCATCAGGGCACCTTGTTTTTACTTGGGGCTCTGGCTTTGATTATCTCTGTTCACCTATACAAGTGATTGTACAGTGCTTTAGTATAAGCTTTGGTATTGTTATCACTTCTAGCTTGGGGGGGTTGGAGCTTGGAATACATTTATACCTTCTCCTAGGAGGGTGTAGTTTGCCTTGGTGATGTTTTTTAGTCTGACTTCGCCCTTTGTGAGTTCTGGTGTTAGTGCTAGTTTGAAGGCGACTGATTTGTGGTCAGATTTAACTAATGAGAGTCTGACAGTTGTGATGGTGCATCTGTTTGTCATGTTAGTGAGGAGCAGATCTAGTATGTTTGTTCCTCTTGTTGGGATTTGAACAATTTGTCCAGGGCATTTGAATTAAGAAAGTCAAGGAACTTTTGCACTGCTGAATTAGTGCTACAGTAGGTTTCCCAGATGATGGGGGATAATTGAAATCCTCATGACTAGAGTGTTTGGCAATAGTCGGATTGACTCCAGTTTGGCCAAGTAGACCTTGTGTGTATCATGATTCATGGAGGGGGATCTATATCAAGCTATGACTTGAATGGGGGTCTTATCCATGGTAATATGAACTTAGAGTAAGTCCATAGAGTTGTCCAGTCTAACTAGTCAGGAGGTGAATTTATCTCTAATATAGATAGAAACACCACCTCCTTTGGTTCTCACATGTTTGTTTTGCATTTTGAAGGTGTGGAAGGCATTGTAGCCTTGTAAGGCCCAGGTCAGGTTTCTGTGACTGCACAGACATCTACATCCTCTAGAGATAGAAGTGTTTTCAGGATATGCAGTTTTTGGTTTAAACTCCTAACATTTAGCAGCATAATCCTTATTTTGTTATGATTGGCAAATTTCACTTTGGTAAGTTTGTTTTCGAGACCTTGCCTAAAAAGGCACTATGGGGGTGGCAAGAGCCTTTGCTAGCAACCAAAAGCCTAGTGGTGCCAGGTGCAAACCATCTCTGTTAAAGCAGCAAGATTTGTCGACCATGACTTCCCAGGCTGACAGAACTGGATCATCTTTGAATGACAACAAAAACTAAGCCAATTAATGAAATCAGTCATTTTTTGTTTATACTGTGGCATCATTCTAGTTGAGGGTAGTATGCTGCTCAAGGCTAGGGACATACCTGACTGGGAACATCTCAGGTTGTTCACTCCAACATGAACAATGACTGAGTCATAATGGTACTTGTTGCTGAGAGACCTGAGTGCATGCTTGATCTGATGTATCTTGGCACCGGACTGGCAGCTGACCGTGACTTTCTCCTTGTCCAACCTGGTGAGACATCCATGTATCTCACTATGGAGTCTCCAATGACAAGAAAATTTGTCATTTGAGTGTTACACCTTATGGGCTTGGTAGGTGAGACACTTGTATTAATATGTGTAATGGGTGCTGTGGCAACTTGGTTAGTTGCAGAAGTCTTGTGTTTTGGAGGTTTCTGGTGTTTTGGTAATTTTTTTAAGAGAACCTCCGTGTATGTTGATTTTTGTGTTTGAAGCATACTATGTGTATTAGTAGTGGTACTATGTACATTGTGACACTCATGCATTGGCTCAGTAATCAAGGAGCCTCAATCCTCACCACTAACACCAGTGAGGGACATCCACACTGGGAAGGATAACAAGTACACACACAGTAAAGTATAATTTCCCTTAAGAACACACAGAAATCACAGTCAGTCCGGGGCTGGTTTCGCCCTTTCTCTCCAGATCACCAATAAGACTCCCCACTGGCACAGCTATAGGGTACAGGTCTCAGCCTAGTGGTCAAGCCAAAGCCTCCAGCACCCTCTCTGTCCAACCAATGCTTTATGTCCCTGCTGAAGTAGCTGACACACACACACTTTGAGATATGAGTTATATACAAACACATAGACACTCCTGGGGAAGGCTGTCACAGGTTCTCCAGCTATGCCCCCTTCTCTGTCCAGGCTATAAGGCAGAAATCACTGCCACCAACCAGTAATATCAGATAGTAATAAGGCTCTTACCACAAGGTGTCCAATTTTACTGTGCAATATTATTATCCAATTAGTACAGTAAGTAGGAAGAACAGCAAGGCTTATTGGAGTGGCTTGGACAGTATCACTATATACATGCAATGTACTCTAGAGTTTAGAGTATCTCTACATAAAACAGCCACAGTTGAAATGTTTAAAAATATTTAATAATAAATAATAAAAACACAAGACAAATCTCCTCCGTTCAACACAGTGATAGTCAAGTGTTCAGACACAGGAAAATGCTTAAAATAATACTGTAGAAGAGTCTGACATAAATATAGAAAACAGCTAGACTAAACTTACTATTTTCTTTCTATTTCTAAGAGAAACAAAGTTCTAAATAACTTGCATACATACAGATCAAATTCAGAGTACTGGTGAGTAGATGTGTTCAGGTTCAGACAAAATCCAGAATGCTCTGATTCTCTATCTCTGAGAAAGTCTTAAATTGATAATACATCACTGCTGAATCATTTTAGATTACATCATTCTTAACAGTTCTCTGGCACCCAGGCTACCAGAAACTCTAAATTTACATTTCTTAGTTTTCTTAGTAAGCTTGCACCTGGCCAGGAAGCCAGAACAATAAAAGACATAATACATATAAAACTTTGCAATTGACTCTGGTCTCAAAACAATAGAAGGAATTCCTTCATCAAGACATTCTGTTTCTGAGCTTTGAGATCAGAAAGTCATACGATGCTTGACTTATTAGCTTTCTTCCAGCAGAGTGCAATGTGGTTACATTTTTGAAGCTCAGTACAACATATAGTTTAATCATAACATATAGTTCTCTTTTACATTTGTAAAACCACCCTTTGGATTATATTAATATTTACAAATCACATAGAATTATTTACAAGATTCTATCTGGCTGGGCTGGCAGCCTTTCAGTTTTTCACATTTCTCCCTTTCCTGAGAACTCAAGCTAGTTTTTCAAGTGACCCTTGACAAATGTTGCTTGAGAGGGTGAGGTCTGAGTATACCTTACCCCATTCCCTGCCTAGAGAGCCCATCTGCGTTGGCATTGTTAATACCACTGCAGTGCTGCACTGATATATATGCTTGAGACCCTAGGCTCCATCTTAGCAACTTAGCATTTTGCTGGCTGGCTCAGTGTAACCATGTTAGGGGATTGTGATCTGTAACTACAGTAAATTTCCTTCCATGCAGACAAGGCTGCAGTTTCTGCAGTGCCCACACTCTGGCTAGACATTCCTTTTCTAAAGCTGCATAGCATTCCTCCCTGGGTTGGAGCCTACGACTGAGATAAACCACTGGGTGCTCTTCTCCCTCTGAAGAAATCTGGCTAAGTACAGCCACCAACCCATGGTTTGAAGCATCCACCTGCACAAATTCTTTATTGTAATCTGGACTGGCTAACAAAAGGGGTCCTCCTAAAGCTTCTTTCAGCATCTGGAATCCCTGCTCACATGCTGTGGTCCACACTACCTTTTCTGGCCTGTTTTTCCTTGTCAGGTCTGTGAGGGGAGCAGCTATGGTGCTATAACTGGGGATGAACTTTCTGTAGTACCCTGCTGTCCCAAAGAATGCCCTTGTCTGCTTTTTGGTAACAGGTGCATGTCATGCCTGAATGGCTTCCACTTTGGCAGGTTCTGGCCTGATCTTACCACTCCCCACTCTATGTCCCAGGTAGGAGTCCTCTGACATAACCACCTGACACTTGCTCGGCTTAATGGTCAACTCTGCCATCTGTAGTCTGTCCAGCACTTCCCTGACATGTTGAAGGTGCTATTGCTAGGAATGGCTGTAGATGGCAATATCATCTAGATAAGCAAGGGCAAACCCTCCTGCTCCTGCTAAGATATGATCTACCAGCCTTTGGAAAGTCGCTGGGGCATTTTTCATCCCAATGGTCATCTTTGTTAACTCATATAACCCAAAAGGAGTCACAAAGGCTGACCTCTCTCTAGCACTGGGAGTCAGGGTCACCTGCCAGTAACTCTTGGTAAGAACAGTGGTGGTAAAATACTTAGCCTCACACAGCTGCTCTAGGGCCTCATCTGTCCTGGGCATGGGGTAAGCACCTGACTCTGTGTGACTATTTAATTACCTGTAGTCCACACAGAAACTGGTGCTGCCACCCTTCTTTGACTCAAGCACCACTGGGGAGGCCTAGGGACTGTTGGACTTTTGAATTACTCCTAGTTGCAACATTTCCTGTATCTCCTCCCTCAGAGTCTGTTTGACTCTCTCAGGCACCCTATAAGGGGTCTGCCTAATAGGCCTTTGGGATTCTGTATCCACCTGGTGCTGCACCAGGTGGGTGCACCTTGGTTTCCTAGTGAACATGTCCCCAAACTCCTGTAACACTGCTTGCATTTCTCAAACCTGTGTAGGAGATAGCTACTGGGACATTGCTACCCTATCCACTGAGGTGTCAGTCCAAACCTCACTGAGGAGATCATTCACCAGATCTCCCTCAGACTCCTGCAATCCACTGCAAATACTCAGCACAAGGGCCTCTCTATAATGGTAAGGTTTCATTATGTTAACATTGTGCAATTTGTGCTCCTGCTTAGCAGTTCCACCAAGTAGCTAACATCACTTACCTTTCTTACCATCTGGTAGGGTCCCTCCCAAGCTGCTTGCAGCTTGTTGTGTCTGACAGGAATGAAAAGCATTACTTGCTGCCCTACAGCATACTCTCTAGATTGAGCATTCCTGTCATACCAGACCATTTTCTGCTGTTGGGCTTCTGCCAGGTTCTCCTGGGCCAAGGCCATGAGCTCCCTAAGCTTTGTCCTGAGGTTTAGGACATATGCCACAACAGACTCCTTGTGAGATTTACACTCACCTTCCCACTCATCTCAAATTAAATCTAGTTGTCCTCACACCCTATGCCCATACAGCAACTCAAAAGGTAAAAACTGTGGATTCTTGGGGAGCCTCTCTGTAAGCAAACAGATGGGGCAAATATTTGTCCAACTCCATCTTAAAGTGGTCTGCAAATGCTTGTAGCATGGACTTGATTGCATCGTTTAACTTCTCAACAAGACCATTAGTCTGGGGATGGCAGGGGGTGGTCTTTAGGTGCTTTACCCCACAGTCCTTCCACAGACAAGCCAGCAGGTCTGACATGAAATTGACACCTCTGTCAGTCAGTATTTCATTTGGGAAACCTACCCTGTTGAAAATCTCTAACAAAGCATTTACCACATTTTCTGCCTCAATGGAGGACAAAGCCACTGCCTCAGGTTATATTGTAGCATAATCTACTACCACTAGGATATACTTTTTCCCCGTTGAACTTGGGGTAATCAGATCCCCCACTATATTCATAGCTACCCTCTGAAATGGCTCCTCAATCACAGGCAAAGGCATCAAAGGAGCTCTCACCTTGTCTCCTTCTTTGCCTACCTTTTGGCACTGCTCACAGGTTCTGCAGTACCCTGTTACATTTCTGGAAATTTCAGGCCAATAGAAGTCTGCATAATATGTCTCTTTGTACATTTTATGCCTGTATGACCTGCAAAGGGAATATCATGGGCTATGGCTAGAAGCACCAGACTGTAGGCTCTAGCTACTACCTACTGCTGTATCCTCCCACCTTCTAGCCCTCCCTCAGGGGTCCAGTCTCTATACAGTAGTCATTTGTCCCAAAAAAATACAGATTCCCGCTTACCTTGAAAATCAGGTCCCTCACTAGCTACCTGCCTTAGGTCCTGCAATGTAGGGTCTGAGAGCTGAGCCTGTTTCAACTATTTCTTTGTAATTCTTCCCAGCTCCCCTTCCACAGGAAGTGTGGCATCCTCTGACTTGGTACCTCACTGTCAGCCTGGGTAGTACTACTCACCTCTACCTTTGCAGTCACTCTTTCCAAGGGAACATCAGTACCAACAAGCAGCTGTAGCTCACCTTCAGTCTCACTGCGACAGAGTAGCTCCCTCCCTGAAGTAACCACCTCATCAGTCCTGGCTGCAAATGTGCAGTCTGACTGGGTCTCCCCCAGGCTACCAGACCCACATGCTTGTCTCCAAGCCTGACTGCGTTTAACTGCATTAACACACAGTACTGCCACATTATTTATTATTTATTTATTTTATTTTATATTTGTTGATCGGGATTGTCCAACTGAGGTGAAGAGCCCTTTTTCAGTGGAGGCCCAGGAGAAAAGCTCCAACATATTATACAATTATCAAAATCCTTCCCTATCAGGACATCAGCAGGATGGCAGTTTGGTACCCCTGTTGTCTCGAGACAACCTACTATTGGCATTTTGTCTTTCCCACTTACTGACTCCCACACCTTTTGTTCCCCACCTTGCTTCCATGGACATCTATATGTCGCATGGCCCCACTGGTTACATTCAAAACATTTAACCCTAGGTCCTAGACGTGTACCTGGACTAGTGGCTTCCCATGCTACTGGCAGATTCTGTTGGGGCAGTCTGGGCTGCCCACCATGGTTTCCTTTAGACCCATGAGCAGTACTGTGGGTCCCTTTCCTGTGTGGGGATG
The DNA here is from genome assembly GCF_019279795.1 of Protopterus annectens. Classification (NCBI taxonomy): domain Eukaryota; kingdom Metazoa; phylum Chordata; order Ceratodontiformes; family Protopteridae; genus Protopterus; species Protopterus annectens. The sequence continues at coordinate 516,389,988 of NC_056733.1, forward strand.
CCCTTGCTTGCTAGGTATAGGTCAACCTTTTTCCCCAACTCATCTGAAGTAGCACATTTTCTATCAGCTAACCAGATCCTCATGTCATCAGGCAAAGTGCTAAGGGCTTGTTCCATCACCAAAAAGTCTGCCAGCTCTTCAAAAGTGGTGACCTGACATCCACTCACCCACCTATGAAAATAAGTGCTTAGTTCAGCAACATATTCACAAACACCTTCATCTGCCTTGCGTCTATGCTCATGAAACCTTTTCCTATAAGTATCAGGTGTTAGCTTAAAAAATTCTAGCAAACAATTCTTAACAGCAGTATAATCAAAAAAATCATGATCAAATAATTTAGATAGCACAGTTACAGCTTTACAATGGAGTAAGAGAGTCAGGAACCATATCCAGAGCCTTTGGTCAACATCATACTGTTTACATACCCTCTCAAACATATGAATGAAACTATCAAATTATCCCCCTCTGTAAACTGCAGAAGAAATTCACTGACCTTTTGTACTTCTGGGGTCTGGTTACTCCCTTCCCCATTACTTCCATGACTCTGGTGAAGAGTCAGCATCTCCTTTTCATGCTGCTTCTGCCTGTCCTTCTCCTCAGCTCCCAGGCATAGCAGTTTCTTATTCTCCTCAGCCTGTGACATCTCAGTCTTTCTTCTGCTTCTGTTTCCAAACGCCTGGCCTCCAACTCAAGTCTCTTTAGCTCCAGATGGACTTTTAAGTCCTTTGCAGAAAGGTTGAGCTGTCCATTCTCTGAGTGTTGTACACCTCCATGGGCCAGTCTGATAGTCCTCCTGATTACTGTTTTCTGATGCAGCTGTGACCAAAGCTGCAATCATGTCTGCCTTAGTCAGGTTTCCATGCACCAGTCCCTTAGCCTGGCACATCTCAACCAACTGGCTCCTTGTCAGCTTGCCATACTCCTTTGTGACATGCTTGCCTGCTCTCCCTGACTAACTAAGCTAACAAAAGAAATAAAACAATTGTGATCTGAACTCTGAATATTCACTGCAAGGCTGATTTAGAGTACAAAAACACCTTCAGTGATCACTGTACACAAGCTACAGGAATTCACTATCACTACAAGCCAATTAGTATGTGATGTAGCTATCTCACCACTATCAAACAATATTTCATGTGGATATCCCACCACTGCCAACCAATTAATATGTGGTGTGGATATCCCACCACTGCCAACCCATTAATATGTGATGCCCGTGCACTGGCCCAGTAATCAAGGAGCCCCAATCCTCACCACTAACACCAGTGAGGGGCATGCAGATTGGGAAGGATAAAAAGTACACACACACACACACACACACACACACACACACACACACACACACACACACACACACACACACACACACACACAGTAAAGTACAATTTCTGTTAAGAATACACATAGATCACAGTCAGTCTGGGGCTGGTTTCTTTCTTTCTCTCCAAATCCCCAATATACTCACCACTGGCACAGCTATAGAGTGGAGTCCTTAGCCAGGATTCCAAGCCAAGTCCTCATAGCACTCCATCTGTCCAACCAGTGCTTCATGTCCTTGCCCAAGTAGCTGACACACACACACACACACACACACACACACACACACACACACACACACACACACACATGCACATTTTGAGATATGAGTTATATACAAACACACAGACACTCCTGAGGAAGGCTGGCACAGGTTCTCCAGCTATACCCCCTTCTCTGCCCAAGCTATATGGTAGAAATCACTGCCTCCAACCACTAATAACAGCTAATAAGGCCCTTACTAAATGGTGTCCAATTTTACTGTGCAATATTATTATCCAATTAGTAAGTATGATGAACAGCAATGCTTATTGGAGTGGCTTGGACAGTATCACTATATAGATGCAATGTTCTCTAGAGCTTAAATTATCTCTTCACAAAACAGCCACAGTTGAAAGGTTTAAAATATTTAATAATAAATATAAAAACACAAGACAAATCTTCTCGATTCAACACAGTGCTAGTCAAGAATTCAGACACAGGAAAATGCTTAAAATAATACTGTAGAATAGTCTGACATAAATATAGAAAACAGCTAGACTAAACTTACTATTTTCTATCTATTTCTAAGAGAAACAATGTTCTAAATAACTTACATACATTCAGAGCAAAGGCAGAGTATTGGTGAGTAGATGTGTTCAGGTTCAGACAAAATCCAAAATGTTCTGTTTCTCTCTCTCTGAGAAAGTCTTAAATTGATAATACATCACTGCTTACTCATTTTAGATTACATCATTCCTAACAGTTCTCTGGCTCCCAGGCTACCAGAAACTCTAAATTTACATTTCTTAGTTTTCTTAGTAAGCTTGTGAAGCTGCAGTGGTACAGCGGTAGCGTTGTTGCCTCACACGAAGAGGTTCTCCTGTTCGATTCTCGGCTGGAATGCCTTCTGTGTGAAGTCCGCATGTCCTCCCCGCGGTCGAGTGGCCTCCGAAAGACATGCTTGAATGGGCGTGCCTTTGCTGAAGGTTGGGTGTCGGGCTGGCAACTCGGCACAATAAAAATTTACTGCCAATCATTAGCGGACCGGAGTTCCACTGTGGCGACCCATAACAAGGAAAAGCCAACAAAGACAAAGTTTTCTTAGTAAGCTTGCACCTGGCCAGGAAGCCATAACAAAAAAAGACATTATACATGTAAAACCTTGCAGTTATCTTTGGTCTCAAAACAATAGAAAGAATTCCTTCATCCAGACGTTCTGTCTCTGAACTTTGAGATCAAACAGTCATACAATGCTTGACTTGTCAACTTTCTTCCAGCAGAGTACACTGTGGTAACATTTTTGAAGCTTAGTACAACATATAGTTTAATCATAACATATAGTTCTCTTTTACATTTGTTACTCTTCTGTGTCAATGTTTCAAGTACGAGAGAGCAGGGATTCAAGATTCTTGGTGTAGGTACATCTCTTGCACTCTGTATTAAACTGATTTATTAGTAGCGGGTTATCAGTGTGCATGAGGCAATTGCTACACTGCCTCAGAAGACCAAAGTCTACAAGGTTGGCAGGAGAAACAAGGGGAGTCCAACTGTCCATAACGCTAGGTTGAAGAACTGTTATCACAAAGGGGCAAGGGGGGCTTTTTAGAACTGATCAAGAAGGTTCTCAGTGAATAGATATTTCTGCCGGGGGGGCATTGCTGATGGTTTAATAAGTCACAGCTCACTAGCCATATTTCTTAGCCAGAGAAGTACTAAGGATGAGGACTACACTACTGTGCTACAGCTGTATGTAAGGGAAAAAAAAATGTTGAATTTATCTATCTGGATGGAGTGCACAGTTGCAAAGCATGAGCAAACAGGCAGAAATCTCCTCAAACACAGGGCTTAAATACCAGAAGCTAAAAACTTGAAAAAAACTCTAAAAAGGTTCAAAAGGACCAATGAGGATGCTTACTCCAAGCCCTAGACCAACCACCCTTCACCAGACAGGTTCCAATCAGCACAATCCTCTCACTAGAGTGCAGAAGGGCCCTTTCCAATCAATGATGGCTTGGAAAATGTGCTCAGAACAAAAAGCCACTACAAACAGACCTAGATGGACCAAGCCTGTATCTGGACTATGCTGCACCTACTAGCTATACTAGTTTCGTTGGGAAGCATTACAGAATGTTTAACCCAGAAAAATACTAATGAATCCATAAAAAAATGTAAACAGTAGAATCTAGGATTTAATACAGAGAAAATAAAGATAATATTAAAATAATAATTACATTACTTTATTACATAATTATTAGTACTTTAAAATTAGCAGATATTAGCTTAGAGTTTTAAAAAGCTTTTGACTCATTTAATTGTACTTATTTAAACATTTGCTGATTCTGATTTACACACACACACACACACACACACATATATATATATATATATATATATATATATATATATATATATAGTCTACTTTATATGACCTAAATTTAATTTGACTGAAATTCATTTGACTGAGACCAAAACACTGAAAGTTCAAAAGACTGAAAACTCCTTTGACTGAAACTCATAACACTGACACATTAAAGTAAAAGTTATATGCCCTTTTCCGCACTGTAGTGTGATCCTGGAGTTAGTATATATAGTTAGGGGGGTATGGAGGCTGTGTGGGGGGCAAAGCCCCCCACATAGTTTAGGTAAATATTGTTTTCTGCAAAGAGTTATTCATTGCAGTTATAAATATCCATGTGTATGATTTAAAATGCCTCCACACCCCCCTAACTAAATATACTAACTTCAGGATCACACTACAGTGGGGAAAAGTTTGAATTTCAGTCAAATTAAATTTAGGTCATATGAAGTAGACCCAACAGGTCTACTACGGTAGACCGAATTTACACTTACCCGAATTGCATTTTCCAAAGACGACAACACCAATCTTTCAATAAACCAAATCTGAACATTACCAATTTTTTTTTTACAGGGAATAAAGACACTTGACCAACATGGGGGAATTTGCCCTTTTCCCTACTGTAGTGTGTTATTTTGTTAAATGTTGGCCAAGTGTCTTCTTTCCCTGTAAAAAACTTTGATAATGTGATGGTTTGGTTTATTGCAATTTTGTTGTCGTCTCTGTAATCTACAGTCTGGGTGAGTATAAATTTGATGTACCAAAGTAGACCCATAGATATATAAACCTATTAAAATGATTAGACCAAAATACTTCCTCACACGTGAGCATTGGTAGTTATATATTTGAAGCCATAAAAAGTACAAAGGAAACTCACACACACACACACACACACACACACACACACACACACACACACACACACACACACACACACTCACACTCACACACACACTCACACACACACTTCTGTAAACTGGCCACTTTAAATGAGTCGTACAAACAGTCTGAATATTGCTCAGATGGTATTCTGTTTATGCTACCATGTAATATATATTATCTAGCTAAGTCTTTCACTCTACACCCTCCCAGAAAGTGAAATTACAAGATTAGAAGCAGTGACCTTATTCTTTTGATCAAGCATACATTTCTTTGTAAACTGACTGCCTCCTTAAATAAACATCATGTCCCCATCTGGTAAATTATGGAATATATTTGAGACATGTGCGGTACACCCATCTCTGCTGATACAGCAGTTAACCTCTTAAATACTATTTGTTCATAGGTTTATAGGTGTTACCAGGCTAATAGCCCTGGAGCCTTTACAAGCCTAGCCCATAGGATTACCCTGGCATCATGTCACCTGACCTTAGTTCCCAGTGCCTCTATCGAGTAGAGCCACTGGAATGATCCCCGAGGTGAATTTTCTATTTCACATCCACTCATCAAGATTTATCTTGAAGAGGCCCAGTAAGGTGCTCTGTTTGACATGTATGGGAAGTCTATTCCATAGCACGGGTAGTCTCTGGGTTATGAACCTGTCCCTCCAGCATTGTTCTGTTGATTGTGGTAATGAGGTTGAGGTCTCTGGAGTGAGTGGTATGGAGGGATTGGGATTTCTTTAGATGTAGCATTTCTACCAGAGCTGGGTCAGACATGACTTTGTAAGTCAAGCAGAGATCGCCTCTAAGTAGGCGATATGAGACAGAGAATAGTTGGAATTTTTTTAGTCTGTCCATATAGGACAAGTGTTTAAGGCCTAGGATCCTCTTTGTGAGATACTTTTGTGGCCTCTGCAGTTGTTGAAGGTGTCTAGTGAGGTATATGCCAAATGGGGCATTGTACTAGATGACTGGCCTAATAAGGGAAGAGTAGGGGGAGACAATGACCTCTTTCTTCCTGGATGCAAAACCCTTAGTAATGAGATGTGCTACATAGAAGGACTTCCTGACCACAGTGGCAATGTGTTGCTCAAAAGAGAGGTTGCTGTTAACCTGTGTTCCCAGATCTCTTATAACGCCTTCTGTGTTCGGTGGACAACCATCAATGTGGTAATTCATGGAACCGGGTTTTTCCCAAAGGGAATTACAACACATTTTTTGTCATTGAGCTTAAGGCCATGGTTCTGACACCAGTCGTTGGTCTCAGTGAGGCCTTTCTTTAGGATGTTAGCATCACTTAGGGAGTTAATAATAGCTCCCAACTTGCAATCGTCTGCAAATTTTGTCAGTCAGAGTCCATTTGTATTGGCCTGGATTTCAGACAAGTAGATTCCAAACAGGAGAGGACCCAGGACTGAACCCTGTGGGACACCACTTGTGACTGGTCAGCAGTCTGACTTGGAGCCAGCTACTTTCACATTGTGGGTTCTATCTGTGAGCCAGTTTGCAATCCACCTAGTGATATAGGTGTTGATGCCTAGTTTAGTGAGTTTTTCTATGATTCCTGAGTGGTGAATAGTATCAAAGGCCTTGGCCAGATCAAGGTAGGCTGTATGAACCACCTTGCCTTCATCCACAGCTCTGGTGACTGATTCAAAGAAGTCGACCAAGTTGAGCAGGCATGATGTACCCTTCACAAAACCAAACTGTGTGGCATCCAATGTTTGGAGATTCCCTATATAATTGTTTATTAGGTCCATGATGATGTGTTTCATAGCTTTGCATATCAGACTCATCAGGCTAATGGAGCGATAGTTCCCAGGGTCTGTATTCACTCCTCCTTTGTGGAGAGGGATGACTGTAGCAGTGCGTCATTCGGTAGGGACAAAGCCTGAGGTGAGGCTGTGACTGAACAGGGCACCCAGATGTGGTGCCACTTCACTCTGTAGTTCATAGAGAACACAGCCAAGGATATTGTCAGGTCCCATAGAAGCTGTATTCTTGGCCTTGGACAGTGCTGTTGTAACCTGTGTAGCAGTGCCTGGAAATCTACTGGTATTGTGAGGGGTCCTTTGGGGGGGTGAGAGGGGTAAAGTTGGCACTGAATCGGTCGGCCAGTATATTGGCAATATCTGTTGGCTCAATATAGGAGGTACCATTGTGCTCAGAGCAAATCTGGGTATTGCCGTGGAGATTCTTTATATAACTATAGAAGGCCTTGTGGTTGTCTTTACTATCTGCTGCAATTCTGTTTTCATAGCTAGCTTTAGAGGATTTGATGAAGGATCTCAACTTTTTGTTGAGGCTCATAAGGGAGTTTTTCCAGTCTTGGGACTTCACCTTATTCCATATCAGTTTCCTCCTTCTGTTGTAGAGTTGGTTTATGGCAGAGACCACCACATTGGCTTCCTTTTTTTGGAGGAGAGCAACTTGGTTCTATTGGGTATAGTGAGATCCATGTATTGCATGGTTCATATTACATTATTGAAAGATAACGTAATCGAATGCTCAAAACATTGAAATGGCCGGATTTCGAAGATTGCATTGTGGGATCGCAGTACAGTGAAGATTGGGATATTTGCCCTTTCCTCACTGTAGTGGGATCTCAGAGTTGAAATATAGGTTTAGCAGGGGGTGTGGGGGGGCGCCGTTTCGATATGCGGCCATTTTAAAGTTCTGAGCGTTTGATTACATTATCTTTTGATAACGTAATATGAACCCGCATTTGCATACGTATTTGTACAAGGCACTGGTGTATGATTCGGCAGTCATGCAACTATCCTCCATTTGCATAGGTGCCATGAAGTTAGCCACCTCTGTTTCTAGGAGCCCAAAGTTAGCTTTGGAGAACTTTTTCATTGTGCTTACCTTTGCGGGGGTGGGGGTGCAGATTTCCAAGGTGATTAGTTTGTAGTCAGATCTAACTAGGGAGGAGTTGACTATTGGGGGTTCCTATCACATAGTCAAACTTTTACAAGTTCAAACCACATATGGTTGAGACCATAAGTTCAAATTTGTAAAAGTTTGCGTGTTTGAATGGAAATCTCCATAAGCGGAGATTTCTATTATGTTCAATGTGGTGCGATCTAGGAGTTGGTATATTTAAGTAGCAGAGGGAGTGGGGGGTGCAGGGAAGCTTTTTTGTTGTATGTCATTTTTTTATTTTTAAACTTTGAACATAATGGTTTGACTATTAGGTGTTCGGAGTTACGGAACTTCAACTGTGTAATACAGACCCGACTATTGGTGTAGAGCAATGGTTGTCCATGTTAGTAATGACCAGGTCAAGGATGTTTCTACTTCTAGTGGGGGTAAGAACGAGCTGGTCCAGGGCATTGGAATTAATGAATTCCAGGAAACGTTGGGCAAGTGTATTGGTACATGAGTAGTTTTCCCAGTTAATGGAGGGGTAGTTGAAGTTGTCCAGTATGAGAGTGTTAGGTTGGGCCCTAATATTCTCCAGGGTGCTTAGGAATGTGGAGTGTGAGTCTTGGGACATGGTTGGGGACCTATAGCAGGCTATGACCTGAATCGCTGTCTTACCCAATGTTAGCTGCACCTGAAGTATCTCTGATACGTTATGTTGGGCTACCAGTCTGGAGGTATGCACATCCTTTATGAAGATGGAAACACCACTGCCTTCGGAGCTTTGGTCCAAGTTCTGGGGCTGAAAGGTGTGTAATGAGTTATAGCCTGGTAGTGCTGGGCTGCTTTCTGCTGCCTTGAACCAGGTCTCTGTTACAGCACAAATGTTCTCCATTTTAAGGAGTGCTTCAAGTGAGTACATTTTGAGATTTAGACTTTTACCATAGAGCAGCATGACCCTCAGATTGCATTTGTTTGCAGCTGTTATGGTGGTAATTTGGTCTTGGGAACATCACATAAAAAAGGCACTATATGGGGTGGCAAGAGCCTTGGCCAGTATCTGGAAGCCTAGGGGTGACAGATGCAGGGCATCTCTGGCAAAGCATCGAGGTCTGTCAATCATGTCATCCCAGGAGAAAGATACTGGATCCCCTTAGAATGACACCAGAAACTTAGCCAATTGTTGAAATCAATCATTTTCTACTTGCACTGTGGTATCATTCTGGGTAATGGTAGGATGCTGCTCAGGGCTAGGGTCATACCCGCCTGGGCTACATAATCTGAGAGTTCCTCCATGTCTCTTTTCATGTAGTCCAGGGAGGTACATCTCAGGTCATTCACACCCACATGTACAATGACTGTCATATTTATATCTGTTGTTGAGGGACCTGCATGTGTGCATTATGTGGCGGATCCTTGCACCTGACTTTCTCCATATTCAACCTAGTGAGTGGGACATCAGTGTGCCTCACTATCGAGTCACCTATGACTAGTGTGTTGGGCATGCTGTTTTGCCTTAGGGGCTTTAGTTGAGTGGCACACTGTTTAGGAGAGTTATGTGCCTCATGATTAGTGTTGTGTTGTGGTGGTCGAGTGGGTTTCTGCCTTGGAGGTCTCTGCTGTTTGGGTAGATTTTTATTGAGAGCCTCTGTGAAGGTGGGTGTGTGGTTTGTGTTTTTATATAAAGGCAGTGCTGGTGTGGGTTCTGGAGGGCTATGTGTTCCATGTGGTGTGGTGCAAGTGTTGACCTTCTCCTCTTGACCAGCTATTCCAGTTTTGGCTGGAGAGTGCATGGCTTCCAATTTGAATATATAAGTGCATCTCTCGCAAGTCTAATTGTTGGGTAAGAAGAGAGGGTTGTCGGTGTACATGAGGCAGTTGCTGCATTGCCTCAGGATACCCAAGTTCACCAGGTTAATTGGAGAAAGCACAGGGAACTGACCTTTAGACATGCTTGAAGGGGTGGGCATTAATAATAAATACTGGAGCTGTTTCCTTGTAGAACATTTAGTGCTGGTAGCACTTTTATGTGCTACAATAATTGCTACAATAATTGCTACAAGAAGTCTGGTAAAATGCTAGACTAATAAACTAGTAAAAGTTCAGGAGAGGAGAGAACTAGCAGATCTAAGGGAAAATTTGAAGAGCAGATTTTGGCACTGCTCAGAAGTTTACAAACAGTCCTGGATACAGCAAATCTGTATCTGGACTAGACTAGTTACAGGAAAGGTAGGAAACAAGTGCAAACTCAGGCTTTTAAACCAGAAAGTTGAAAGAGATGGAAAAACTGCCGAAATGGCCAATAAACTACAATTTCTGGGACAGAAACCACTCCTCTTGTGGTAGATAGGCTATCTAGTGCTTACCACTCCCACTGATAAGCTAGAAGGCTTCCCTCCAACACAAAAAGGCTTGGGGGGGCTCAGAAGCTTACATACAGTCCTGGATACAGCAAATCTGTATCTGGACTAGAGTTGTTGCAGGAAAGGTGGGAAACAAGTGCAAAGTGGGCTTTTATACCAGAAAGCTGAAAGGATTTCTCGGCCAGAAACCACTCCTCTTGTGGTAGATAGACTCCCTAGTGCTTACCGCTCCCACTGATAAGCTAGAAGGCTTCCCTCCAACACAGAAAGGCTTGGGGGGCTCAGGAGGTTACAAACAGTCCTGGATACAGCAAATCTTTATCTGGACTAGACTAGGTGGGAAACAAGTGCAAATGTGGGCTTTTAAACCAGAAAGTTGAAAGAGATAGAAAATTTGCCCAAATGGCCAATAAACTACAATTTCTGGGCCAGAAACAACTCCTCTTGTGGTATATGGGCTACCTAGTGCTTACCACTCCCACTAAGCTAGAAGGCTTCCCTCCAACACAGAAAGGCTTGGGGGGCTCAGAAGCTTACAAACAGTCCTGGATACAGCAAATCTGTATCTGGACTAGACTAGCTACAAGAAAGGCAGGAAACAGGCTTAGAATTTTTTTTTTACAAAAAAGCAGCTAAAACAGCACTAAAAACAATTCAAGTGCAGTGCAAGCTAGCACACGAGTGTGTAGCAATATTAAAGCAAATACAGTTTAAATAAATGCAATTTATTCAACCTGTATTCTGAAATGAATTTAGTTATTGCTTTGTTCAACTCTGAACAGTTGTCCTTGATAAATGCTGTATTAGGTGATTCCAAAATTTTCTCATCTCGCACTCTCAGCTTTCTTTCCAATAGATAGCTCACATTCTCCATTGGGGTCATTAATGTCTCTATCAGGTCAAGGTGTAGAGCTGTAGTTAGGTCAGGTGACACCCTAAGAAACCCCTTAATTATGGCCCCCTCAATCTATGTCCTTCAAAATATCCTCTGGCAAAGAGCTACTATGTTTATGCACAGTAGTTCTTTCATTGTCTGAAATACTTTTGAAATGCCTCCTTGCTACTGTTCCTAAAAAAAGAACATACTGGAATCATGGCTGGCTAAATTAAGATACTGCTCCCAGCCAGGTGACTACCCAACAAGGGAATGATCGGCACCTCTTCTACAGTGCCAAATATGCCCACTAATAGCTTATGTCCAGGAAGCTGACCCTTCATCTCTACCTAGATATGGCTGTACCAAACGGACTCCATCCTCAACTTCTCATCTCACACTTTCTACTCCATTTTTAATGCACAACCCAAATTTTCCCCATCAGACCACATTCAACTAGTAACCATAACTTAGACTGAGTTTTAACTAACTCCACCAACTACACAGACTCCAGTGTTTTGTTACCATTACATCGTCAGTTTTCTTTTCTTAACAAAGGAGCCCTGGTCCTTTCAGCTCACCAATCCACAATATTTTCAAGTGTCATAACAATCTGATTCAACAAACAAAATTATGGTTTAATTTCCAGCCTGGATTAATTTTCTTGTAGAAGAAATATAACAAATGTAGCTTATTAAATAGACCAAGGCAATATATTGTATATATGGTAAAACTCCATTTGCAATCACACAAACATCTTCTGATGTGCATTAGTATATTTATATCAGAAGGCAAAAGCTCATAAACCTTATTCCACACATGTAATGATGATGTGGACAGTAGCACTACTGTCCTCACCACTGCCTACCTTAGATTCTCATTCGGTATGCTTTTCTTTGTATCCACTACTATGCTCAGACTCAACCCAACCACTTTCATTCACATAATAAACTTTTATAGCTTCCAACATTCTGTTTCCTTTCAATGTATTACTCAAAAATCACACAAAACACACTACTTGATAAAATTTTAAAGTATGACAAATCATAAACAGAGAAGCCTGAGTGCCCCAATCTCTTAATATCTGCCATCAATAATGTTCTTATACCCATTTATAGCACCTCCTTAACCTAGCTAAATTCTGACTCTGTGGAAATCACAGACATCCTTCCGCTGCCCAAGACTCTCATTGTTAGACCGTCTTCTGCCTCCTATTACACAGTGTAATATCTTCCCAACTTTCTCATATAACTAAAATTATGGCTTACAGTAAACTTAAAACATTATATTTCTTCCTTTCAAATTCTAATTGAAACATATTACTGGCACCATATCACAGTCCTTTACAGATGCTCCGACATGGATAATGAAAAGCTTAGTAGGGAGGTCACTGAGGACCTTAGTAAAATATTCATCTTCATCATGCCCTTCTTTGTGAATTTCAAATCCTGAAACTTCTCTTGTCTGGCTTAAGTGCGATTTTTTGTAGTCACTTATCTACCAGGAGAGAGTTGTGAGTTTATGTCACTTCCAGGTCCTCTTTTTTGGGGGGTGGGGGTGTTCCTGACCTCATTGTTACAGTTACTACTTTTTGTTGTATCAGCCATTTAACCTTGCTTCAACTCAACATTCACATATTTTTATATGGTCCCACATAAAAATACTCTCTCTCCCATCTATTATGCTGTCATCTGTTCCTGCAGACAACTAAACCCTCTACAAGTCTTTTTCTTCAAGCACCTTACTATGAAATTTACTAAAACAAGGCTATTCTTTTTTCATTGTCTAGCTCTTTTGTGATTGGCATATTGGATGAGTCAACTCTATAAAATAAGAAAAACTAAGGGAGATCAAATATCTGGGACTGTGGTTAGACATTATTAATATTTTTTAACTCAAGTTGATAACATTTATAACTAAATTTATTAAATTCTCTTCCAGTGTTACATGTCTCACTTCCTTAACTAATACAACATAGCTGTTCTAAGTAAGATTCCATCATAAGTATGGCCTGATCATTATGTCTAGATCTACACAGCTCACCTTGGAAAGTGACTACCTAAAAGCTATTTAGTGCTATTACCAATAGACACATAACCAAATAACCAAAGGAAACCTTGAGGTGATCCCCAGGTAACAGCAGGGCAAAAAACAAGATGGTATCAGGATAACCTTAAATTATTGAAAACATTAAGTGCTCAAGGTTTCCTTTGGTTATTCTTCTATAAATGCTATAATTTATTATTTCTATGTTTTAATTTGAGCACTATATCTACTGTTATCAGACTGCATTACAGTTAATTAGGAATGAATTATTAGATCAATTACTATTGCATTACTGGCTTAGCAATATGAATGAAAATGTTTCACAGGGATCTCAGCAAGAATAATTATATGGGCTCAGGTTTAATATTTGACCTATTGGTCTTTAGGAAGCTTGCATATGATAACTCTGTTTTGATATTTTCTACTTCCTATACATGCATCAAGATTATTTTTTGCTAAAGTTATTAAATGAAAGGCTTGCTTTGATTGCAACAGGAAACTTGTTTCATATTCTTTTAAGGTCTTGTGAAATGGCTCTTTCACTTTTTTCTTTTGCTGATTTTTATTGTATTACTTGGTTTCCTGAACAGATATTAGCTCCCAGATGATGTGCTCTATGCACATGCATTCGAGGAGCCCCAGTTCAGCTATTGCATTACAGTCTAAACAGAAGTCATAGCTACATAACCTACAGAAAATAGACTATATGAAAGAAAACTATATAGAAAAGTGTCAAATAGCCATTTAAGATTAACAAAAACATAAGTAAAGGCAATAGGGAGTCGGGTAGGACCCAGATAAACAGTAGCAAATTAAGTACACATTGGGGATTTTTTCAGTCCATGTGCCTCTCTCATTTGTTATTTAAGATCACACATAAACATATTCTTCTAGATTCATATTTCTGATTGTTTTAAACATATTAACCTATGAGTTTATTAAACAATAAATGTAATTTGATATAAAGCATAACTTTGGTTGAGTACTTTTAATCTGAGTAATGTTGAATATTTTTCTAATAAGACATGACATTAATATACAATAAAACTTCATTAAAATTAAAAAATATGCATGCTAATTGGACAAGCAAATCAGCATGCCTGATGTAATCTAGCATTACTTATGTAAATGAGTTTGGAGGCCAAATACCACAGTGATACTTATTGTGCAGTTACTGGCTCACAAACTGACAGCAGTCACCACACCTCTCAACCTCTTAGAGCAAAAATCTGGACAAAAGCATCTATAACAGGGGGACAAAGGCCCCAAAATAGGGACAATTCTTAAATATTGCTCTTACAAACTTAGAAAATTGATAGAACAACAGTTTTTTTATTAGCATGGATTTTCTGAAGAGTATAAGGTCTGAAACTCAAATGTTTATCACTTTTGACTTAAACCCACAATGATTTGCCAGTGATTTGTTAGAAAACCACACTTTTATGAGAAACAGACCCAAAATATGAGGTAAAAATCTGGACATTCTTTGAAAATTTGTACAGTTGAGAGGTATGGCTGCTGTTTTTCTCCATGACAAATTATTTTCTCTAAGTACTGCTGCTCTCTAAACATATGCAAGTTATGTTTGGACAGCAATAGCACTGAAGAGGAAGAAGAATATGTATCATAGGAATGTTACTGTTTTTCTATAATATGAGCTTTAACTGCTGTTGATGCTGCTGTCCAAATGTGTGCAACATACATTCAGACAGCAACAGTGCTTAAAAAAAATGAACATGTTCCCTTTTAAATGCCTACTATATAAAATAACCCACTTGAAATGTGGGAAATAGACTCATGTAACATAAAAGGGCTCCAGAACTTAAAGAAGAGGAAATTATTTTTTCATTTACTTTTGCAGGCTAAGGCGTCTTTTATACTACTTCAAGAAACACATTTAACTAATGATCAATGGGTTGATATTAAGAAAAGGAAATGGATTAGAGAAGTTGTAGCCTCAGAAGGTCAAACTAACAGTGCTGGGGTAGCTATAGTCATTAAAAATCAATATCAAGGGAAAATTTTAGACTCTAAAATAGATAAAGAAGGAAGATGGTGTTATGTTATTCTTTCTTCCACTCTTTTTGATAAACCTATTTTACTTTTAAATGTATATGTACCTTGTAATAATCAACAACTTTTCATAGCATCCCTTTATCCGATTTTGACCCAGTATGATAAATATTATATAATTATTGGAGGGGATTGGAACTCTTATCAAAATCCGAAGTTGGATAGATCTTGTCCACAAAGAGAATTTAATAGACAAGCAGTAATAGCAATAAATGATATAAAGAAAGATTTCCAACTATATGACTCTTTTAAATATTTAAATAATCACCTTAATACAAATAACTTTACTTTTTATTCACTGTGTCACAAAATGTGGTCCAGAATAGATTTCTTTTTGATTTCAGGAACAATGATTAATTTTGAACCTTTAGTCTTTATACAAGCTTGTTATTTATCAGATCATTCAAAAATTTCATTAAGTTTTACTAAAGATCCTAGAGATAGCTTGCTGCAAAGGGGTTATAATTGGTCTCTTAACCCAAATTTGTTAAATAAAGAGGAAATAATACATGAAATTACTGATTTCCTTAATGGCCTATTAGCTAGATTAGAGGAACAGCAACATGCACCAGATATTGAATGGGCGACAGCTAAACACAAGTAAGAGGGATCTTTTTCCAAAAAGCTTCATATTATAAAAAAATACAAATTAGAGATATACAAAAATTGGAAGCTAAAATAAAAACACTTGACCAAGAATTGATTCAGAATTATAATACTCAGAGATGGAATTATTTAAATGCCAAAAAGATCTCTTTTTAATCCAAAACAATAGACTGACATTTCATGAACATAGGATGTTAGCAAGGTATGCCAACCATATTCGAACACTATCAAGGGCATTAGCTAGAATTATTAATCAATCGAGAACAGCAGCACAAATTTCGGAAATACAGTTTAAGAATACAAGTTATTCTAAAACTGAAGATATTATTAATATTTTTGAACAGATATATTCTAGTATCTATGGTGATCAAAAGGATGTATCCTTACATAGGACTAATAAAGAATTCTTACAAACAATTAGTTTTTCGAAAATAGATGATAATTTTCAAAAAGATTTGATTAAACCTATATCTGATGAAGAAGTAATATATATAATTAAACACATGAAATCACATAAAGCACCGGGCCCTGATGGTTTGATGGCAGAATTTTATAAAACCTTTTGCGATATTTTTGGTAAAATACTCTCAAGTGTATTTAATTACATAATTAATAATAAAATCAATTACCCTCATTTTAGTGCCTTAAAAACTATTCTTATACCTAAAGTTAATTCTGATGCCCAAAATCCAGATAATTATAGACCAATTTCATTAATAAATGTGGATATGAAAATGTTGACCTCTATTCTAGCTAGTAGATTAAAAAAAATAATGAATCAAATAATATCTAATGCACAAGCCGGCTTTATAACTACTAGACAAACTAGTGATAATACACTAACACTTCATACATTGATTGCTTATGCTAAACAGAAAAATTAAAATATTTATGCACTCATAATTGATGCACAGAAGGCTTTTGATAGGGTTAATATAATTTTTTTTATTTGATATTTTACCATATTTTAATATACCTCAAGAATTTGTTCTAATGTTAAAAATTGTATACAATAATCCTTATACAACTCTATACATAAATAAAAATTTCTTTAAAAGAATACAGATCAAAAATGGAACCCGTCAGGGTTGTCCTTTGTCCCCTTTACTATTCAATAAATATCTAGAACCCTTATTCTTATATATTAAACAGAATGTATATCATAATGCCTCAATACTTTATGGAACTAAAATATCAATTGTGGCTTTTGCGGATGATCTCAATATATACTGCACAACTCCAATTTCAGACACTAAAAAGTTATTAAAAGCAGTAGATGACTTTGCAGAAATATCTAACTACAAAATTAATCTTAAAAAAAGAATATATTCCCTTTAAGAACTCCCAAACCTTTTTCGCTTTTACCATTGGTGGGACAGGTAAAGTTTAAAGATAATATTAGATACTTGGGTATTATCTTTTCCACAGATGATAAAGGTTTTTATACTATTAATATTAAAATGGTTTGGGATCAAATAATGTCTGATTTTAGGAGATGGAATAATTTAAGATTACCAGTATTAGCGAAAGTTTCAATTATTAAAATGAATATATTACCCAGATTATTATATATTTTTAGATCTGCTCAAGTGTTAATTTCTAAGAAATTTTTTAAACAAATTCATAAAGAGTCGGCTAAATTTATTTGGGAGCCAAGGAAAACTAGGATATCATATGATAAATTAATGACCCCAAAGAATAGAGGGGGATTGGACTTACCAAATTTTGAAACCTACTATTTAATAATAAACTCTAACAGACTCTTAAGAATTGCTAATTATGATGCATTTAGTACTAAGTGGTCACCAGCATGGGTAATTTTGAATTATAAACATATTTTGAATCTGAATATTAATCCTAAAGCACTATCCTTTCTAGGAAAAGACAAGTTGAAATTATATATGATAATGGATCACATTAAATTATATATAACATCAATACAAAATTTATTTCAATCATTAGATCTTACTCAGCATATGATGGTCTTTCAACCTTTTCATAGGAATCCCAACTTGAGACTAAATAATCAATTAACAGATCTTAAAAATTTCCCATTAATAGTTAATTTAACTTTACTTGACATCTACTCATATCTCAAATATTCAGCTAATGAAATAAGACAAGAATCTAGTTATATTGAGACAAATTAATGAACTCTCTATACGTTACTTTAAGAATTTCAAACCCAGAGATGAGGATTTAACAAAATGCTCAAACTTATGGCAAACGCTTCAACAAGATGTTAAATTTATAACCGCTGCAAATAAATTAATAAAAGAGTTCAAATTTCAGGATAAAGTTCTTTTGTTGAAATATTGGAAAGATAAAATCCCATTGATAGAAGAAAATCAAATATTAAAAACAATTAACTTAACAACAAAATCTATCTCTTTTCAAAAGTTGATGTATACTCAGCTTATGATATTGAATAATGCATATTATACACGCCTTAGCTTGCATAAATTCAATTCTAAAAAATCTCCAAATTGTCCATACTGTAAAGACCAACCTGCTGATCTTCTCCATATGTTCTGGAGCTGCAAATGCATTTATAAACTTTGGAACTCTTTAAAATACAACTTCAAAAGATGGGATATCAAAGTTCATCACTTTCATGGGAATTTATGATTTTACATATCCCTCCAAAAGAACTTTCTAGATCACAAATCACTATATTTATTAATATCTTCTTATTAATGAAACTATATATAGCTACAAATTGGTTAAACCCATCTCAAACTTCATGGGATAACTTTAAGATTCTAGCAATGAGACATATATTAGCCCACAAATTACTTCTTCATGAGCATAATAAAAATATCAATAATCCGAAAATATGGGAACAAGTGTTTAATATTATATTGGTGTAATACTTTGAACCTAAATGTATTCTGAGTTATGTATACATTTTAAGGAAACTTTTTAACAACAAATTGTTTATTACTTGAATCATTCTTAATCATTTTGATATCTTCTTGTATAAATTAATGTTACAGGTGGAAACATTCATGTAAATATTGTATATATGTTATGGTGTTATTATTAGAAACATTATTTGGTATTTATCTTTAATTCTGTTTTTGTTTTAAGTTTGTATTGAAAATGATAAAACAATAAAGATTTATTATTGAAAAAAAATGAACATGTAACATGTAAAATAGCAATTTTGACTGCTGTTAGTTTTGTACAATCTGCCAGCTATCACAGCTGTTGCTTTTCCCTCCTGTACGATTCTTTTATTTAACTGCTGCTGCTGTCTGAAGGAGTCTTATATACATTCGAACAGCAAAGGTATTTAAACAGTAGAACCATATAGGACGGGAAAAAGTGAAGCATTAAGCATTATGTACAGTGTTAAGTGTCAGCATGTATGTGATGAAGGCATATGCAGTACAAGCTTTAGACATCCCCTCAACACAAAAACCAAGAAAGAACTCTAAAGTGCATTTATACAATGACATTATTTAGAAAAGGTAAGAATTTTTTTTCTATATAATGTCATTATACAAGACCAATAATTTGCTAGTGTCTGTGTGAGACGAGGGGGGCTTAGTACTGCATTTACCCATGGTTGGCTTTGTCTGGTCACTTGGCCTCCACTGTCATTATCAAACACACTGACAATGGCTAAATTCAGCACTATCCCCTTCTGGTCATGGATAATTGCTAAAGTAACAGAAATCCTTGTTTTAGAACTTTCAAGCATAAAAGTCCTCACAAAATATCAGAGGTCCTGCATTTGCTTTTGCTGGGTTGTGGTATTTTTGTTTATTCTAAGACAGTTTTATATATATATATATATATATATATATATATATATATATATATATATATATATATATATATATATATTAAGATATTTAATGAAAATTCAAACTATTTTAATATGGCAACAGTGAAATTAGAGCACACCTTATGCATGATGATACAAATGACATTAGGCAATGCACTGTCTCATCAGTAACTAAAAGCAAAAAGACCCACAGACAGTATAAAGAGTACCTTGTGAGCTGAGTAGTGTATGCATGTACTTTTATATATAAAAGAAATTGGAAAAAATAAAAACACAAGTGTCATAACAATTCTCCATTCACACAAAAAGGAATTACACCTGGAGAAAAAGAAATTTACTGTCCCCACTGTAAGACGACATGCAGTATCAAATTATGCAATGTCGTATCTTACTAATATATATAAGAGTTTAACATCCATGATTGCTAGGATTACTCAAAACAAAAGCTAGTTAACAGCTAAGTGGGTGATATGCATACATTATGATAGGATGCTCTTGCTCATTATTGGTGACTGGCATATACTTCTATAATGTCTTTTCAACTTGTACCACCAGTCTTACTGCTTGTGCTAGTTGGGATCCTTTGTTTTATGAATATTGCTCTTAGAGTTTTACCTGCACAGGTGGTGTTGAGGGATAAAGCCATGGCTATGGCATAAGCCACCCATATTCAGATATGGCCTTGGGTGCTAGATGACACAAGTAGGGAAGATCTTGAGTGGCTGTACGCACTCAGACACACTCTTGTGGTTGATCCCGGGAGGCTATGTTTTGCTGGGACATGATCTTCAAGGGGGTTAGGGCTGTGCCTGACTCAACACAGACATTGTCAAATACACTAGTAAGCCCACTACATGTGCTCCCTGGAAGGGGATTGGGGTACACACTGGATGGGACCTTAGGAGCAGAAACAATCCTCCGCAGCAGGATAACACTATTCAAGGATACCTTGATCTCCTCTTCAACCCTGAACATTGGTCACAATTAGTCCAGGGCACACTAGGTGCATTCAGTAGACCCTGCGAATAAGAACAGGCCATGGTAGCAACTGATGGTCAGTGGTACAGAGACAAAAATTCCTCTCAAAATGGTTAATAGAGTTTTTTCCTTCCTTGTCTCTTCAATCCAGGCAATTGGTGCTGTCTTGCTCAGATACATTCATAATGACTGTAGCTTGCCTGATTATTTAAATAAACATAAATCTAAAAATAATTTATTTTGTTAAACCTAACTAATGTTTGGGATCACAACAATTAGTCTTACAGGTTGTAATAGTGGGGTTTGGATTAAATGAGATGGTGTTTCTTTGTACTGCTCATGCTATCAGGTATGGTGTAGAAACTGTTTCTGGGAAAATCTCCAGCTCTGCCACTGTTTCATACCACCATTTAATTCATCAGTCTTTCATTTTGTTGCTCTAGCAATATTCTCAGTTGTATTTTCTTGTTAACTGTGGTTGGGGACCTGAGTTACATTATTCTTGTACACTTGCTTACTACATGGTCTGTCATGATGAACAGATATTCATTCAGTCTATAGGTGTCAGAGGTCAGCTTGTGAGGCTTCGAGGTTCTAAATGCGTGTGATGTGTATCTAAGTATAATCAACTGAGCCTCATTCACACATTTAGAAATACTGACTGTAAACACATGCATTGTTATAATTTTACATTATTATTTTTTTAATGTTTAAATGTTCTTTTTTTTTACTCAAATAATTTTATTAATTTTTTTCCAAAGATAATAATAATAAACTTTTACATTTCAAGCAAAAATAAATTGTAATAAACTATTTACAAAATGCACAAATGGCCACAAACCAATTATGATAAAAGGAAAAACAATCGGATATAAACAAACAAAGAAAGTTACACATTGTTAGATGAGATCATCTTACTTCCTCTCCACTCAAGTATTTAATTAATTAATCTGATTTAAGTGTCTCAATAAGGGAGAGAACTTTCTCCCAAGGATTATTAATCCATTTCTTAGGGAAGATTCTCATTTCCTTGACTCTTATTTCTAACAGCGCTACATCTTTCAATAGAATTAGAAAATCATCAAGAGTCGGAATGGAGGAGGAGTTCCATTTGCTTGTGACACATTTCTTAGAAACTGCCATTGTAGTCCAGAGAAGATAAAGGTCTTTGTTTTTCATAACAATAGTTTCATTTACATTCAGAAAAATTAATGACTTTGACAAAAATAAAACAATCTGTAAAAACGGCTTGAAGAAATTCACCAATATCTTCCCAAAATTTCTTAATGTGAGTACATTCATACATAATATGAGACCAATCAGCCTTACATTTTGAAGAACATCTTCATCATGTTACAACATTAGAATGGTTAAATCTGACAATTTTGTTGGGAGTATAGAAAGCTCTAAGCAAAAACTTCCACAAGAAAAATTTCCAAACTTGCATATTGGCGGTTAATTTAATAGAATATAAAAGACTAGTTTTATTCTCATTTGTTAACAATAATGGATGTTGAAGAACATCGTCACCATGTTACATCATTAGAATTGTTAAATCTGGCAATTTTGTTGTGAGCACAAAAAACTCTATGCAAAAACTTCCACAAGAAAAATTTCCAAACTTGCATATTGGAGGTTAATTTAATAGAATATAAAAGACAAGTTTTATTCTCATTTGTTAGGCAATAATGGATGTTCTTTAGTAATAAAATTCCAAAACTTCTGATTAGGAGTAGCTTTATAATTAATAATGATTTTATATAATTTTGAAGTTAAATGTGTCCAATTAAAATCCTTATATAGTACTTCATGTAAAAAAAAATATGGGTTTAGGTATCGATTTAAAGGAAAAATTATCAATTGTTCTGCACAGATCATGTGTATAGGGAAGTAGACTGCTAAGAGCTAATCAATCGGAATTTGATAAATCAAATGTAGTAATTAACTGACGTACATCCATAACTATCAAGTTTCTCATACAGTGGTAGCAACATGTAACATTTTTTCTTTCCCATGTTATTGAAATTTTTTTTGTGATTTTAAAGGGAATTAATAACTGTAACCGTAATTTAATATCAATATTATTATTTACAAAACTCCTGAATGTGTTGTAAATATAATTTATATAATTTAGATTGGTGGGTTTAATTGTTTTTTTTGTTTTTTTTTTATTATATATTTGACTTGGTTGCTGTGGTTCTGTCTACTTTGAGTAGTCTGAGTTTGTTTCTACTGTTTGAAGCGCCATGTCTCTATCTGTCATCAGAGGTTTTATTGTAGTGATTCATACATCAGTAATACTTTTGACCTTTTTGTGGCATAGGAGGGCAATGGAATTAAGTACTGTTAAGAACCTGTTGTTAAAATAGCTCAGAGCATCATCTAAGGTGAGGGTTTTTTTAGGGATGCCAGTCACAGGATTTGAGTAAACTTTTAAACATTTCTTTAGAGAAGTTTTTCTTGGAACAAATCCAGTTGTAGTTCATACCTGCTGTCAGAATATAGTGTGCAATGCATTGCAACTCTCTTCACAGCACATACCTTTCAACTTCTTATCTCAAGTGCAACAGACCAAAATAACACACACACACATACACACATACACACACACAGACATCCACGAACGTGCACACACACACACATACTCCCCTTTTTAAGCATCATTTCAGGCTACTTTGTTACCTTACTCCTCACTTAAAATACATATAATACCAAGTAGTTTTGAAAATAGCCTGGTGATTGGAGTAAGATGATTTCCTTTTTTTCTACAGAGCAACTCATTGGGTTTGGAACTCCAAACTCGAATAAGGAAATAAATAAAGAAAGAAAGGTAACATCTAAAAAAAAATACAGTAAGTCAATGTATTTATTTATTTATGTTTTTACTTTTTCCATGGGGGGTGTAAGAGGAGTTGCAGTAGAGCAGCCAGTATCATGAGCTGCCTCAGGTCTACACCCTATTCCAGCACTCAGTGGGCGTGACTTAATTACATACATTTTCAAAGAACTTTCTTCCTTTGCCTTGAAGGAAGTGACAACATCTCATCTCTCAGAGAGTCTAACATGAGTTGACTGACTCAGTTTGTTAACATCATTTCTGCTTTGACCCTGTGAACTGTAACACCCCAACATCTGGCACACCTAAAAGTTACAGCACAATAATGGACACATGCACTGCAGCAGGTTTGATGTTCTTGTGTTTTGGTCAGTAATCATAGTGTTGCAGCTATTATTCTTCATTCTGCTTCTCTGATAATCTTATGTCTTCTGATATGTATTTGCAAAATGAAAAGTCACGGATTGCTGGGTTTTGCGCCAGATCAATTCAAGTGTGGGTAAAACTGCAATTTGGAATACAAGTAGTGCTCAAATGAAGCGAATCAGGTAGCATTTTAGAATGAATTATAAAATGACTAAGATGACAATGCAACCCTGTGGTTACAAAATGGATATCTTATCTTCAAATGGAACAGTAGAACATATTTGAATAAAATAACAGATAGGTAACATTCATGTTGTGTAATACTTTTATGTTGGAGTCGCATCTGGTCCCAAAAATAAACTGGCCCTTTTTTCCAATCCAAAAATGAAAATAGCAACACAAAAAGATAAAGACTGTCTTCTTTAGCAAGACTTTATTCCAATCTAGCAATGAAAACAGATCTGATAAAGGCTAATTTATTTTTGGAATCATTAAAGATTCCAAACTGAAATTCTTTTAAACATAAAGGTTACTAGCTGTTATTTTATTTTAATACTAATTAGATCAATACATTTTTTTTGTGTTTTGTCCAGAAACATCAAGTTCCTGAAGGGATACATTCTGTAAGTTTAACCAGAAGAATGTAATGATAGAAGTAGGTTTAGGGCATATACAGACTTGGGGGAGAAGGCAGTAACATTACTTAATCTGTTGCAAGGGGAAATACTCCAGATGGGAAAAAGCCACCATCAGCAGCATAACAGAGACCCATAGAAAATGCCTGATTTAGTATACAATGCCCATAACCATGTTCGATTGCCTGATGATACCGAGTCAGCAAATATTTTTACATCACTACACATATTGTAGAGCTAATCATGTAAAGAATGGAATGGCTCCAACTGGAAGGGATACAAGAACACAATTCTATACTGCAATTGCACTTGTGACTGGCCATGGGTGCTGCTGAAGTTGTGAGCCCTGGACGGCTGCCTGAAATGCCCCCAGCTTTGCTGAAGCTGTGAATCCTTGACAGTTGATTGAAACTTCCCTAACTTCATCAATGAACAAATGGGTCTGAAAAGCCAGAGCAACTGGTTGGCAATAAATGAAAGGAAGAAACAATATGGGGTCCAAATTAGGCTACAGGAATTTAATGGGACAGAAACAGCAGGCAGACCCATGCAGCTTTAGAAAGACAGACCAAAACATGCTATTGAACTGTATCAGAACATCACACATCAATATTTCCCAACTCCATGTTGGACTGCTGGTAGACCTATCCAACTAAGTAATATAGTGAGTGTGTGTGTGTGTGTGTGTGTGTGTGTGTGTGTGTGTGTGTGTGTGTGTGTGTGTGTGTGTGCGTGTGTGTTATATAAAAGAAATTGAAGTACTTTTTGTCAGCTTTGTTAATAAAAAAATAATCACACAAGAAAACTATCATTTTTTTCTTAACTTTACAGTAACTGACAAAGATGATTATCTAGTTGTTTATTTATTTTTTATACAAACGTTATATCCAGATCAGAAAAAAATGTTTGATTTAAGATTTGATGACTGTGTTAGTCCTACTACACTTATTAGGTTTGCTTTAAAGTCTTGTAATGAAAAAAAGATACCTTTCAAGACAGTTGAGCAGGTGCAAATATGTCTCATTATTACTTTGTTTTGTGCTTAAACTGCAAAGAGTATAGTTACTAAATGACAATGCTGTACATTTTTTATTGGTATAAATATAAAAATGTTTATTGGCACTGCATGTACTGATCAACATAGCTGTATCTGCCTGTCAGCTGTGGGGCCATTGATAAGCACACAATATGGAACAGTAGGCAGCTAGACAGCATAACATAGACAGCACACAGAAGGCATGCAGAAACCACAAGCAGGAAACAGTAGCTACATTACAAGTGTTACAAAACAGGAACAAGTCAGACAGTTTGGCTGACAGGCCTGAGACAGTACCTCTCAATTTTCCAAACTTTTATAAAAAGTCCAGATTTTTGCCTCAGATTTTTCAGCTGTTCCTCATAAAATTTATGGGTTTCTATCAAATCATTGATGACCAATATACATTTGAGTTTCAGAACTCGTATCCTCCAGAAAAGCACTCTAGTTAAAAATCTGTTATTTTAGCAACTATCCGTTTAAAAGAGTAATATTTAAAATCTGTCCCTGATTTTGGGCCCTTGTCCCCCCTATTATGTTTTATTCAGTCTACAATTCTTGCACTTAACAGGTTGAAAGTTATGAGGGAAGGTCCCCTCCACATATGCACACACAGACACACATATACAAATGCATACACAGATATGCACATTAGGAATGGCAAAGCCTAGTGTACATTTGTGCCTGCAGATCTGCATAGCGGTGGAGAAAGGGACTTAAGCAGAGCAGGAGATCAAAAATTATTATGGGATCCTAGGTTGAATATTCAGACTCCGCGGCAAAGAAGGCTGGGACTAAGAGTATTCAGAGAGAGAAGTAAGGCTGCAGAAGATGAAGTAAACAAGCAACACCAACAAGCTGCCTTAATCTATTTGCAAAATGTATACTTACATGTTTACTAGCATACCAGACAGCACATCACACCACCCTCACAAAAAGTCATCATCAGACCAGCAAGAAAAAGATCATTTCTACATGTGGAAGTGAACTTTGGAAGTGGGCAGTGCTTTGAATATCTTATTTGTTATATTTGTAATATTTTCAATGTGTAAGGATTCAGGAAAAAAAGAACAAGACAATTCACCAGAGGAAATATTATTACAGAAAACAGATGCTGAAAATGCCTAATCAAGCCTTAAAATCCACATCTCTACAAAGCATTCACAAATCCCACAAGTACAGCTAGTATTCTTGGCCATTTAGTTATAGATTCACTATGGCTTTCTGATATAATCCGCCCAGAACCCGCAAAAGCCTTAAATACTCAGCATGTCATGCGCCAAACCCTAGTCACTATTACATGAGCATGGTAGATACACAAAAGATACAATGCACCTTTTGATAAGGTACTGACATTTAATCTATCATTTTTCCATCTGACTGGCATTCAGTCCAGGTAATAAGGCCCTTGAGCTGGGTATTTTGTAATCATGCACAATACCTTGCATTCACTTTCAGGTTTCCATAGAAACAGCTTGCTGTTGCTGCTGTCATAGCAATAGCATCTTAATCATACTCTAGTAATTAGAAAGTTAATTAAGTCTATGTCTATATTTCCAGTAATGTCAAGGGCTCCTTTTTATATAAAAATGCACATTTTTTCTATTAATTGAAAAGACTTTCTGCATCACAGAGTGCCACCAAAATCCATCATGTCAGTAAAGTTTGCAATGAGACTAAGGAAAGAGGGTGAAATGTCTTTCCTTTATTAAATAACGTCATAGTGTCAGCTGATTCAAAATCACCTGTCAGCAGGCATCACATATGTAGCCTCCTTAATCACCACCGTGCACGCAAGAAAGAGCCAGTACAACAAAGAAAGCATTAGTAAATTACAAAGCTGGATGCACAGGTTTAAATCCTGTCTGCTGCTGATGCTGTGTATTGAAATAGTAACTAATGCATTTCTTTTACTCTTACATTGATACTGAAAACATCAACTCCTGGTTTACCAAAATCGAAAATAAACAGATACTCAGGGTAGGAAAGAATATGTCTGCTCAATATAAGGTCTCATTTTTGCATTACATGAAAGGTAAAAGAAAAATGAAACACAACATTTTTATTAACAAGTATTTAGTGGCCTATGAGTACAATGTGACAGAGTAGGGGGTATTTGTAATAAGCCTGGGCTGTGCCAAACTGAATTATTTCCTGCACTTAGAATTTACATCTGGTATTCTTATATTTTGTAGTATCCTCAAAACATGAAATAGGCAACAATATAGAATGTTAGTGGTTATGTATTAGTCATATTTGCCCACTATAGCTATTTTATAACGAGGGAAGATTTATACAAAAAAAAATTGAGAGGTTTTATTTTCCTACTAAGATGCACATAACAGGAGAACAACTACAACATTTTAAAAGGGTGTTTCAAGTCAAATTAGCGAATGTACACACTTAACAACTGTTTCTTTCCAATGCTATTCAGCATGTGTGAATTCAACAACTGTGGTATAGCAAATCAAAGTGCATCAGAAAAGGCTTTACTCATCCAGTTCTACCCCAAACTAAGGCAAGCTTACATGGTGCTTTCAAAAGGTTACAGCAGTGTACACCATGATACATCCTTCACATTTGCATCCAGTCCCCAAAAGATCACTACTGGATATCCATCCAAGACAGCAAGGAACCCAACTACAACCAGAAAAGTGCTCACTCAGTGAACTGCATGTCAGATGAGTGAAAACTACTTTAGCAAATGCGGCTTCCCCTAACATAAACAAAATACACTCACTAAACTTCACAAAAAAATGACAAATTTCTCTGACATTGCAAGCCCCAAGACACTGCCAGCACTGGGAATTGCAATATCACATCCATGCTCAGTGATAAATTCAACTTTGCTGTGTGAGAGGTTGACCACTGATGTACTTTCTGACACCAGATTTTCTCCCTTTATATCGTATCAATACCTGTTCAGGTCTATTCATGCCTTTGAGGAGGTTCTCATGCCTCCTATCACTCTGTCGAGGTAGACTTCTCCATCCTTAAGATCCACTGTCTTGCACAAAGTGGTGCCATGTCAAACCAAACACATGAATGTGTTAACTCCTGTCATGTTCCTGCATGACGTCCTGTATCATTAATTAACTTAAACCTCCGGGGGTCAGTGATAAGGCAGAAATGCTTTAAATCTAC
The DNA here is from genome assembly GCF_019279795.1 of Protopterus annectens. Taxonomy (NCBI): domain Eukaryota; kingdom Metazoa; phylum Chordata; order Ceratodontiformes; family Protopteridae; genus Protopterus; species Protopterus annectens. Next base: position 516,418,358 of record NC_056733.1, read on the forward strand.
ACACAGCTGTAGTCATACCATATCCATATTTCATTACTATCACAAATGCTCTTTTTCCATGTTATGTGTTGTATAGTATATAAACCAGTTCACCTATATTAAAGCAAGAGACAGGACTGGCACATTATGGAACAGCATGGTATTGACCAGACAAGTTGCAAACTTCAGATTTTGGAATTACTTTTGTTCATTAAAGAAAAAAAGCTGACTTGGACAAATGCTGAACTGAAGTAATATGAATGGAATGCTGGAAGGCCCAGTCAGATATGATTTCTCAATGAAAATAGTCATACTCGATGCATTAACTTGTGCTCCATGAAAATCTGTGACAAAGTGATTTGTAGTAAAGGCCATAGCCATCTTGGTACTTCCAAATTATAATGTACATATCCACAAATAAGTCACTTCAAAATAAAAAAAAATACTCTATTCATTTCAAGCTTCTAGCAACAGCACATTTAACAAAGGGTTGGAGTCTGAATGTTGCATTTTCACATGAAGTTGCTTTTCTCAGACAGTTGGGCATGCCACTTTGCTGATGGCCAGTTCCTAGCCAATCAAGAACAAGGAATTATAACAAGGCTTTCAAACAGGACAGCTTTTTTTTCTGTAGATGGCAAGCTGTCCACATCCCAGTGTAGGAAGTTTCACCCTCTGTACCATGGAGGCCTGTTTTCATGTAGAGGGATAGGTCCCCATACCTATATCTACAAAGAATATTACCCTCTGCTCACCCAGTTTGAAATAATAAACTCTGAAGATACTGCACCTTAGGAAAAGTCAGAACTCTGACTGCAACACGATCCATTTATGAACTGGTGCTTTGGCCCTCAGTGCATTGGTATGCTCCTCTTCTAGTTTGCATACATCATACATACACAGGGATGTGTGCAAGTAAGAGGCAGAGTAACAATAAACAAATATGACAGACTCATAAAGCAGATGTCAAGAAAAAGAACTGACAATTGTAATATGCACAGTGAAGCCTGTGAGAAAAAAAATGTAATAAACTAAAATATGTTACTGTTCTTCCAAATAAAGAATGTATGAGAAGTAAACTAAGTTGCAGTAATGCTGTATCAAATACAATGAAAAAAATGTAAATAATTGTTAAAGGTGAAAGCTGACATGTTGCATTTTTTGCTTTACTAAACTGTGATTGATATGCAAAATAAAGTATATAAAAAGGTATACAATAACATTGGCCACAGTGAGAATCTATTACAGTTTTAAAAGGAAACCTGTCCTTGCTTCACAAAAAGGAACCAATCCTTGCTTCACAAATGTGTGTACAGTTGCAAGTTAAATGCTTCTTGGAGGTACTGAGTTCCATCAAAGGTTATCTCCTTATTTGGACTCCATCTTCCTAAATCTTACCATACCCTCTCAGATATGTAACAATGGAAACAAGAACATTTTGTTTCAAAATTCAGATCAAAGTAAAAAAACACAAGTATCTTATTTTGGAACTTGTAGAACATAAACATACTTTTAATTGAGAAAGTTAGTGCAATTCAGTTACTAGATCTACTTGCGGAAGCGTAAAATTGGGTCACAACTCAAGTTTTGATCAGCTGCTTATACGCACTCTAAGAATCCATTCTGATTACAAAATCAAGACAGTAAGTTCATAGTTTATCTCTCTACTTATAGCAGTTAGATACTTAGTTGATAGTGTTTTCTGTCTAAACATTTATTTTTAATTCATTGTGCAAGTTCCGTATTGTCTGTGCATTTGTTTAAAAAGGAAATGCTTTAATGTATTTATTCCAAGTAAATCTTACTATGCAACTTTAAATGGGTTATGGTGGATTATTTATTATCTTAGAGTTTATTGCATTTCACTGGTGTTCTTCTAATTATGTGGCTTCCGCTTTTGAAGGATGTTTAGAGCTAATTTCTACCACTTAAATATTTCAGGGTTGGATCATTTTAATGGTAAACAGTAAGATTTATACTTGGTTTGTTAGTTCCTAACCTCCCTCTTCTCTTACTGTGTACTTCACCATTGCTTGTTTATCTTATTCATTTGTCCCATACACTCCTCTTTATAAATTCCCTTCTTATTTAATAATGCACCTCAATGTGTTTATTCAACCTTGCATTGGTGCCCACATGCCTCCTTTCTCTAAATCTTGCAGCATTCAACTGGTACTGTGCTAGCAGATTGGTGCTCGTCTGGGGTCTCTGTGTGGGCATTTCACTCATGCTAGCCTTAGATCAATGTATGTTGTCCTCCTCCAGCAAGCCATGTCTACAATGGCTGCTGCTTGTAATTATTTATTGCCATGTGTTTACCGGGGATGGTCCACTGGACCATAAAGAGCCTATTTTCAGTAGAGGCCTTGAGAGAAAATCTTCATAAAACACAGAATATTTGACAGTATTATCCATGTGAAAAATTACAAAAAATATAACATTATACAGACAATCTAAGCTTTCCATGAAAAAAATAAATGCAAAGGAAAAATGTGCTGAACTAAGGTGAATTGTCACTTTAAATGTGGATAAGTTTCCAGGTTTGAATGGACGTGTATCAAACCTATTCTTAAGAGCAGGAATTTGTTTCATTGTTTTCATTGATGTTTTAGGAGCTTGTTTTTTATGAATGAAGCTTATTTGTTATTGGTGGGTTTTTGTTTTAAATATGGATGTTTATTCATTGATTTAAAGTCTGATGAAGCAGCAGTTTGCTGTGAAAGTGCTCACTCTTGTTAAATAAATTGTTGGTTTACTTTGCCCTGCAGCTGTGTTGGTCGATTCTATATTTGTTTTTAGTTTACACTTGTTTCGTATAACCTATTGACCTTTACTGATTGGTTACATTTTTTTTATTTTGTGTATTATACAGACAATCTAAGATTTACATGAAAAAATAAATGCAAAGGAAAAACATTAGAAATGCATTCATAGTATTACAGAAAGTTAAAAAAAATGGAAAGGGAATAATGTGCAAGAATTACATTGTCATTAAGTTATCTGAAGAGAGTTAATTGATAGACAAATTTGGTGTTTGAGTATATATGTGAAGTACAGGTACATATCCAGTTAGTAGAGAGGCGTTCACGCAAAGAAGTTTAGAAGGAAGTATGACTGAGTGGTATGAATTTCTAAAGGAAGGGCATTCCAGGCTCTGGCTATAACACAAGAGAAAAGTAATTGGTTTGCTGGTATATTGTGCTTGTGGATTTGCAGAAGGTGCTGCTTTTCAGATGTAATAGACCTATTAGAAAGATAATGGGTAAATAAAGAGCTTAGGGCAGGACAATCTGAGGGATTGAGAATTATCTTGTGAGCTGTAGTTAACTGCAGATAGGCAAGTTAGTGTGGGAGTTTAAACCACTTTAGAGAGTGTAGGAGATGTGCAGTGGTGGGTGGAGTGTCTAGAAGCTGTTGCAAACTTGGAAATTGTATTATAACATATTTCAGGTTTTGCTTTTAGGGAGGATAGCAGATTAGTACACAAGGGGGCACCATAGATAAGAGAGAAGTAGATAAGTGGTAGCAAGTACTTGTTTAGGAGAAGGAGAAAGGAAATGTTTATGCCTGTAAGAATACTTAGTTTTTGATGTGTTTTGTTGATATTGTGTTGTATGTGGAGGTCAAATTTTAGGCTTTCATCAGTTATTACTCCTAGCAGTTTAGTATGGAAAACTACTTCAAATTTTGTGTTACTTTGGGAATGTATTATCAACTGAGATTTGTTTATGGATGTATTTTTCTTGGTGGCGAATAACAAAAGTTTGGTTTTGTTGGGATTAAGAGACAAATGGTTATCATATAACCATGCCTCTGTGGTAGTAAATGCCAACTGAGTGATTTGTTACAAATCTGGTGTAGTGCCAGCAGAGCATAAAATAGTAGAGTCATTTGCATATTGTATTAGAGACCCCTGGCTGAAGGAGGAGAGAAGATGATTAATAAAGATACTGAAAAGGAGTGGCCTTAATATAGAACCTTGGGTAACACCAGTAGAAGTATGAAGGTATGACGATAGAGAATTTTGTCATCTAACCGCCTGCTGTCTGTCAGATAAGTAACAAGAAAACCAGTGAAGGGGGGGGGTAGATCAGTGTTTGAGAGTTGAGATAGAAGAAGTGAGTGAGATACCATATCAAAGACTTTTGTTAAGTCCAGAAATAGGGTGAATACAATTTTCCCTGAGTTTCTGGCTTTATTGACTGTGTCCACGAAGTATATTAAGGGAGTTGTAGTGCCTATGACCTGGTCTAAATCTATGTTGAGATGGACATAAGATTTAGTATTTAAGGAGGAAGTGCAGAAGTTGCGTGTGTATAAATTTTTTAAGGAGCTTAGAGACTGGTGATAAAATTGCTGTGGATCAGTAGATTGAGATATCAGTCAGGTTGTCACCTTTTGAAGGGGTAGAATAAAAGTTATTTTCCAAAATTTTGGGACATATGATTCTTGGATGGACCTGTTGATTAGTATACTAACATGGTAAGCAATGGCTTTTGCAGCAAGATAGACATTCAGTGGGAAGCCTGTCTGGTTCATTAGAGCTGGATTTTAGCTTGAGAAGTAGCCTTTTTATAGTGGAAGTTGGGATTGTAGTAAATGAGACAGTAGGTAAAGCATTCGTTGTTGATTCATTTAGACATGAGGTAGTGGAGGAATGGGATTGAGAGAGATGGGGTAATGCGGCTCTTCCAGTATAATTTGTACTGGAGTGTAGTTGTGTAAAGTTAACAGTGATGTTAACTATAGAATTTATGAAGTGTGAGCTGAAGAGACTGGTTATTTGTTCAGGTGTTTTGTCTGGGTATGGACACGGGTTGCTTTTTGTACCAGGGTTGAGAAGTGATCCTATAGATGTCCAGAATTGTTGGGGATTTTGGTTATGGCTTATTTGAAGTTTTAAATAGTAATCTGTTTTGTCTTTGGATACTAGTTTTGTTAATTGCTTATGGAACTGTGTGAATCTCAATAGGTCTGAGGGATTTTTAAGTTTTTGTTACTGTTTTTATGTTTTATCACTAGTTAGCATTACAGCTTTGTAGACTTGGTTAGCCATGGGACATGGTTAGATAGCTTTGTAGACTTGGTTAGCCATGGGACATGGTTAGATTTCACCCTTTTTAGTGTAGAGGGTGAAAGGCTGTCTTAATACTTCTAAAAATGTTGTGCTGAAGTAATCCAGTGTGTCATCTAGAGGAAGATATTTTAAGTTAGACCAATTCATATTTTTTAGTATGTTGGTGAATGTCTGTGGGTTAAAATGGTTAAGATTCTTAATGTTTATAATGATACTGTTTGTGGAGGGAGGGTGTTGTTCGATGAACAAAGGCTGGGAGGTGGTCACATATGGAATTTGGGTGAGTACCAGCTGAGAAGAAGTTAGTAGGGTCAGAAACCAATATCCAGTCTAGGATGGAACCCTCAATACACCTATTATATCTTGTTAGAGAATTCATAAGTTGAGTAAAATGAAATAGATTTATATCTGAGGATGGAAATTTAGAACAAAAATTTAACAACACCCAAAATGATGGTTTCATTTTTAATATTTCTAGAGGCCCAAGATAGTATTTCTTCCAGTATTGGCTTGTTATTGTCAGGGGGAATGTAAAGGACTATGATACATACATTTTTTGATTTACTTATTTTTAGGAAGGAGACCAGAATGTCAGTGTTAGAGAATTGTGGGATGATATCACTGTATGAAAATATATAGAGATATTAGGGTAAAGGAGTGAAACACCACCTCCATTTTTGAGGGGTCTTTCAGTCCTTATTGCACTGTAGCCTGGGGGAAGGATATCTGAATATTTTATACTTGGTTTAAGCCAGGTTTCTGTGGTAGCAATGATATTGGGTTTATTGAAAGCTATCCAGGCATGAAGGTCTGTAATTTTGCTGTGAATATTTTGTAATTTTAGTGTTACTATATGTAGGGATTTAGAGGCTGGATGGTGTAGAAAAGGTAGAGGAGGTAGGGCCTGGATGGGATGTATATTTCCACTGAGGGATAATTTTGAGAAAATGGAAGAGTGGAGAGCTGAATTTTATATACTTATTGAACTGACAATGTAGTATAGAGTACAATGGGTATAGTTTTTTTAATGGAATATAATGAATAGAATTGATAGTAGGAAGAATTTTAACTTTGGAGAAGTGTATTGGAGTTATTTGAAAGAGATAGAGTAATATTTCTGAATACGTTTCAGATGGAATTTAATGGAAGATGGTTACAGATGTTGGCTTACTGATACATAAGGTAGAGTTGAGTGAAGAAAGACGCAGTAATAGAAATAGAAATAGTATAACATGAGATAGGAAAAGTAAATGTTAATTAGAGGGAGACATTTGGAAAAGTGCAAATACCAGTGGTTAGTTATGTAAGGTGAATTAGTATGACATGATTGGCTTGTTTGAAGCAGAAGGCATAGTAAGGTGAACTAGCACAATGTGATTTGATTGTTTGAAGTGATGGGTGGACTTATGGGATTTAAGTTTAGGCATAGTGGGGGTGGGTGGGAATTGGGGGTAGGGTAGGGAAGTGGAGTGTGCCCAAATGGAGTGGGGTCACACACTGAGCACAAAAAAACTATCACTAAACAGGAGGCAAGTTATCACTAAACAGGAGGCAAGTTCTAGAGTTCTCTAAGAATGCCAATAGGACTCAGATGAAGATGAGGGGGGAGAAATCATGCAACTATTTCCCTGGCAGTGTGCACACCACTTCTTATTTAATTTAACTGCAGAAGTAGAAGTTCTTTGACAAAGGGTTTCTGTACTGAAGAGACCTATATTTAAAGTTGAATACAGAGTAAAATGTGTTTAAATGTCTGGATCCTGCTTTAAGAAATATTTCTCTCTCTCTCTCTCTCTCTCTCTCTTCCTTACAGAGATATTTTTTCTCTTAGTTCTCCCTTCTTATTTCAGAAATTTCCTTCATGTTGTTTATAACTATACCAACCTAATTTCACTGCTATATCCCGCAGAATCCCAAGGACAGCTGAATTTATGCAGTCATAAATACATACCTCTTATCTAGTGAAGCATTGTAGGCAGATCAATAAATACATGAAGAGAAATTTCTAGTCCTGTCTCTCTGCTATATAAAACTACATAATAGAATTTCAAAACATAATAAGAAAAAAGTTTGAACTTCCTTTCATACCTAATATGCAGCCCATGCAGCCTTCTGTTGACACCGAGAGCTATTAACAGGGGTACAGTATACAGTTTGGGAGCTTCCTTCTTAATTATATCTTCAACCTCCCCTGCTATCTGTGTGTGCTATACAATTTTCCCTGTAATCCTTTTAATGATTTGGATTTGTGCTAGCTTTGGTTACGGTGACTGTCTCTATGCCTCTGCATGTTTCCCTGCTGCTTCAATTTGCTGGAGTGTTACTTATCTTATGTATTTTCTTTGATTTTGTTGCTGGTTTGCAATCTGTGATCCCTTGGGCACTCCAGCTTTCTCCATCTTGCTTGTCAATCTGCTTCCTTGATGCCTCCAGAATTATTTATTACTCTTCTGTCTCTCTTCTGCCATCCACACCACCTGTCACTGCCTGTTCACTTGACTGATTAGGAACTTAAACTTGTTTTAAATGTTTTAGTCAGTTGTGTTGCTGATGTAATGTTATAGTTTTGAAGAAGCTGCATAAAGATAAAGGACCATCATAACACAGGTTCCAAGTTCATAGAGTTGACATTCAAATTAATCCAAGTATCTAAAGACATCTTGAATGATTCAAGTGAATTACATTTCCTTATTTGTAATGGTAGTCTGTTCCATGATTTCACAATAATTTGGGTGATAAACCTTGATCTAAAAGTGGTTCTGCATTTTATTTGAAAGGTAGAATTTGCCTCAAGAGCCCTGAGTGTAGATACTTAATATGGAACATAAGTTATATTTCTTCATTGTGAAGTACATGATATGCTAAGCACTGATTTCCAGTGATAACTGATGGAAAAATATGTTTAGTTCAATGTTTCTGAAATGTGAATGCCCTGCACTTCATAATTCTTTAAGTAAAATTTCTTTGTACATTTTCCCTCATGGAAAAGTCACCTATTAAATATGTACAGATAATGAGTTGTATTCAGTTATAGGTTTAATATACATTGCAAATAATTTTAATAGAACTGCAAGAGATCTGGTCAAAACATTTCTCAGAAAGAGGCCCATGACATGCATGGCCTTTGCCCTAGCAGCACATACATTTTTTTAATGTTACATTAGAACTTATACACAAAGGTCTCTGTATTCAGTCACTTCTTGGATAACATGATTTCTCAAAATAAAAAGGTTCTGAAGTGACCAAAATATGTAACACCTCTCTTAGCTGTATTGATATTAAGACCCAGTTTATGTAACTATTCAAACAGTTCTGACCCATATGAACTGAAAGATAAATAATCTGATAATGATGTTAGAAATGCTTCAATTTTAATGTCATTAGCATATTTAGACAATCAAAAAGTGTTATTAATAGGTAAAAATGAAAATACAAACTGAACAGTAGAGAGCCTAAAATGGAACCCTGTTGGCCACCAGCAGCAATCTCTGACTAATTTGAAAAGCCCGGAATTTTAACACATTGGCATCCATGTCTATGCCAAGACCTAACCCATTCAGTAATATAATGATTTATCTTATACTTTACTATGAAATTACTTATTGCTGCATGAGGGATACTATCAAAACTCTTTGATAGATCTAAATATACAACCCCAATATTAAGATCATTATCTATCTGCAGAAGATTATTATGTCTTGTACGGGGACCAAAACAATGTAATTTCATTCAGCTTGAACTGCTGTGTACATTTAATTGACAATAAAGTTTACTTTGAATTTGACTAAAACTTCACTGACATTTTCATGAAATATAGTAAAATTCGCAAAAGCAGATCTTTTCCTCAAAAAGACATACTGTTTAAGATCAAAAAGTACTAGTACTTTTATGAAATTCTATATGAAGCACAGAAATATGGAAATCAATAAAAAGTACAGATGGAAATATTTATGGAAGAATTAAATATGCCAAGGTTAGAGGTACATGAGACTCAATTATTAACAGTTAGCATAGGATGGGATGAGATAAAAATGGTGATGTGTTACCAATCTCCATGAATGTCTCCAGGAATAGATGGTATTCCTGTGAATGTTTGGAAACTTGGAGGGAAGAAAGTGATAAAGATCCATAAGGTTTTGTTTAACAGTATTTTAAAAAGAGGAGAAGCACCAGCATCCTGGAAGAAAGCTGTGGTGGCTGTAATACCTTAAGAGGATAAAGACCCATCATATCTAGCTTCATACAGGCCCATTTCAATACTAAACCATGATTATAAAATGTTTATGTCTATAATGGCTAAAAGAATGATAAATGTCTTGCCAAAACTGATTGATATGGATCAATGTGATTTGTAGGGGTGGGGGCAAACATTTGACAACATTAATAGAACAATGATGATCCAAAAGGAAGCAGAATGTAAGAAAATACCACAGTTGTTGGTGGGTCCTGATGCAGAAAAAGCATTTGATAGAGTAAACTGGGATTTTATAAGCAGGGCAATGGAAGCATTTGCAGTTTCTGACACAATAATAAGGTTAATTGGGAGGATATATGAAGGGATCTGAGGTGAAAATTAAAGTGGGAGGTTCATCTCTGATAAGTTCTGTTTGAAGAGAGGAACCATGAAGGAGTATCCTCTTTCCCCTTCATTATTTGTTTTATATTTAGATCCACGGGCAAAGAAAATAACGGACTTGGAAATTCAAGGCTATAATTGGTATGTTACTTAAGAAAAGATAGCTTTACTTGCAGATGATATTAGTTTGTATTTGATATAACACGAGAAGGATATTTCAGTGTTGTGGAATATTATGAGGCAGTTTCAAGTGTTTTCACAATACAGAATTAATAAAGCTAAAACAAAGGCAATAGCTGTAAACTATGTACCCACCCACAAATTTGGTTCAGCAATACCCATATTTATGGGGACATGATAAAATGAAGTACTTAGGAGTATGGGTTAAAATGATCCTGTTATGGCACCTAAGGATATGTGGGAAGAGATTAAACAAAAGATTATGCAAAAACTGAGAAACTGGAAGCTCTGTTTTATGGATATGGATAGCAAGATTCAAGCAATGAAAATGTGTTTAGCCCCTTTCATTTTATACACAGGTCAGGCATATTTTTATCATCTAGAAGAGAAGTTGTAGATAGCAATTAATAAAAGTTGAAGGATTTCATCTAAGAGGGGAAGAAGGCAAGAATCAAGTGGGGTAAGTTGATCCTTCCAATACATCAATGTGGATTGGGATTACCTGATTTGAAGGGATATTTCAGAGCTACACATTTAAGGCTCTTATACATAGGAAAAGCTGAAAGCTATAATTCAATGTGGAAAGGAATGATGATGAAATGGTAGGAAGCTCAAGAAATAAGGAGAGACTGGATTTTGGATGCAGATTCTTAAGGAGAATAACAATAACCATACAGCATATTATATTCAGTAGAAAGTAATCTAAAAACTAAGACAACACAAGAATGGAGAAAAGAGATTCTGCCGATATGGATGACTGCAATTAGGGGATACAGAAAATAGGCAAGAGGGGGCTGGAATTTACTGGAGAAAATGTTAAAAGAACCAAGGTCTTTTTTTTTTTCTTTCGGCTGTTCACATTAGGGGTCGCCACAGCAGATCATCTGTTTCCATTTCTTCCTGTCCTCTGCATCTTGCTCTGTCACACCAACCACCTGCTCGTCCTCTCTCACCACATCCATAAATCTTATCTTAGGCCTTCCTCTTTTCCTCTTACCTGGCAGCTTCATCCTTAGCATCCTTTTTCCAATATACCCAGCATCCCTCCTCAGCACATATTCAAACCAATGCAATCTCGCCTCTCTGACTTTGTCTCCAAACTGTCCAACCTGGGCTGACCCTCTAATATACTTATACCTAATCCTGTCTACCCTCATCACACCCAGTGCAAATCTGCCACATCCAGCTCCAACTCCTGCCTTTTTGTCAATGCCACTGTCTCCAAACCATATAACATAGCTGGTTTCACTACTCTCTTGTAGACCTTCCCTTTCACTCTTACTGGTACTAGTCTGTCACAAATCACTCCTGACACTCTTCTCCACACACTCCACCCTTTCTGTACTCTCTTCACCTCTCTTCCACACTCACCACTACTCTGAACTGTTGATCCCAAGTATTTAAACTCATCCACCTTCACCAGCTCTACTCCCTGCATCCTCACCATTCCTCTATCCTCCCTTTCATTCACACACACATATATTCTGTCTTAGTCCTACTGACCTTCATTCCTCTCCCCTCTAGAACATATCTCCACCTCTCTAGAGTCTCCTCAACCTGTTCCCTACTCTCACTACATATCACAATGTCATCTGCAAACATCATAGTCCACAGACTCCTGTAAAAGAACCAAAGTATTGAGAGCAAATAATTAGATAGGGAAAGGTAATAGAATGGGAAGAGGTCAAGAATACATTTGGACTGCAGGCTACAGACTGACTTCCCTATCAAGGATTGATATCAGGGTATAGGAAAATGAGAAAGGAATGGGGTATCGTAAGTGAAAGACCAGCACTGACATAAAGTTTTTAGTTGAATCTAGGACAGATGCTGACATCAAAATGGGATAATTAGTAGAGCATATAAAATATTGCTTGATAAATGTAGAAATGAATCAGAGGAGGTTAGAAAGGGTTGCAAGGAAAGACTGGATAAGTAATTCACAAACAAACAATGGAAGGCTAGATATATGGCTCACAAATATGCAACAGAGTGAAGAAGATAAAGGATTTTTGCTTCGAAGTGTTTGCATAGGTATTTTTATACCCCAACCATACTCCAAAATATTTTCCTGAGATAGATTGAAAATGTTGCAGGCATACCTCTCAACCTCTTACAGTAAGAAATCTGGACAAAATCAGAAATAATGGTGGGACAGAACCAAAAAAGAGGGACAATTTTTAAATATTGCTTTTACAAATGTAGAAAGTCGATAGAATAACAGATTTTGCATTGACATACATTTTCTGAAGGTATGAAGTCTGCAACTCAAATATCTAACATTATTTTCTGACTTCATTCCTCAATTGTTTGCTGATGATTTGCCAGAAAACAATAATTTTCCAAAAATATGAAGCACAAATCTGGACATTCTGTGAAAATCTGTACAGTTGAGAGGAATGGTTGTAGGTGTGATGGGGAAGAAATAAGTAATTGGAAACATTTTTTGGGAGTGTAATGAGTTGGGAGACTAACAATTCTCTGCAGACTACTCTGTCAGAAATACTGGGTAAGTAAATTGGTGTAACTAAGGAAATGCTTTTTTGAACTGTGATATAGGATCTAAATTACGAAACAAACTGGAAACAACTTCGGTGAACCGAAAATAACTTCTAAACGAAACTGAATACTCAGTGACTGAAGAAAAAAAGAAAATGACCACACAGCCAAATAGTTTTTAACACTTTCTTCCACTCTTTTAATTTTATCGTGAACTTCCTCAGAAAAACCAGGAAGCCTCCCAACATCCTGGTTTTATACTCACAAACAGGAAATGATGTTATTTTATTTTACAATGTTAATCAACTTTTGAATATAAATACTATTAAGTACATATCCAAAAGAAGTGTCATAATATATTTCATATAAAACATTTCTTTTTTTATAATAAAAATATGTAATTCATGTATACATAAAATATCAATGTAACATAATTCTATAAATTGAAAGATGTTGAAACACTTCTAATGTACAAAAGTGCATTCTAATAATGATTACTACACTTAAATCTTTACTAGAAACATTTAAAAAGTTGATATAGTTAAAAAAGTGTACATAATTTCCTATGTTATAAGTGATAATTAAATGAAGATTATTTTTGTTAGAAAAATAAAAAACAAGTGTTAGTGCATTCTTACGGATGTTTAGAATTGCTAATAAACATCTCCCAAAGCACTTGCCCATAGATGATGTCAGAAGTATTGGATGACATTGTCAAAAGATCCACTCTTATGTAACAGTACAATACCTACCAACCTCCATGAGTCAGGAACAGTAGTGGTCACTTACAGCATATTAAGTAATGAGGTCAAAGTGCCAGAAAGGTTATGAATGAAACAGCCTGGAACAGAGTCAGGACAAGCACCACTGTTCTTTTAAACCATATTTAAAGCAGATTTCACCACATCCTCTGTGATTAAAAGACATGAAGTATGAGATTTATTTGGGATTGTGATTTCACCAATAACTGCAATACTAATGAAACTAAAGTGGTGAAACAGTCATGTAAAACTTCAGTGATTTCAAAATTGCAAAGGAGTGTACCCTAATTAAGAATAGGACCAGGTCTATTGCAAGCCTTTTTGAGACTGCTGACATAACTATAAAACATTTTCAGAATCAGCATTCTTAGTCAGTAATAAGCATTAAGCAGTTTTGGGTGTCTTAATTTGACTTTTTTTAATAATCTATAAAATGTGTTATTTCTTTTTTTTTCTTTAAGAAACTTGAGCCAAATTGTTTAAATAATCCATAATTCCTTCTTTTTTTCCGTACTAATTTAGTTAGTTTCCTATCCCACCATGGTGCTGAAATCTACTTTTGGCCAGTTAATCTAACTTTTTTATACATATGTAAGAGTTGTGAGCATTTGCTCTCCAACAACTGCCAAGTTGTTGATGGTTCAGATGGAGATTCAGGGTTCCAATGTAGGTAATTAATTTCTTCAGAAAGTAACTGGACACTAATCATTGAGCAATCATAACTTGATAGAGCTATTTTAGAAGTATTAATATATAAATCAAAAGTACATTTCAAAGAAAATGATCAGAGACACCTAATAGGAAATAGATTTAATATGAATTTTACAAGAATGTTAGTAAGCAATAGAGCCAAAGTGCTATTATATTCTGGAGCATATGTCCCAATGTCATTAATTCATAAAATGCATTCTCAAGTGGTGATCTTCTTGTTCCACACCTCTGAATAATATTAGGAAAATGAAAGTCACCTAGGATTATCAAGTTTTTAAAATTCAAATTTTCAACCAAGAATTGTAAATGCTAAATTTACAGCTCAACTTATGCCACTACCTTTATATGGCTTGACAGAGACAGAAGAAACATAAAAAACAGTGAAGACTACTGTAAATTATACAACTGGCAAGTGACACTGTCACTCGTGTGCATGCAGTTGTGGCACATCATTGTTATATTTTTATGCAATGGAACAGTACCGTTCTAGAGTTAAACTTTTTGTGAGCACCACTCCTATTGTTTTTAGATTTGCCCTACTTCTCATATAACTCTGTTGGTACATCATGTGGCAGTCTGTGAGATTTAAAGAGGTATTGCTCTAGTCTTCATTGTTTGGCTTTTTTTTTCTTTGAGCTATTGACGCTCAATGAGTTTCACCGCAACCACCTGTAATGGAGCTCCTGGATGTTTCTTTCAGTAGATTTTGCTGAACTCTTTCTACTCCATCTTTTACTAGCACTGTAACCTCCATCTTGGCTGCACCAGTCCTGTGGTTTAGATTTTTTTCTTTTTCCTAACCTCTTTTATGCTTTTTGGAATCCTGCCTTCCTGTGGCTGTATGGTGTTCCAGTCCCACCTTCGTGGGCTGTTTGATGAGCGTCCCACATTTGTCCTTATTTTCCATGCAGGTATCCTGGACTTTGCTTATATTCTCCTTCTCCAGGTTATGTTTTTTATCATTTATTGCGTGATATGATCCCTTGATTCATCTTTTTATTATGCATGTTTGCACTGTCATCCTCTGATGCTGGTCATGTCAACCCCTAGATTATCTCCATTATCTGTATTCTGCCCATTTCCATATACAGGTCCTCATGAGGATTTCGTTTTTTTTTTAGAGCCTGGAAAAAAAGCTATTCAACTATTCACCTGATTATTTCTCCCTAATTCCAGTGATTCTCAGGTTTCCCTTCTAGATCTGTTTTTCTTACACATCCACCTCATTTTTCATATTTTTGTACTTCATCCTCCAGGAGTTTTAGTTTAACCATGCATTTTGAGCATCTGTATTTTGTGTTTTCTTTATATTTCTGATGGAGTTCTTGAAATTTCACATTTTTTACTACCGTGTCACTACTGCTTCCCTTAAGAAATCTGTATCAATTCCATCTAGATCACTCTTGCTATGTCTGATGCCAGACTGCCATTTTGTTTGCATTTCCTTTGTTGTCCCTACTCTAGCATACAATACTCCTTCCTTATTTCATTACTGTGTCCACTTTTCCTTATTTTTCTGAGTTTTTCTCTTTAGACAAGCCACAGATCATGATCAGGTAACAATTTTGGTCACCACCTCTAATGACCTCCCATTCACCATGCAGTTTAAATGCATGCCAATGTGCACATCTAGGAATATGAACATCTAACATGAGGGAAAAGGGAAAAGGACAGGACAAAAACAATTGCTGCAGTATAGAGGTGCTGACCATTTGCAGCACCACTACAGCCACGGGAGTGAGACAGTTAATGTGCATTGTGGGATGGAGGCAGTTACCAGGCATTAATGAGATACACTAATATAGCCATAAATGTGAAACAGTTAATGCGCATTGTGGGATGGAGGCAGTCACCAGACATTAGTGAGGTACATTAATACAGCTATGGGAATGAAACAGTTAATTTGCATTTGTGGGATGGAGGCAGTAATCAGAAGTTAATGAGGTACACTAATACAACTATGGACTGAAACAGTTAAGTCTGCACTGTGGGATGGAGGCAGTCACCAGAAGTTAGTGAGGTATACTAATACAACCATGGACTGAAACAGTTAGTCTGCATTGTGGGATGGAGGCAGTCACCAGAAGTTAGTGAGGTATGAATATATACTGTCACCAATCAAACACATTTAAATAAATTAACCCATGTCCTATTTGGTGGATTATGATTAGTAGTTGGGATGGGGTGCAGACATATTACAGACACTTCTTTGAGAAGCTTGGTAAGTAAATGTCAGAACTGAATGCTGGTACTGCATTTGATTCACAGAGTTGGCAGATGTAGCAACGAGCTTTTTACATTTGCTACAGTTCAGTTTATAGTTTTTTTTTAATTTCTTTTTTGATCTGCGTTGTATGGGTGTCAGTTTGGGCAGCTGCCGAGAGGTGCCAGATAACCTAGCTATGGTTCTGAATTCAAAACAAACATTACACTTAAAATATACAGCTTCAGTCTATTCTATTCTGAGGCAGTTGTTTTGTTGTTACAAAAAAAAAATCAAGATTTGTTAAAGAACTGTTTGCATAATGCTCTAAAGAAATTGTGTTTACCTGCAATGTGTAATTAAGTACCAAACCAAAGCACAATATGCATTAAAAAATGTAATATGTTCTTAATCAGCTTATTAAGAATAAGAAATGCTTACTATACTTGGAAAATAACTTACAGTATGCTTTTACAGACAAAAAGGGTAGAAAATATGCTCATAAATATGATATTGAAAAGTAAGTCAAGTAACTAATTTCAAAATATGTTTTCCCCACCATTTTCCACATAAAACAAATATCTTACTTGTTTTAGTGACTTCTTTCATGTTGAGATAGTCTAAAAATTGAACAACATGGCCTTGCCCGAGAAATATCTTCACTAATGTCAGAGCAACTTCTTGCCGGCTCTCCATTGTGCAGACTTCTTCTAACATGGTGAGAGGTGTGACATCTTTGGCCTATAAAAGAACAGACATAATGTAGTAATGTAGTCACATATTTTGGATTACTGATAAAGAAAGAGAGTTAACTATAATGAGAGGTGAGAAGTCATGGTTACTTAGCAGACAGTTTTTAATTAGTTGAAGTATGCTATCTTAAACACTCATCTTACATTTTCCTGCACTTTTATACTCTTCCTGATGCCTTCATACAGCTTCCCTTCTTTAGATTTACTTTCCACCCTTCATCATTTAGCTCTACTTTCCTCCATTTACGTTATCCGCTCCTACAATACCTCTTTAGCACATTTTTCTTTTTCTCTTCCCCCACTTCTGTCTTCTCTACCAACTCTCTCTAGGATTCCTGTAGCTTAATTCCCTACCATTCATCTCATTCTACTGTGTCATAATTTCAACAACTACTACTGAAATTCAAACTCATTAGAATTGTGTATTTGTATTAGGATTACAATTGTTTTAATGTTCTGTGATAATGTTTGCATTGTTTTTACATACCTTATGAAACCTGCATTTTTTTAATAATCTGTATCTTGTTGCAAGATTATATGCCACTGTTAGCATTGCTATCCAAATTCTTTTGTATTTTTCTCCCAGGTCCCTTAAGAAGATGGTTGATGCCCAGTAGGGTTAACCTGCTCAAAAGATGAGATGTTAAATTGAGGCCCATCTGCCTGACTTTGGTGAATGTAAAAGATCCCACAGTATTTATATAAAAAAAAAGTGAAGGATAAATTCCCTGGGGCCCTGACCAAATTACCCCTAATCGGTATTGTGATAGGAGAAGTGTAAAAGAAGAGAAATGTTTATTGAATGTTCTATTTTGGAATTCATTCTACCACAAGATGGATTCCTGGTAGTTTTGGTATGTTTTTGATAATCTACTTCCTGCCAGCATGAATATAATCTATGCCAGTATAAATATAATCTATTTCCTGCCAGCAAGAATACTGCCAACATGAATAGTGCCAGCATAGAAATTTCCACCACTGAGCTCAGAACTTGTGCCTAATATGGAAAAACGCAGATAAAAGGTCAGCAGATTTTAGTAAAAAAAAAAGCAAAGGTGTTCAATTTTAATTTGTTAGTTACTTAGAGTTAGAATAACATAACAGAATGAAGTTTCTTGTGTTCAGGGAGACAAAACCTTAATTGTGTTGTCTCCCATGTACATGTGTTCTTTGCAATACATGAGACGATAGTTCTTTGCTGAACTGTGTTGTCTGAAGTTATTTTATACCGTAACAGCTTGATTTGATGAAGTCATGGAGCTTTTGAGATGTTTGTGAGTTGCTGCAGCAGAAACTGCCTCTGGGCCAATTCTCATCAGGTTTTCTGGTGAATTTCTGATGTGTCAATACACAACTATATTTTTCACCTTCAACAGAATTTTGAGTCTCTGCAGATAAACTTATACGAATAATTTCTGTAATAGATACAATTGTATGAGACCAGGTTAAATTGTATGTGAGTAAGTGAGGAAATTGTATGAGAGTGATAGCTAATTATTTAAATAACAAAGATAAAGACATTTTCCTTGTTTGAATAAGAGCAGTGTTTAATCATAAAATAACAGACAAAAAAGTATCCTTGACATGCATGAGGACAGTGTTTAATGAAAAAGATAAAAGTAAGTAAGGAAAAAAGTTTCCTTACCAGTATAAGAGTGGGTTTTTAATCATAGTCACACATTTGCTTGGTATGTGAATGGGTAATATTATTGTATTAAAAATACATTGGGTGTGAATGTGGGTATATTAAAAGAGCCGCAGTTTGGGAACTGCACCAGGCATATGTTCAATAAATATGGTTGATACAGTTGTAGTTATTTAGTAAAATGGTCAGAGCTCACTAAAAATTATTATGCACTGCAATTCCCAGAGGGAGGACAAGGTTATTTGTTTTAATTTCTTTTTAAGATTTTGAAAGAGTGTAAATAAAGTACCTGCGACAAGGTTATTTGTTTTAATTTCTTTTTAAGATTTTGAAAGAGTGTAAATAAAGTACCTGCCTCTTTTTGGTCAGTTTTAATGACTGGCAAAAAGAATCTAAAAATAAAGAAAAGGAATGTGCAGTTAGAAGTTTAAAATATAATTCAGCTAGACTGAAGACACAGCTGCAGGCAGCCAATAGAATATTAAAAACATTATAAAAATGTGAGGAAAAATCCTGTGCCTGGGGTCTCTATTCTTTATTACATTTTAGAAGAATTAAAAGTTAGTCAACCTGATTCTTCTGATGATGACTGGTCACTGACTCCTTCAGACCCCATCCCCTTCACCATATGACCATTCTGCTTCTTATGACGTCCACAGCCCTCCCTCCCTATTCCAAGATGGCAGACAGAGAAACGAATTGCTGATACTCCACCTACTACTTCATCTGATACACCTAGTACTTCACCCTATCCTCGCGAATCAGTTTATAATACTAAATGGTGACAAAAACAGCAGAAACCTGCCATTTCACCTTTCAATCAATTGCTAATGAGAACCGCAAACAAGGGTAAACAGTTACACCACAGACACAAACATGCAGCTAATAGAAAACATGCAGGTAAGTTAAAAAGATTCAGATAATTTTCTTGGGTGGCAAAAGCCAGGGTACCATTTGACTAGGCTTATATAGGCCCTAGGGTCAATAGCTTAGTACCTACCTATGAATCTATGAACAAAAGTGCCCCTCCAAATACGAACACTGTAAAAAGAATTGAAAAGATAATCATACAGTTCCCAATAATTATTGACAGAGAAGAATCTCAGTGGGATGCACTCTCTAAATGGAATATAGAGGAAGTGTCACATTTATATTCTTCCACAGACATTGAGACCTCCAGCAACATAGCATCTAGCACTCAGATGCATCCTTTGAGGGAGGTACCTCTGCAGCTGTCCATTACAGTGATGCCGCACCTACTATTAGGATAGTACACACTGGGCTGCACTAGATTTTCTAACTGTCATAGATTCTCTCTCTCTCTTAGGTTCATAGGTTGGTACTAGGCTATCGGCCCTAGGGCCTATACAAGCCTAGCCATAACAATTCCCTGGCTATTTCTTCCCACAGTATTTACTTCCCTGGACCCCTGTCTAGCAGGGTGACTGACGTGATCGCCGGGGTGAATTTCCTATCTCCCATCCAATCATCGAGGTTCCTTTTGAAGAGGTCCAAAGAGGCACTCTGCTTGACATGTATGGGCAGTCTATTCCAGAGACTGGGGATTCACTGGGTCAGGAACCTATCCCTCCAGCATGTTTTCGCTCAGATTTGAAAACATTCAGTCAAATATACTAAAATGTGCATTTAGAAAACCCAGCTATTGAAAATTTAAGAGCAGTTTTGAAAGTCTAAACACCCCCTTACATTTTTTTACAAAAATGTGTGAAAAATCAGCTATTGGCAACAACATTTCAAAACATACAGGTGACAAGTTTTCAAACTGCTAGAGACAATTTAATAAAAGCAATCACTACAGCATGACATCCAACACATAATTAGGTAAGAGTCAAGGTAACTGTATAAAAAGAGAATTAATTCATTGATGCATATTTGCAATGCACGATAGATGGGTTGGAAGCCTTTTCTGAACAATCAGAACCTATAGAAGAAGCGGCAGCTAGCTGGTTGCCAGCAGCTCTTGTAGATGGCCTGCTACCACCACTTTAAGAACAGATTAAAAAGGTTGGTTTAAACTGGCCCAGTTTAGGTATTCATTAAACTGATAACCCAGCACAATATGTGGCAGACAACATAATTAGAGAAGAAAAGGAAGAACAAAATAAATTAGTAGATGCCCAGCTCCATCAGTTTAATACTGATTTATGGGGATGGGGGAGGGGGAGGAAGAATTGTGGAGAAGAGATAGATTTAGATTATTTTCTTCACAAGCCCCAGGATAGTACCAACAACACTTTTACTCTCCTACATCACCACAAGGCCAACAAAGCGAACAGCACATTACCCCTGCTTTAATTGTAGACAAAATGAACAGTGGCTTAATGAATACCCACATTCCTCACAGATAAAAACATCATTTTGACAGACAAATACACCAAATACCCAAGTACCGCAGCAAGCAGATAGACACCCATTGATTGTAAGCACTGCTTGGTGGCCACCAGTGTGGCAACAAGACCATTAGGACCACCATTTTTTTATTTTTTTTTATTTTACATTTGTTGACCGGGCTAGTCTGGCTGGATACATGTCCATTTTCAGCAGAGGCCCGAGGAGAAAAGCTCTACTAATAAACTAAGTGACTAACAAATAACAAGTAAATAGTAATACAAAGGCAATTTAAACAAGAAATAAACAGCAGTATGGAATCATTATGACTTAAAATATTTACTATAGAAAGACTGCTAAAAAAAGAATGAAGAAGGGAGAAAAATAGGAATAGGTGGGGAGTTTGTAAAAATTTAGAGATATTAGCCAGTAAGTATCAGACATATTGTGATGAGTACTACTTTTAGGATAGAGATTTGCACGCAGGAAGTCAGGAACTAGGTAAGATACAAGGAGAGAAGACAGGTTACAGAGATAGAGGAGAGTAACATAAAAAGAGGAAGATAGGAGTAATAAACAGGCTGGTGGGTTGCTAGGTCTACTTCTTGGAGGGATAGAAGTAGTTACATAGGGTAGGTAGAAGAGCAATGTAGGGTGTGGGAGAGAGTGATTGTTTCTTAAGCTCAGTCAGGATTTGAGCAGGGGCATAGCCAGTGAGATTGCAAATGTTTCCTTATTTGTTTTTTGAAAAGGTGGGATGAGCCTAAAGTGGTTAGTTCTTTGGGAAGTTTATTCCAGTGAGATCCAACAGTATTGGCAAATAAGGAGTCACCTGCTTTATTGTAGAATTTGAGAGTAGCTACTAGAAGTTTGTTGGCTGGGAAGTAAGATTTTTGTATATAAGGTTATTAAGTATGGGTGTATTAGAGGGGTAATGGAGAATTTTATAAGTGATGACTAATTGCTGTAGGAGAATTTGATTCTGTAGTTCTAGCCAGTTAAGGTTTTTGAGATTATGACAATGGTGAGTTTGATATGGGGAACCAGTGGCAAACCTGGCAATACTATGGTAGGCTGTGGCTAGTTTCTGGTGGTTAGCTTTTGAAATGTTAATAAATGAGGGGGAGGCATATAGTAGTGTAGATAGGAGATGAGTTTGGGCTAGAGACACTCGGGTAGCTGCAGTAAGAAAGGGCTTAAGTCTATAAAGGGTACCTATCTTTTTATTAACAGCCTTGATGGTTAGATCAATGTGACAGTCAAAGCTCAGTTGATTGTCTATAGTAACGCCTAGGAGTTTGGTGGAACAGTCAGGATTGATGATAGTGCCATTGCCAGACATAATGGAAAATGAAATTGGGGCAGATTTAAGGGTCGGTGTAAAGAGTAGTAATTTGTTTTTTTTGGGATTAAGGAGGAGACAGATATGTTGGAACCATTTTTCTGCTGCAGTAAAGATTTTCTGGGTGGAAGAGTGGAGTTCTCCAGAAGATGAAGCAGAACAGATGAGAGTTGAATCATCTGCATACTGAATACAAGTGGATGTTGGAAGTGAAGTAGCCAGGTTATTTATAAATGTAGAGAAGAGGAGGGACCTAAGATGGATCCTTGAGGAACACCGATAGTGACTGGGAGCTGGGAGGATATATGGCTGTCCCAGAGGACAGCTTGTTTTCTATCATTCAAATATGAGTTAAACCATTGTACTGCTGAAGAGTCAAGTGATAGTGATGTCAATGTATCTAGGAGTAGTTGATGGTTAACCATATCAAAGGCTTTTGAGAGGTCTAGGAATAAGGCAGAGGAGAAAAGGTTGTTTTTTGTTTATTATGTCGGTGAAGGAGAGAAGAAGTACTATGGCTAAAACCGTGTCTACTAGTAGGCTATTTTGCAAGAGATGATTTAGGAGTTGATGGTGAATACAACGTTCCATGATTTTAGATAGAGGAGATAGTAGGGCTATGGGTCGGTAGTTAGAAAGTTCATTAGAGTTACCTCCTTTATGGAGGGGAATAATATAGGAGACTTTCCAGCAGGATGGGATAGTAGATTCGGTTATTGTTCTGTTAATTAAGATTGAGACTGGGTAAGCTAGTTCTGATGCTGATAGTTGTAGGTATTCAGCTGGCAGTTTGTCGGCTGAAGGGGAGCAAGGTTTAAGTTTAGAGAGTAACTTATGTATGTGGGATGTGGAGACTGTGCTAAATTTTAGAGTGGGGGTGTTATTTTGAGGAGAGGTGTTTTGAGGGGAAGGGGGGGGATTCATGGTGTTTGCTAGAGAGGTGACTGTTTCAGAGAAGAAGTTGTTAAAGGTATCGGCTATTATGTCGGGTGGAGTTTGAGCTAAGGTAGCAGGTGTGGGTGTTTTGGTATTCCCTGGATGTAGCAGTTTATTGATTCCTGACCAGAATTTTTTGGGGTTGTAATTTTGGTTTTGTTGATATTGAAGGTAATAGTTTTTTTTATCTAGATGGGTGAGTTTTTTTGTAGTATTTCTAAGGTGTTTGAAGCTTAGAAGGTCAGTAGGGTTTTTAGTGGTTCTCCATTTAGTCCAAATTTTATTTCTATCTAGCATAGTTTGTTTGGTTGTTTTGGAAAGCCAAGGGGCAGCTTTGGAGCTTATTCTAATTAATCAGGCAGGGGCATGCTGCTGTAGAATTTGTAGGAAAGTGTTATTGAAATGTTGGTACCAGTTGACCAAGAAGGTCCCTTTGTTAATATTACAGTATGCAACTCTTCCCTTCCCTTTCTTGTTGACACAGGAGTAACTAGATTTATGATCACTTCATCAAATGCTGAACATCTCCCACTATCCATGAACACAGCTTGAGATGTGGAGTGTCCAGAGTGCCACTGGATTGTCCAGAGACAAAGAGTATTTCTATTCAAACTGGTCCATTAAAAGAACAATGCACCTTTATTGTAGGAAACACTGTTCTGTTAAACCTTTTAGCTCAAGATTTATTATGTAAATTGCAATGTACTGTTTATTGTACTCTAGACAAAGGTTCTTCTTGACATTCCAAATTAAGCCCCTCCTTTGAGTCTGTATGAAGCCGATGTTTGTGCAGGCAAACATACTCTTTTAGCAATGCTGACATCCGAACAGACCACATATGTTGTTGATTTGGAGGGACTAGAGACTGACCCTTCACAGCTTTGGACTACTCATGATAATAAGGTAGAGCTCATAAAAATGCTAAACCTGTAAAAGTAGTTTTAAAACCTTATGAGTGTCTGCCTATGGTAGTTCAGTATCTGTTGTCAACAGAAGCAGATAAAGGAATTGAACCTATAATTTTTGCATTGCTTCAACAAGGAATAAATTGTCCCAACTCAAAGCCTACGTAACACACTTTTATTACCAGTTAACTCATTACAGTTGAGTGACGCCTCCAGGTACTTCTGCAGTTACATCCTACTGACATCTGCAGGCAACAAATACTGCTTGTTCATATTTGCATCAAGAATTCCAAAACCATGCTATGTTCAAGGTTTTAAAATATTTCATATTTAAGCTTACACAATGGCAATCTCAGCTGCATTGATAGTTGATCTCTCTCTAGTGCAGTAAAGAAATATTAATTGTTGTTTTTTATGATACTATTTACACACACACACACACACACACACATATATATATATATATATATATATATATATATATATATATACCATGTTTTTCTAAATATCTCAACAAGAAAGTAACATAGACAAAACTCCTTAGCCTCATATGAAAGCTTTCAGCTAGATGAACAAAAAGTTGCTGACAGTTTGTGTGTAACTTTAGTGGTTGCTGAAATATTTTAAGTTGTTTACAAAATGTTACAATCAAAATAGTTACTGTTTACTGTGACTTATAAAGTTCAGTTTAATACCTAGAACCTAAAGAATACTACTACTATAAAAATAATTTGTGCTGAAGAGCTTGCCATTTATACTTCTTTAGCAACCCCTATGGTTCCAGACATATGAACATTTGTTTAAAATGTGAGGACATAATTTGATTCTGTCAAAAAGCTTAGGCTCTGCCCATTGGACGATACAGTACAAACTTCCTGAGCTCCATTGGAGTGAATGAGTTAAGAAACCAAAACAAAACACTTATAGATTTATATGACTTATGAACAGTTAATGCAGTAATAATTCCAATTTTTCCTGTAATGCCTAATCCTGCCACAATACTAAAT
The DNA here is from genome assembly GCF_019279795.1 of Protopterus annectens. Lineage (NCBI taxonomy): Eukaryota > Metazoa > Chordata > Ceratodontiformes > Protopteridae > Protopterus > Protopterus annectens. The sequence continues at coordinate 516,443,280 of NC_056733.1, forward strand.
TCCATCCTGCTGAACACTACTGCCTTTTCAGTGATAGATATTTTTTCTGCTTTCCTCTCTATCCATATACACCCAGATAGTCAGCATTTGTTTTCATTTACATACAGAGGACAACAATACACATGGACAAATTTACCAGAAGGATACGTAGAATCGCATACTCTTTTCTCCAGAGAAATGAAAAAAAAAAAAACAGACAAATGTTTTCCTTTGAGTTGTTATCACTATTGTTAATAAGATACTGTCTTTCTTTTAACCAATCTAGCAGAGTTAAGATTCAAAGTTAATAAGCAAAAGTAATAGTTATGGAAAACACAAGTTCAATATTCAGGACATCTCATTTCAGAAGGTTCTAGACAACTTCAACCTCAGACATTACTTCTGTACAAACTGCACCACATACTACAATGTTAAAGCAGCTGCAGGCTTTTTGGGAGTGACAGGGTAGTGCTGAAATTAATTTTTAATTATGCAGAAGTAGTGAAATTATTGTTAGAATTCTTAAAGGAAGATACTCCTGAACCCTTGCTCTAACAAGAATATCACAGCCAAGCTTTTGTTCAGTTAAAAACTTTACTTTCAAACCCTTATTATCCAAAAAGATTTTTCCTGTTTTGTTGCGAAAGGAATAAAGTATCATTAGGATTATTAGCACAATGAAAAAATGATAATTTTAGACCTATTACTTATTTTAGTACAAATATTGGTCCTGTAGCAGCAGCCCTCTCCCACTACCTTATGGCGGTGGCCATTATGGCACACTTGGTGGAAATGGCCCTTACTCTCGTGCATGAGACTTTTGTGGCTGTTCTGTATTATGTAGAAGCACTGCTACTGAAAAGCAGAACACAATATTTATCTTCTATGCAATTGTCTAAATCTGAATTGTTTTACTTAACATCCCTTCTTTACAGATTATTAGATGCCCACCTCTTAACCCCCTATTTAATTCCTACAGCAGATGAAATAAAACCACATGACTGTGTTTTTGTAGTTAACTATGTGCTCTCTCCTAGGTCTAATTTAAATTATGTTCTATTACCAAACTCTTAACTATGTGCTTCCTCCTAGGTCTGATTTAAAAGATGCTCCATTACTAAACTCTGAATTACTTTTGCTGATGAATCCTTTGTTTGAAGGGAAGATAGTACATTAGAAGCAGTCTTTTCTGTGTGCACTCAGAATAAAACTGAGATGATGGGACAATTAAATGGAAATATGTCTGCTCAAGTAGCTGAGCTTATAGCTCTCACAGAAGCATGTAAATTAGCAAAGGAAAAAAACAGTGACCATTTTTATAGACTCACATTATGCTTATGGGATAGCTCATGCTTTTGGGAAACTTTGGAGAGAACGAGGGTATTTGACATCAGCAGGGCAATTATTAGGAATTCTGTTTTTGTTCACAAACTATTGAATGCACTATTACTGCCAAAGGAGGTTGCAATGGTGAAATGTGCTGCACACAAGACTGATGATTTTTACATTTCAAAAGGAAACTGTTTTGCAGATATGGTAATCAGTCAAACTGCATTGTCTTATCCTGTTCAGGGTTCATTACATAATTACATAAGACTAATAAATGAAGAATTATTATCTTTTCAAGAACAGACTGATAACTCTGAAAAGGTGAGGTGGGTCCATGATGGCCACAGCTGCTGTCCGGATTTGTTGTGGTACCACATGGATGAGAGGCTAGTAGCCTCATTTGGTTTTAGAAACCAGTTGGTTCTAGCTTGCCATCCCCTATTTCATATGGAGGAAAATGCATTAATAAATCTATGCCCCTTACATTTCAGAGGTCATTCAGCATTTTGTAAGCAGATATCTTGTTTAGAATACAGTCTGTCAAAAAGTGCTCCTGTCCCTACACAGTCTCTGAAAAAAAAACCTAGAGACCCTTTTCAGGTGCACAGTTTCACTTTATTGAATTTCCACAGAAACAAAAGTTTAATATATTTTGATAATTGTTGACCTTTTTTCTAAATGGGTTGGAGCTTATCATGTGCTTAAACTGATGTGATTACAGTAAAGACACTCCTCTCTGAACTATTTTTATTTATCATTGTTGACCAACCCGGTTATTACTACTAGGCTGGTAGCCTTTTTTCAGGGGAGACCGGAAGTGGTATTTATATTACTAGGGGAAAAGTGACAGAGCATAGGGGAACTTCCCCTAGTCATGCATTTGTTGGTTAGTGGGGCTATTGCGAGTGTTACACTTCCTTTTTCCATTACGGGTACATCGGTGTCTCAAGGGAGATGGAGGCCTGCAGCTATGGCTGCATCTGTGGATGGGTTATGTTGTTTGGAAGTTGGAAAGAATTTGTTTTTGAGTGAATCAAGAGGAGAGGAGAAAGAAGTTAATGTTTCAAAGATTAAGTCAATTGAGACTTCACAGCGAATTGGTGAAGAGTTGGAGGTAAATGGTGTGATGAGAAAGGTGGTCAAGCCTTATAATTCATTGGTATTGATGCAGTTTGGCTTTTCCTGGTTAGGGCATTGCTACAGCGGAATGCTGGTCCACTAATGATTGGCAGTAGATTTTTATGGTGCCGAGTTGCCAGCCTGACACCAAACCTTCAGCGAAGGCACGCCCATTCACCCATGTCTTTTGGAGGCCACTTGACCACAGGGAGGACATGCAGCCTCCACAGAGAAGGCACTCCAGCCGAGAATCGAACAAGAGAACCTCTTGCTGTGAGGTAACAACGCTACTGCTGTACCACCGTGGCTTTTTGGTATTGGTATTGATGCAGTAGGAAGTGGAAAAGGAGAATGAAGGGAAGGCAGTCATGACTTCTCAAGATTCAGATGCCAGGTTTCAGCAAGAACTGTATATAAAATTAGGGTAAAGGAAAGGAAAAGAAAATTTATTGGATTAAATATTAAAGAAAAAAGAAAGGAAATGGGTGAATGCTTTATTCATAGGATTTCTTGGAATATGGAGAGTATCAGTTGTAGGATACTAGAGTTAAATGGTAATAGTTTAAAAGTATTGTTAGAAGTCTGGCAATTATAAAGTGGTGTAAAAGATTTGATAGTGACATTATTATATTAGAAGACACAAGATTTCTAACAAATGAGAGACTGCAAGCTGAGATATTTTGGGGAAATAAGATATTTTGGAATTTAGGACAAGATTTATGCTCAGGAATATGAAAATAAACAAAGTAAAGTTCATTGATATAACCTTAGTTTTAATTGGTAGTATAACAGTTACTGATATAAAATGGAAAGATAAGGTATACCGAATAATAACATTATTCTTTCAGGAAAACTTGGCTAGACGTTTAAAGGACACCCCCCCCCCCAGCTTGTTAGCTTAATAACAATCTATGGATCGATTAATCTATATGTTTAACTTAATTTTAAACTATATCACTATTAACATGGGTATTATAACAGTGGGAAAGTTCAATTGTGACTTGAGGAAGAAAAATGATGTTAGAAAGGTTATGAAAATTATGAGATGTTGTAAATCAAGTTTGTGGAAGAATAATACATGGACCTACAGCAGAGGAATATATAAAACATAGATAGATTATTTTCTCATATCTGAATAGCTGGAGACAAAAAGATGAAGGTACAATAAGAACAGGGTTTGCAGATCATAAAGCTATTTGGATAGAGTTAAGAGATCATTTAGGTGGTATTAAGACAGTGAAAAAGCCTGAATGAGGTAGAATGGAAGGAGAAGGGGAAACAAAAAAGTTAGAATTATGGAAAGATCATATATGTATGAGGCAATTTTATAATGACTGGACAGAATGGTAGATGTATTTCAAAAACTATTATAAAAATTTCATCACAGATGGCAAGTGACTAAGAGAAAAAGTGAAGGGGAGGTTTAATATTTTTCCAGTATCTTTATTTACATTTTTCCCAACAACATATTTATGAAGAATATAAATTAGATATACAACAATCGACAAACACAATTCCATAGCACTAACAATATACAAAAAATGTTGAATGCCTATATATATATTCAAGTAAGCAAAATATATAATAGGGTATAGACCATAGTAAAACCAATCAAGTAAGATACCGAGAAATATTGTGATATTTGGTAATCTTAAGTTTCAGAACTAGTTTAAACAAGTATATACAAGTAAAAACATATGAAATTAATTATATTACAGTAAACTCTTAGTTAATTGGCACCCATGGGGATTGGTAGATGCCGGATAAGTGTAGTTTTTGGTTGCTTGAGAATTACTTTTAAAAATAGACCTGACAAATACTGTACCCTATACTATACCATACCATAAACACTGTATTGATTTGATTTTAATATTGAAATACAGTAATTAAAAGCCTGGTCGGAATAATAATATTTTAAACTTATGTTTCTACTAGAAAGTGTGGCATGCGGAATGGTTTTCAGTGGCATGCTCAATGGATTGGAATTGAATGAATTGAATAGAGAGAGAGAGAGTGAATGCATGTGTGAAAGTAGAAGCGACTGTGTGTGAGAGATCGGAGAGATGTATGAAAGCTGAAGAGACTTTGTGTGAGAGATCAGAGAAAGAAAGAGTGAGTGAATGCATGTATGAAAGCTGAAAAGACTGTGTGTGTGTGTGTGTGTGTGTGTGTGTGTGTGTGTGTGTGTGTGTGTGTGTGTGTGTGTGTGTGTGTGTGTGTGTGTGTGTGTGTGTGCGCATGTGTCTGTGAGATCAGAGAGAATGTGCAATATGATACAAACTGACTGAGTAGGTATGGTGCGAATGTTGACATTTTAGTGATTTGACTTGTTTGGTTTGACTTGCTCTCAGGTTGGGGAGAGAGGGAATTTATTTGTATCTTCCTTATAAAACTCTAAAACTGTACAGACGTAAGGTATGTTTCTGCAGAGGGAAAACAGAAAGTGCAACACATGAAAAACTGAATTGTTCATACTGTACTGTATTTCTTCGATTTTTTTCTGGTTGCTTGAGAGTTCTGGTTAATTGAAAGTTTACTGTACAATGTTAAAGATTTTCCCAATATTGTTTGTAGTAAGCCAGTTTTGTTTGATTATGTATTATTAATTTATGTGGTGATATATATTTTATCACTGTTTGCTGAAATCCATGGTATAATTCAAAAAAGCAAGAGCCAGCAAAACAATGACAATGAGATTTATTATAATAGTATAAGGAGAACAAACAAACTTTTCAGCCGAAACTGGTCTGTTTGTTCTCCTTATACTATTATAATAAATCTCATTGTTGCTGTTTTGCTGGCTCTTGCTTTTTTGAATTATACCAAGGACTTTTGGAGCCATGCAGCTACCATACTTGCAATGTATTTCCACTGACTGCTTAAATCCATCCCATGTCATTTTTGATCTATCAAGCTAGTTTTTGGTAATATAAAATTTAATCAGTGAGAAATGGTAATTAATACATCTATATCAAGTTGTAGTAATCCAGAAGGAGGTATTTACTATAGAGCAAATTCCAAAGATAAAGTAGATTTCTAGTATCCCATTTTCTCTAGCCTGACTTTAAGGGAAGATCAAAGCTTATAAGAGCATTTGCAGCTCCAGAAAATGTGAAGTAAATCAGCTCTTTGATAATTACATACAGAGCAGTTAGAAGGCAATGCTGAGAAAAAGTTACTGAGTTTATCAGGATTCATGTAAGCATTATTTGTTAACATTAGCTGAGTATACTTTTTATTTATTTAATATTTATTCAAAAGGAAAGTCCAACTGGGAAAGAGCCCATTTGCAGCAGAGGCTCGGGGAAAAATGCTCTAGGTACATGTCTTTGGAATGTGGGAGGAAAAAGAAGCACCCAGACGAAACCCAAGTGAACACAGGGAGGCATGCAGACTCCAAACAGAAGGCATCCCAGCTGAGAATAGAACTGGAGAACTTCTTGCTGTGAGGTAACAAAGCAAACCGCTGCACAACTTTTGAAAGGTAGAAATTTTAAAGATGTCTGAATTGATTTTATTTTTGATTGTGTGTAATTGAGGGATTTAAGTTAGTCCAAAAATTAGAATAAACAGTTGAGTGTTGATATTTAATAGATATAATTAATTTATATACACTAGATATTTTCTTTTTGGAAGTGAATGCAGTCCATAATAGTTTATAAAAACTTATATTATGGTCATTAATTTTGGGCTGTCTAAAAACTTTGAAATGAGGTCTTATTTGTCCCAGAATTATAAAGTAGTTTTTAGGTAGCTTAAAAGTGATTCTTATATCTCCAGCTGAGAGATGCTTATAATTAAAGAAGTCATAAATATTTTTTCCTTTAACTAAGGGGAATAGGAGGTATAATATTTCAAGTGAAGAAATTCCTTTATATTCCTTTATATGTGGATCTTAACTGAATTCGGTAAAGGGAGCATTATATGTAGAGAAAGAAAATGATGGTTTGGGATTAATAAACCTTATTGTCCAGGCTGTTTCTTTCAATTTATGTAAAATTCTTAAATGGCTAAGAGATAAACATAAAAATTTAATAATTAAAATGTTAAAACATAAATAAAAAAGCATGGAACATGTTGAAATTTAAAATAGAGAAAAACAGCATTTGAATGAGGAGAGAAAACCATATAAAAATTATAACATAGAAAATAAGTACGGAACATCTAGAGGATAAGATGAAATATAGTATAAAAAAGTAGTGGAGAAATTTTTTTTTTGCATAGTCATGGAAAGAATTACAGCAAGTTAAAATTAGAGCTATAAAAGCAAGAAATGATAAATTTAAAAGGATGGTTGAATGTCATGATTTTCTGTAGAGACTGGTGATAAAGAAATTGCCGGTCAAAGAGAATATGCCTTCTAAAAAAAGAAGTGAAAGGGTACATAACTACTGTGATAAAGAAGAAAGTGCTGAACATGTCTTTTTGAAATTAAAAATAATTGCGCTATTATGGGAAAAATAGATGATATACATTGTCTGGAGAAGGTACACAAAAATATTAATATAACTGTCTCAGACCCATCCATCCATGACTCGTTTCTCACCCATTTTTTGTACATGAGGTAAGGGTGTCATTTCAAGAGAGAGACAATCATCTACAGTCTAGGTTTACACTGCTAGGTGGCTAGCCATGTTGATATGGATAAAGACAAAGATTATGTTAAGGAGTTAGGAATATATTAAATGCTATGTGGATAATTTGGAATAAAAGGATTAAAGAAATTATGTACAATGTTAAATAGGATTTATCAGAAATGTTGAAAAAGATAACATTTTGGTTATGGAAATTAGAGTGGGTGTCAGATAAAAGTGTATTTATTTCATGATTGCTTTAAGTGTAAACAATATAACAAAGAAGGAAATATAAATAGTTTGTTCATAATATTGTGAATAATGTAAATATTGTTTTATGTTTCACACACTGAGTATATATTGTACATACCAACAAATCAGTATTTGTTAAATAAAGGAACTTGCTCTTTCTATGGATGCCATGCGATCTTTATATTCACTTGAGCTGCCATGAACTCAAACAGCTGGGATGTCAGCTTACTGTCTCATCCAAAGAACACACTCAGGAGTACAGCACCCCCTTATGCCGCATTGCAGTGTCAGTATTCAATCTACCTGATGTGGGAATGTGGTGTGGGAACAGCATCTGTACCAAAGGTGAGTGTGCTACCTGTTGCACCACTGTCACTGCTAATATCCATATTTGGTGTTTCTCTTTATATCCAATCTGACCAAGGCACGCATTTCACATGTCAAATGATACAACAGATAGATAAAAACCTTAAACATAAATGTGGATATCATTGCCAACAGAGACCCCAAGCTTCAGGAAGTGTTGAAAGAATGAACCAAACAGTAAAAGTCAGACTTGCAGGGCTATGAAGTGCAGTTTGCAGTACTAGAAAATTCTTCCCTTATGAAATTCTCATGGGGAAGGCCATGAGAATGCCTGCCACAACCCTACATAGAAATCTGGACTGACAAAACGTTGATGAATATGTTTTTCTTTACTGCAAGTGTCTCCTTTCTGTTCTCCATCACAATAAACAAATACTAGAAGCATAGAAATAACCTACTTCATCTGTGCAGCATGACTCACAACCCAGTGACACCATTTTCATCAGATCCTTTGCAAGAAGACATTCACTTTAGCCATGATGTAAAGGACCCTTTTTGATTTTATTTACTACCGTCATTGCCATCAGATGTGAAAGATTACCCTCTTGGATCCATGTGTCACACATCAAAAAAGCCCTCCCTAGTGATGAGTGCCAATGAAATGTCATTAATGCCACACCTTTTGAAGCTACTGAAGCAGTTTCAAATCACACTAGATGAAAAACCAGAGAAACCATTGCATCTGGAAGTGAAGCCTTGTGATTCTTCAATAAAGCTATCATGGTTGCATCTGAAAGTTAAATCCAGTGATCCAGCAATGTTATCCTGGATGGACATAATACTTAATGATTCTTTTTCAACATGAATGATAGTTTCATTACAATCGAAAGTAAGGATTAATAATTCAGCAACATTATGCTTAATGGACAATGACTGGTACTTGGCCCAAGAAATGGGTAGTGAATCAAGAAATAGAGTGTCTCTTGTGGAGTTGCAGACTGCAGACAATTCAGGATGGAGTTTGTTCAGGATTTGATTTTATATATATTACAGAAGAAAGATCTATTATCAGTGATTGCAGTTTTATGAAAATCCTTCAGCCCTGACCTGCTCGATACACAGATAGACTCATTATTGGGACAATTGTTGTGGTTCTTATCATCGTTTTACGGTGCTTTCTCTTATCATCTGGAGCCACTGGAGCCATAAATATTGAGCATTTTTTTTTTTATCAGTGGTTAGTGTTTAGCAAAAATCAGTAGATGTTTGAATGAAATTGAGCAAAAAAACCCCAGACTGGCATCCTAAATGTAATACTTTTTTCTGTTGCCTTACACACCTATGCAAACACTATAAATGTTAGTAACTGTTGGGTGGATGCAAATATACCCACCTCACATAATGGGAGAATTACATTAATTCAAATTTTAGCAGCTGATGTAGAAATTGGTTCAGTAGCTCATACTATGTTCTTAACCAGAAGCCAGAAAGTTAAACATAGTTCTACCCCGTTTTCAGCAGTTCCACTTCACTTATCAACAATGGTTAAAGGACATACTTGTTATGTCAAAATTGGGACACTTTATGTCAGATGGAGTACTTGCAATTTCACTTGAAAATGTGTGATGGTGCTGGAGAGCTGGGTATGGTAGTGTTAAATGAGTTCTACTATGTTTGTGGAAATCAAGCGTATTCTTGGTTAGCAGCAAGTTGTTGTTATGTATGTCATGTTGTCCCAGCTATGTGACCTACAGGGACTTTATCTACTGGAAAATTTTGAAATGGCTTGTTGCAAGAGGGAGGCAAAGGTCATTATAAATCAAGATGGAAAAATTCATGCTTCCTGGGTCATCATCAAGCTGTACAAAAGACTGCATTTAAATGTCAAGCACATATGGATCTTGGTGATGGTGTTATTTCTGGGAATTGAGGAAACTGTCTAAATTATTAGAAATATTAAGCAATCCTACTTTTAAATCAATAAATCACATGACAGATGAAGTGATGCTGCAGAACAGAATGGCACTTGAATTCATTCTTGCTTCTAAGGGTAGTAAGAGCATGCGCATCAAAAAAGTGCTGCTCATCTTGTTGTGTCTTTCGGCTTTTCCCAGTTAGGGGTCGCCACAGCGGAACTCTGGTCCGCTAATGATTGGCAGTAGATTTTCAAGTGCCGAGTTGCCAGCTCTGATGCACAACTTTCAACGAAGGTACGCCCATTCACGCATGTCGCCACACAGAAGATGCTCTAGCTGAGAATCAAACAGGACAAAATCTTATTGCACCAAATTACTTGGTTTTTGCCAAGTTTTGGGGTTCAAATGAAGAGGTGTCACGATTCCCAAGTGGCACCCCTTCATTTCTGATTTTTTTCTTTGTTTTTTTTAATTTTGAGCAATGACGTCAGCTCCGTCAGGGCTACCAGCCTGTCGGAATTGAGCTCCTTGGAGCTCACATCATGCACACAGAACTTTCTACTCAAATGCGAGCAGGAATGGCAGAAATAATGGCCGTAGCACTGAATGGATTATGGCAGACCTGCAAGCAAGCAACTCAATCCAGAACGCTTAATGGAGGATTAGGAGCTGTAGTTTTAGTGGTTTTCCAGCTGAGCTTGGACTGTTCAGATGTTTTGAAACCATGACTTGCTCTGGGAGAAACAGGGTGAGTATGTGTTTGGCTACAAATGTTTTCCAGTTACTTGTGCTTCAAAATCAATTTACATTACTTTTGAAGTGGTACATTTTACTGTTGCCTTTCTTTATTTCTGTTTGGTTATGATTTGTCCTTGTATAAATGCACTGTACTTTTATGTTGATGTAGTTGTGTGATCACTTTATATAGATTTGGATGCTTTGAAATAAATTATATCATATTTAGCTTCCACACGAGTGACTGTTAATGATTTTTTTTTGCCGCAGCAGATTGTTAACACGCAAAACTAGCCCACACATGTTGTTAGTGCCTACAAATGGGAAGATGTACAGGCATGCATGATTAATGTGGTGAATACTTTTCAAGTCTTTAGAAAACTGTTTTCTTGAGAAGTTTGACTCTTAGTAGTAGTTAACTTTCATGCACGTGTGATTTGCCGTGCCTTAAGTAGCTGTTAGAAATTCGCATGGTTTTATGTACGGCACAGATCCCTGCTCTCTCTTCTTTACCTGCAAACTGCATGTTTTGCAGTTCTTTACAAATACCTGTAAAATTAACTTCATAAGTAACATTGATTATGGTCTAGCAATCAATGCCACTAATGGTATACTCGTTCGTGTTGTGCCACATTGTTTCTTAGTCTGATCAGTTATGATTAATGGGCTTTAACAATACCCTTTTTAGTAGAGGGAGTAAGCATTGCTGAGTTTATTTTCTAAAAACCTACATGATCCATAAGCCCTTGGTGAATGCATTTCTTTTTGTAATCCGTTTTAGGAATTAAGTGTAATCACTGGGTGTATATAATGACAAAGCAACATAAGGAGGTTCAGGCATTCATTTTTCTGTTATTGTACATTACTGATTTTGATAAATGCTTACTCGAAGTGTATGTTTAAACATCACATTGCCTCTGAAGGCAGGTCAGTTTTCCAATGGTCTTTCTTCTCTTGAATTGTTTATTGGTATAGTAATATTTCTGTTTGAACTTTCATCCCTTCTCCCTCATTGTTTTATTTTCCTCATCTTGGATCTCTTCAGTGAGAGGCTCTTTGATTTGCTTTGGAGTGTAATTACTAGGGTTGACTTGTGCTCATCTGTTGGACACATTGACACGCATAGAGGAGTAATTCATTGACAGGGTTCACTCGAGAGGACATAACCTGTTAAAAAGTTGAGTGGGATTGCAGGTGTTCTTATTTTAAATGAATATATAATCTAAAATTGCATACCCTGAGAATGGTGAACACCACATCTCATAATGGCTTTGTGGTCTTGCCAATTAGTAATGGTCATTACCTCCTCTAAGTCTAACAAGTGTGCTGCTGTATTATACAAGGAATATAATTTAATAAAGTCAGGAAGGTGTATCAAAGAACCCATGTATGTTTCTTGTTCTGTGTGCAAGGGGCCTATGATTTCAAAACAGCCCAAAGGTAATCTTTATCCACCACTGGCCAGATGCATTTTCCTTGGATGGAGTGTGGGTTTCAATGTTGTTTCAATGAATGTGAGTTTCAAGGGCAGAGAAGTTTTAATGCTATGTTTATTTTCATTGTGAGACAGTATTGCTTTGTTTAGCAGATATCTATTAGTGTTTGTGCATTGTGCTATAAAATGTAAACATAAAATCCAAATAATCAATGTAGAAGTAAAGCAGTATGCACATTAGTGTTTATGGTAAATGGGGTGAAATAGCCAGATAATGGGACATTGGAATGGCTGCAGGGGAACTCTAGTGCTATAATTTGGTTGTCTGTTCAGTTTGTGTTTGAAAGTTTGTGTCCCATAATTGCATTGGAGTGGGCAGGGTTACATATTTATGTATGCTAATTTTATGTTAATCAGCGTACAGATTTGTACCTATTTTTCATGGGCCTTGTCCAGATTTTTGATGTTTCCAGGTTGAGAGGTATGGATGTATTTCACTGGACTATATGAAGAGAGACATGATGGAGCTCTCTGAATATGTGTCCCAGGTGATTATGAATATAGCCTTGAGTAACATCCTACTTTCACCAATGGTGATGCCACAGTACAAGCAAAAAATGATTGACTTTAAAAACTGACTTAGTTTCTAGTGTTAAACCAAGGGGATCCAATGTCTGTCAACATGGGAGACATGATCAACAAACCACAATGCTTAACTGGAGATGTTTTGCATTGTTACCACTTGACTTCTGGATACTGGCAAAAATTTTATCTATCCCCATAGTGCCTTTCTAGGCCATGCCAAGTTGATAAACCCTCCAGCATACCAAAAATCAATCACGACTGCACTCCATGGAAACAGTCCTCACCCTGGAGAATACAGACATTTGTGCAGTCATGGAAACATGATTCAGAAGGAAAGGACCTAGACTACCAAAGGACATGGTTCAGAAAGAAAGCACCTATACTACCAATGGCTACAATGCCTTTCATATATTTTGAGCCCCCCCAGCTCAGAATAAAACAAAGGAAAAAGATACCTTAGTGTTCATAAACAACAAGTACATTGCTAGACTAATCCAACAACATGACTCTCCCAATTGACCATAGGTGCAATGTGTGACCCCCCCCATCATATCCTTGCTAGCTACAGATCCCCTAACATGAGTCTAGAAAACCATACATCCTACCTAAACCTATTAGAATCGCTTAACATTCAGCCTAACACCAAACTTATGGGTGACTTCAACTACTCATCTATAAACTGGGAGACTTATATGACCCATAATTTACTTGCTTAGAGGTATTTGGACTTTGTCAATGCAAAAACCCTGTTGCAACTAGTTAGCTCCCAAACTAGAAGGTACAAATATCCTAGACCTGGTACTAAAGAACACAGGGGGATGCTGATCCCTCCCATGCATCAATTTCTCCATGGTAAGATCTGAACACAAAATTATCTTCTCTAGTATTAAAACTAACCTAGAACCACTATCAAACTCCAAACCTATTAAGAACTTTGCTAAGGCCAGTTACCTCAAGCTAAGTGACAGCTTTTTAAACTTACAAGCCCCTGCCAAACCAGATGACACTGAGACCAACTCTGAGCTGTACACAAAAGCACAGTACAACCACATTCATAGCTGCACAGAGGAGGCAGTACCTGTATGAGTACAACCTATGATTACTAGCAAAAATAAACCACCATGGTGGACCCCTAACATAACTCAGCAGTCTAAACAAACAGATTATAAAGCTGGTCAAATCTGCCAAAACAAACTATGAAGCAAAGATAGCTTCCCACGTGAAAGATAACTATAAGGCTTTTTTTTAATTATGTTTGTAACCTCAGGGGAAACACTCAGCAATATGCACAGTTAATCATGAATGGCAAGACTTACACCCAGCCTGAAACTATAGCAAACCTGCTGGCTGATATGTTCAGTTTAACCCCCTTCCCCATCACCTCCTACCACATCCAAAGAAATGCCTGCAACCATCCCCCTAGTGGTCATTATGAGGGAACAGGTTCCTACTGCACTTGCTAAAGCCAAAACACAGCTTCTATGTGTCCCGACAACATTCCAGGATACTTCTTAAATGGCTTAAAACAGAATATAGCAGGGCCAGTAGAAACCCTCTTTAACCATAGTCTTGAGATGGGCTTTGTCCCAGAGGAATGGAGTACTACAACAGCAGTCCCTCTGCACAAGGGGGGCCCATCAAATGACCCAGGAACCTACAAACCCATAAGCTTGACCAGTCTCATCTGCAAGGCCATAGAGAGACTTATCATGGATCTAATCAATAATGACATAGGGAATCTCCAGACACTGGACCAGACCTAATTTGGCTTTGTCAAAGGGAGGTCTTGCCTGGTCAGTCTGGTGGACTTCTTTGAAAAAGTCACCAGAGACATGGATTAGGATAAAACAGTACATACCACTTATCTAGACCTGGCCAAAGCTTTCAATACAATCCGCACTCAGAAATCATAAAATTACTGAGTTAGGCATAAACCTTTACATTGTCAGATGGATAGCAAACTGGCTTACTGACAGGACACATGTTGCCCAGATAGGTGAATCAGCTTCCAGTAAGAAACCTTTTACTAGTGGTGACCTACAGGGCTCAGTTTTGGGACCCCTCCTGTTTGGTATGTACTTGTCTGGGAGCAATCATTGAATCCCCAAACAATGTTGACATCCTACAAACAGTACTAAATATTACAAAATGAGTGGTGCCAAAACTCTGGTCTGAGACTAAATGCAAAAAAATGCTTAATCATACCCTTCAGTAAATCAGATATCCCTGCAAATTATAATACTGATAGCATACCCCTAAAAGCAGACCAAGTGGTGAGGGACCTAGGAATGCAAATAGTAACCTAAACTTTGACCACCACATAGCTACGGTAGTGAGGAAATCCTTCTGTATAGCTGAATTTATAAGTAAAGTCATGGTGTCAAGGTCAAAGAAAGTCATAGTGCCATTGTATTTGGCCCTCATCAGTCCCATAATTGAGTACAGTGCTCCCTTCTGCATGCACCTAAACAGATACTAACACCAACTGGAGCAGTCCAGAGGTTTCTTACTATAAGACATGTCTTATGCCATTGAGAAATCTTGTGGCAAAACCCAGGTTCCCACATCACTGTGGGGTGAGAGCTCATCACTGTGATATGGCAATAAAGCTGTATTGACTAAGAGTGCTGGTTTCCTGTCATACACTCTGGTACATGTATGTATGTGTACATATAAATATATGTATAGAATTGTGTCATCAAACAGTCCATAGAGCAAATAATAAAGTGTGACTTTTTAGATCAAATCTAAGAAGATTGAAAAAAAAACAATTTTTTTTGCAGGGTGGCAAGCCTCCCCCACATACACCCCTCCCCTGCTAATTTTAAATATCAACTCGATGATCGTTGTACAACAGCAGGGAAAGGGCAGATTACCAGACCCCACTAGTACCATGATCTCACTTGCAAAGCATCCAGAGGCTGAATAACAAAAAAAAGTGATTACTCTTACAAACTGCAACCACAAATACAGTTACATAGCATGCATGCATGCATGCATTTATTCACATATTTAGTCTTTATCCCAGTTGCCAATTTACAACCTAAATGCTCTCTGAAATACAACTGCTTTTTATGTTTATACCCTGCAGTTGCTGCTACTTTTTCTCCACAGTACTTTGCATTTAAAAAATAAATTATATATATATATATATATATATATATATATATATATATATATATATATATATATATATGGGGAGAGAGATAATTATATACATTTTTTCTTCCCTGTTTTACATAAATCATATTTCAAATTTCATTCTCTGACTCTCATAAATAACTTCCTTCCTTCCAGTTACCTTCTATGCTATTTCTACTGTAACACACTTGTTCCCATAACACCCACATTTCAGCAATTTCTCTCTATCTCCTCCCTCTATCAATTTAAGCTTCGAAAACAAATAAACAAAGAAGGATACACTGTTCCTGAAGACCATTCATCCAAGTCAATGTAAACTATATTCTTTTTCACTGGATTTAATAAGATAGGGTGCTTTATAATAAACTCAGTCAGTGAAATCAAGCTGATCAGATACAACCCACTGAATGCTACTTTACCATTAGTTTGCTGAGTTAGAGATTTTGCATGCAAAATGAAGGGGAATATGCTGTATCACATACTACCCAGTGAGTTCTTCTTCTTGTTTGTGCGGTCTTGGAGTTAATATGTATAACTACCATGGGCTGTGGGATGCATCATCTCACATGGGAGTGCAAGGGAGCTTATCCCTATGCAAAAATTGGGGTGCAGGGAAGCTTATCCCCTTGCAAAGAGACTTATTTGTGGAGTTTTGGGTGATATGTGTGGTCACCCACTGAGTGATTGTTTTAATATGTGTGGTCATGTCTTCATATTCAGTTTCCAGGGTGTGTGAGACATAAGGTCTTTCAGTAACTGGACTGTGAGGTATTGCCTCACAATCATATGCCTTATAATAGGGTGTCCTATACCTAATTTAGCTTACAAACCCATATTCCCCAAAACAGCCATTAATAATCTTGCCCGCAAACATCTAGAACATGTATGTACCTGTGTCAGTTAATTCAATTTGGAAATAATAAAAGCCTTAATAACTATATTCTGTTTCTCTTGCTGCTGCCACACCTCTGTATATGTCATTCAGATTCTTCAGATTTTATTGCCAGATCTTTCTTAAACTTTACTTCCCTTCAAAATAACTACTATGTAGATTTCTCTTATATTCTTTCCCATAACTCAGTAACCCTCTCTTTCACATTACCAATACATATTCATTTCATCTTTTTTTATTTAAAGTTCCCCTTTCTTTACATATCTACCATACTTTAAAAATGTCTTCCACATCTGCATAGGATACGGTTAGAGCAGGATTAATTAAAGGGCAATATTAAGGATTTTGTGTGTGTGTGTGTGTGTGTGTGTGTGTGTGGTTTAGGGTTAGGGAAGGGGATGGACTTTCTGTATGCAAGTTTGGGGGTTATGGTTAATGTTTTAGGATTAGGGGCTAGATGTAGGTGAGTGTTTGTGTTTGTGTGTGTGTGTGTGTGTGTGTGTGTGTGTGTGTGTGTGTGTGTGTGTGTGTGTGTGTGTGTATGTATGTGTGTGTGTCTGTGCATGATACCCCTGATTCACCTTAGTAGTGCCTGCTGACCAGTGCCGGTACTAGCATTTTGGGGTCCCCAGCAAGTTTCAAGTTGTGGGCCCTACTCAGGAGAATATAAAGTGTGGCCGCATTGCCATCGCACCCCCTTCCCTGTCAGCGTTACTACATTCAAATCATCAAGAATTGATGTGCCAAGGTACACACACTGACCGGCATTTAGCACCAATATTACATTATGACAAGCCCCTGTACCACAGCAAGGTAGCCACTCAGAGGCGCATTCACACGCTGACTGGCATTTAGTACCAATGCTGCATTATGGCAACCTGCTGTACCACAGCAAGTTAGCCACTCAGAGGTACATGCACACTGACTGCATACTCAACAGCCCAGATTTTCACAGAATGTCCAGATTTGACTCATTTCTTGTCTGTTCCTCAGAATTTGTAGTGTTCTGGTCTGGATTATTTGTTGTAGATCATTGAGAGTTGAATTCACTAAATAATGAAAGGCATTTGAATTTCAGACTTCATATCCTTCATATAAATGCATGGTAACATACGACCTTTTATTCTAGCAACTTTTTACGTTTTTAAGAGCAATATTTAAAATTTGTCCTGATGTTTTGGACTGTCTCCCATTATCTTTGGCTTTGTCCAGATTTTTTGTGCCAAGAGATTGAGAGCTATGACTGATTGGTATTTAGTAGCAATGCTGTTACATTATGACAAGCCTCTGTACCGCATTATGGTAGCCAGTCCCACAAAGACACCCACACTGGCTCCCAAACACAACACAGACACACAAGGCAAAGACAGCAATACAGCAAGGCTGAACAGAGACACCCACACAGATTCCCTCACACAACACAGAGGCAGACAAGACAGCTACACAGACTCTTGCACTCAGGACAGACACTTATACATGAGAAAGACAGCACTACAGTAAGACTGAACATTAACACCCACATAGACTTCCACACAAGATAAAGACAACATTGTAGGAAGACTGAACAGAGACACACAGGAGAGACAGCTACACAGACTTTTATACACAGGACAGACACATACATGTTAAAGACAGAACTACAGCAAGACTAAATACCCACATAGACTCCCATAAACAGGACAAAGGCACCCACCCACAGAGGACAGAGATAAACAAGACAAGAACAAAACTACTGCAACACTGAACAGAGACCCACACAAGATGAAGGCAGCACTACCACAAGACAAAATTGAGACACACAGACTCCCAAACACAAGATGATGACAACACTATGACAAGACTGAAGCACACAAGCAGCATTAGATAAACTGACTCCATCACACAAGACAGTTGATGACATGCAGAACAGTCACACTGCAGAGGCACACAAGACAGCCATGGGACAGACACAGAAAAGACTACAGACACACACAGCATACAAAGGAAAGCCATGGGGATTACAGAGTCTGTGGCAGACAGACTGAAATCCAGGCAAACCCAAAGAAACACAAGAGAAAGCCATGGGCATTATTGAGTCTGAGGTAGAAAGACTCAAACCCAAAGAAACACAAGACATACAGGAGAAAGTCATGGTCAGAGCTCTCAACTGTACAGATTTTTGCACAATGTCCAGAGTTTTACCTCATATTTTTGGCCTATTTCTCATAAAATTGTGGTTTTCTAGAAAATCGTTGGCAAGTCATTCAGAGTTGAGGTCAGAATATAGTGAAAGATATTTGAGTTTCAGACTTCATACCCTTCAGAAAATTCATGCTAATGCAAAACCCTTTTTTCTATCAACTTTCTAAGTTAGTAAGAGTAACGTTTAAAAAGTGTCGCTATTTTTCGGCCTTTGTCCCCCCATTATTTGTGGTTTGTCCAGATTTTTTGCTCTAAGAGGTTGAGGGATATGATGGGGATTACTGAGCCTAAGACAGACAGACTCAAACCCAATGAAACACAAGAGGAGCCATGGGGATTACTGAGTCTGAGACAGAGACTCAAACTCAATGAGAAACAGATGAAGGCAAGGCCACCAGAGTGTCATTTATCTTCTATGTGCAGTTAGCTCCTCAGCTTTTCTGATTGCTGCCACTTTTAGTGCCATTAGCAATTTCTTCTCCCTGTGCTTCTGTCCTGGCCTCACGACTAGTTCTGCCACTCTCAACTGTCCTGGCCTGACAAAACGATTTTTGGCAGCACAAAATCTAAGCATAATTTTGGCATCCTGCCACAACAACACAGGGTTTTTATATTTGGCTTGTATAACCTAGTATATGACAAGCTGTTTTCATTTCCATACGTCATTTTTGCGCAGGTAGGGAGTAGTAAATGTATAAGGGCTCAGGCTCATGTACAAGGCACTGTCCATGTGATACATTTTACATTAGCCTTCCATGAACTAATGTTAGCTACCAACATTTCCAGTTTTTAGGTTTGTGGTTAAAGCTTTGAGACACCTAGCAATAGGCTTCCCTCTCATGCTCCCATAAAATATTGGAAGGTGCATTTTTATTTTTATTTTTTATATATTATTTATTTAAAAAAATAAGAAACTTATTTGAAAAAAAGGGATACAAGACACATCTCAATCCATAACCCTAATAGCTTCCACAACATAGGACAACCATAAGGTGTTCTTTAATTACATATGTAACCTAAAAGAAAAGGCCCAGATTTGTGCCAAACTGGTAATTAATGATACCCCATATACTGAGCCTGTGGACATAGCTAACCTGTTGGCCCACAGGCTCTCTAAAAACTTCACTCCCCTGTCCCCAGCAGACATACCCCATGACATCCCTACAATCTGTCCCCTACCCTGTATCTCTAAAGAGCAGGTTGTAAACGCCCTCTCTAAGGCCAAAAACACAGCATCTATGGGACCTGATAACATCACAGGCTGTGCCATTAATGGGCTCCAACAAGAATTAGCAACACTATTGGGTACCCTTTTCAATCATAGTGTAACTACCTGATTCATCCCAGCTGATTGAAAAATGGATACCATTATCCTCTTGCACAAAAGTGGTTCCACTGACCTCAGGAACTACAGACCTATTAGCCTG
Organism: Protopterus annectens; assembly: GCF_019279795.1. Lineage (NCBI taxonomy): Eukaryota > Metazoa > Chordata > Ceratodontiformes > Protopteridae > Protopterus > Protopterus annectens. Next base: position 516,463,151 of record NC_056733.1, read on the forward strand.
ACTAGCTTTATCTGCAAGGCCAGGGAGTGAAATCATCATGGACCTTATCAACATAGATATAGGTAATCTCCAAACACTTGACCCTATTCAGTTTGGATTTGTCAAAGGGAGATCATGCCTGTTAAACCCTGTGGACTTCTTTGAGACAGTCAAAAAGGCCCTGGATGAGGGGAAATCTATGCATACAGCCTACCTAAACTTAACCAAGGTGTTTGACACTTTCCCCAACTCAGGCATCATTGATAAACCCACCCAGCTAGGTATCAACCCTTATATCATTAGATGGGTTGCTAACTGGCTCAATGATAGAACCCATATAGTTACAATATGGGAATCCACCTCCAACAGAAGACCTGTGACCAGTGGTGTTCTACATATATCAGTCCTGGGACCTCTATTGTTTGGAATCTATTTCTACGAAGTACACGCAAAAACTAAAGGTCTGTGGCTGACAAAGTTTGCAGATGACTGCAAACTGGGAGTGATCACAGAATATGCAAATTATGTCAACATCCTACAAGAGGGTCTTACACAAACAAATGATTGGTGCCAAAGTCATGGCCTTAAACTCAATTCAAAAATGTCTTATCATCCCTTTTGGTAAGAGTGATGTTCCTGAAAACTACCACATCAATAGCAACACCCTACATACGCATTCTGTGGTGAGAGACCTGGGCATACAGGTTGACAGCTATCTTACCTTTGAAATTAAAAAATACTTCACAAACTGAATAAACATAAAAAAGCAACCGAAAAATGTTGTCCAGTTGCAATGGATCCACAGTAGTTACAGCTTTCACATTTGAACATCCCCGGGGTCTTTGCAACCTTCACTAAAGTGGCTTCTATTAAGTTTTTCAAGTTTTTACCCTTCCTGTAAGTGACAATAGGTCTGTGGCCTATCTTGTTAACTTATTATAATTTAGTGTCTATGAAGTTGATTCTTTTATCTGAAGAAGTCCAGCCAGTGTGCTGGACGAAAAGTGCTTAATAAATAGAGTTTGTGGTGTTCTTACATCGGTTGCTTTTTTATGTTTATTCAGCTATCTTACTTTTGACCACCATGTCTCCACAGTGGTGAGAAGGGCATTCTATATTGCTCATCTCATAAGTAAGGGTATTACCTCCAGAGAAAATAACAGAAGTTAAAAAGAAGTCATAACCGCCCTGTGCTCTTCCATCATCAGGCCAATAATTGAGTACAATGCACCTTTCACTATGTACCTTTCCAAGCATCTGCAGTAATTGAGAGACCACAAAGGTTCCTCACAAGGAAAATTCAAGGTCTTCAGCATCTGTCCTATGTGGATCATCTGAAATCACTGTCACTTTATTCTGTTTCATACAGACTGCTCAGAGGTGATCTCTGTCTTGCATACAAAGCAATCTCTGACCCTGCTTTATTGAAAATGCTGCATATCCATAAGTCAAATGGTACACGAGTTACTCACTCTAAAGACCTTAACCTGATATGTGACATTAATAGAACCTGCTGGAGGGAGAGATTTGTCTCCTAGAGGTTACCACACCTTTGGAACAGTCTTGCACTTCATGTCAAACAGAGCACCTCGTCGGTCCTCTTCAAACACAATCTGGACGAGTGGATGGATAACTGTAAATTCACCCCGGGAGTTCCACGTGTCCCTTTTGGACAGGGGCAATCAGTGCTGATCGTGGATATAAGGGTAAAACTTGGCTAGGCTTAAGGGCCCTAGGGCCATTAGCCTAGTAACTTCCTATGATCCTATAATGACACATTTGTTCCTTCTTCATTCATTGAATACAGTGGGATGTGGAGGTCAAATAAATTATAAAATATAGTACTGCACCCATAAATAGACTCATGCAATGGGCGAGAGCATCAACTGCATAGAATTCAAATGATCATGATTTTCAGGGAAGGCACTGATTTATTTCCTTGAAATTTTGCTCTGCCTCTCATATAATTGTTGATTTTGTGTCAAAACAGTCATTACCAATAGCCAAATATGTTGCCTTCTTCAAAAATGCAAAAAGTCATGTATTACATCTGTTTTATGTAAATCCATCCATCTATCCTCATCCCTTTTTCCCATTTTGCACATGGGGTTGGGGTGTCACTTCAGCAGTGATGCAATAAATAAAATGCACCCTGATGATGGACCTTTGCCTGTCACTGTTTTATTCTTTATGTTAGATTTTTAAGTGAAAAGGAAAGGGACTAGAAAAATGTTGATTCTGCACAGTTGCTAAAGGTATATACCTCTTTTGTCTGTTAAATTCCCTTACATGGAGCTAACTGCTCAGACAGAGTCATATTTTAGTGCATTAGTACAGTATTGCGCACCCCCAGATGTCATGCATTTTGCTGCACAACATTTAATTAGGCTTGAAATGTCAAACATATCTTGCTTAATTGCATTTTGTGTGGTAGGTGTTGGAGTTGCCCACCCCCATTTATAGGATCTATGCTAAGGGCCATCAACAATATGAAACAAGCTGTGTTTGATATATAACTTTACTGTATTACACAAAATGTCATATATACTGGAGTTTTAGTTTCTTTCTCTCACAAACACACACAGACACACAGACACACACAAAATATTAACAACCACATAGACATATCCAAACATAAAACCTAAAGATTTACGATTGCAGTCACGTAATTTGTAGTCTTCTGTGATGTTTTCTGCTGTAGCAAATCAGGTCTCTTGCTTCACTGAAATGGACCTGAGTGACTGCAGCTTATAGACCAATTACAAAAGATAAAAAAGGGTTTGCAATCGCGCAGTGACATCACTCAATGCGGACTTCCATGAGGTTCTGAGGAATTAACAGAGGAGATGGAGAAACCCATGGCTGCTGCTTGGGAGCCCTTGTCCACGTGGAGATATTAGGGGCTACCCAAGGCAGCTGGTTCCGTGTTTCTAATGCCGGCTATGAGGATGGATAAGCACTGCTCAGTGAAAATACAGTGGTTATTGTTGGGGCTGCAGCCAGAAGAAATTGTGGAACTTTGGGCCTTAGCAGTAATACTCCTTAGATTTACACCAGCAAGAAGACCCTATGCTTTCTGTTTTAATTTTTTCAGCTATACAAAATACTAGTACTGAAGAGGAGTGTAATATCTGGCAAATTACAGTTTGCTTTGATAGTGACATGCAGTTATTTCCTTGTTATCATGTGTTCAGAGGTAGAAGGACATATAACTCAGCTGATATTTCCTTCTTATTTCCATCCAGCTCTCTTCCTATTATGATTAATCTAGGTTCATAGGTTGGTACTACGCTATCAGCCCTAGGGCCTATACAAGCCTAGCCATAACAATTCCCTGGCTATTTCTTCCCACACTATTTACTTCCCTGGACCCCTGTCTAACAGGGCGACTGACGTGATCCCCGGGGTGAACTTCCTTTCTCCCATCCAATCGTCAAGGTTCCTTTTGAAGAGGGCCAAAGAGGCACTCTGCTTGACATGTATGGGCAATCTATTCCAGAGTCTGGGGAGTCTCTGGGTCAGGAACCTATCCTTCCAGCATGTTTTGTTTATTGTGATGACAAGGTTTAGATCCCTGGAGCATGTGGCTTGGAGGGATTGGGATTTCTTTAAGTGTAGCATGTCCAACAGCTCTGGGTTTGACATGGTCTTGTATGTTAAGCAGAGATCGCCTCTGGGTAGACGATATGTGACAGAGTATAGCTGGAGTTTTTTAAGGCGGTCAGCGTAGGGCATCTGCTTCAGGCCTGTGATTCTTTTAGTGAGGTATTTCTGCAGCCTTTCCAGTTATTGCAGATGTCTTGAGAAGTACATACCAAACGGGGCATTGTATTCTATAATGGGTATAATGAGGGATGAGTACAGTGGGACAATGACCTCCTTTTTTCTGGATGAAAAGCCCTTAGTGATGAGGTGTGCCACACAGAAGGATTTCCTGACTGTTTTGGCGATGTGGTTATCGAAGGTGAGACCACTGTCCACCTGTGTCCCTAAGTCTCTTATCACACTTTCGGTGTTTAGTGTACTGCCACCCACATGGTAATTCATGGATACATGGTTTTTCCCAGAGGGGATAACTATACATTTCTTGGCATTGAGCTTGAGCCCATGACTCTGGCACCAAGCATCTGTTTCTGTAAGGCCCTTTTGTAGAGTATTCACATCATTTGAGGATTCAATAATGGCTCCCAGTTTGCAGTCATCTGCAAACTTTGTTAGCCAGAGTCCCTTAGTGTTGGCCTGTACTTCAGAGAAGTAGATGCCAAACAAGAGAGGTCCCAGGACTGAACCGTGAGGTACTCCACTTGTCTGGAGTTGGATTTGGAGTCAGCTACTTTTACAGTGTGGGTTCTATCAGTAAGCCAGTTAGCAACTCATTGGGTGACGTAGGGATTAATGCCCAGCTTAGTAAGTTTATCTATAATTCCAGAGTGGGAGATGGTGTCAAAGGCCTTGACAAGGTCTAGATAGGCTGTGTGGACCACCTCACCCTTGTCCATGGCTCTGGAGATGGATTCGAAGAAGTCAATCAGGTTCAGGGGACAAGATTGGCCCTTTACGAACCCAAACTTGGTGGTGTCCAGTGTTTGAAGGTTGCCAATGTCTTTGTTTATAAGTTCCATGATAATACGCTCCATGGCCTTGTAGATAAGGCTTGTCAGACTGATGGGATGGTAGTTTCCGGGATCCAAGGTGGATCCCCCCTTGTGGAGTGGGATAACTGTAGCTCTGCGCCACTCAGTGGGCACGAAACCTGAGATGAGACTATGATTAAACATGACACTTGGGTGGGGTGCCAGTTCATATTGTAGTTCATGTACTACACAGCCCAGGATGTCATCTGGTCCCATGGGTGCTGTATTCTTACCTTTGGAGAGTGCGTTTTTTACCTGTGTGGCCGTTATTACCGGAATTTGGCAATCTTCCGGTATTGAGATGGGCCATTTAGGGGGTGAGAGGGGGGTGAAGTTGGCACTGAATCGATCTGCCAGGATATTGACAATATCCTTGGGATCAGTATAATTAATGCCATCCATTCTGTTTTAGCTCAGAGCAGGTCTGAGCATTGCCATTTAGATTCTTGACATAGTTATAGAATGCCTTGTGGTTGTCTTTGGAATCTTTGGCGATTTTATTTTGGTAACTAGCTTTGGAGGATTTTATGAGGGATCTCAGTTTCTTACTGAGGCTGGTAAGGGAGTTTTTTGCATCCTGGGATTTTCCTCTTTTCTGCAACAATTTCTTCCTTTTGTTGTAAAGTTTGTTTATGGCAGGGGAGCACCAGATTGGCTTCCTTTTTTTGGATGAGAGCATCTTGGTTCTATTTTCATCAATGTACACCAAGCAATATTGTGCATATACTTACAAAAGTATACTTCTACTTCACAGTATACTAAGATTATTTCATTTTTTCACACACACACACACACACACACACACACACACACACACACACACACACACACACACACACACACACACACACACACATGCACACACACAGTATTAGCAACCACATAAACGTATCCAAACTTAAAACCTAAAGATGTGCGATTCCAGTCAAGTAGCCTGTCATTTTCTGCTGCAGCCAATCTGGTCCCTTGCTTCACTGAAGTGGACCTGATTGACTGCAGCTTACACACCAATCAAAAAAAACAAAGGTTTGCGATCATGCAGAGACATCACACAGTGCAGATGTCCATGAGATTCCGAGGAATGAACAGAGAACATGGAGAAACCAGCGGCTACTGCTTGGGGGCCCTCATTTGTGGGGAGATAATCAGGGGTTACCCACAGCTGCTGGTTCCGCAGGTGCCAAATGCTGGCTATGCTGCTAACCATAATTGTGACCATGCTCTCAGATACTCATAAGACACACACACACACACACACACACACACACACACACACACACACACACACACACACACACACACACACACACACACACACGAAATCATGGTAGTACTGGCCATCAGATTTTTGTACAGGTATTTCAATTCTCCTCCATACAGCAGGAAAAGTCAAACTTCCTGAGAGCAGTAGCTGGGAATTAGACTCTAACAAGGCAAAGGTGTCCTTAACTGCATATACGACTGAAGGAATGATCAGCTTGGGTCATTCAATCCACAGTGTCTAAATAACTTCTATGACAGCCAGAAAGTTCTCACCTCTCCCTACCCCATTTACAGTACTCTCTCTCTCTCAATAAATTTAATATTTCCTCAAAACTATCATCTTCCAAGAGTAGTCTGAGGTTAAGGCTTCATCATCACCTATATACTAACCAAGAGGCAAGTAAATTTTGGTTGAACAGATCAAATCATCTCCTTCACATGAATCTAAGATGGAATAGTTCAATCTCTTCTTTATTTCTAAGATGTTCACTTGCATTTGTTCCTCACGGTCAGTAACTTCAAACTACAATTTGGGTTTTACTTTTATAACAAACAACACGGCATTACATATCTACTGAATCCCCTGATTACAACATTCTACTTTCCTTTTCAACTGACAAAAGGCAGGTAAAGTAGCAAATACAAGTTGACTCTGCTAGCTGTCGTCATTGTTATTGAATTCTGAGCTAGCAGACCCTGTTAAATTAGTTTTTTCACCACACAAGTCACTGAATTAATATTATTTACCACAAAAAAGCCAGTATTTACCTTCCAAAGCAGTTTATTATGGTAGCACATTGCAGTTTGGTAATATCATAGTTCCACAGTACCAGAGTCCACTGAGAAAATATCAGCAATTGTTCACAAACAGGCAGGTTGCAGTCTCCAAAAGAAGGCAGCAAAGAAAACAGCATCCAACGTACAGCAGCAAAAGACAGCGGTAAACAGTAAAAAACACCAACACTTGTGAACCCCTCTCTAGCGCCTCGGCTCTAAGCCTTTTCGGAGTACTTTTCTCAGTGGATTCTGGTTCTGTGGAACTGTGATATCGCTAAACTGCAGTGTGCTACCATAATAAAAATGCTTTGGAAGGTAAATACTGGCTTTTTTCTTTTGTGGTGAATAATACTGTTAAATTAGTTACTAGCAAGGCCTGCATCTTCTCAAAAGTAATTGTTTGTAAAAACAACTGCATCAGTTCAGGCTAAGGAAACAGTAATGACCCCCCCCCCCCAAGACACATACAAACACACACAGTTTTATCTATTGTTAGTTGATTTAGTTTGTGCTAAGAATGAGTTTCATGTACCCAACTAATAAAGAATTTTTAGTCCACAACTAGCAATGTACACAGTTTTATATGTGTCGCTTTATCATTACTTGTGCTAAAGTTGTCTGCATAGAGTGAGTGTCTCCTGCTACTGTGATTGCTTACCTTAGCCTGCATTGCTCTCCTCCCACCACCAATTTCCTTCCAATCCCTAGACCCCTACATTTATTCCCTCTTAACTCCTCCCACAATTTAGTACATATCACCCACCCTTTAAAGACATGTATATTAAAAACCCTCTTTCAATTTTACTCATCTGTCAATTCCTGTTGCAGCCCATTCCACAGACTTAAAATTTTCTTTACAGACATTCTTAACCCTCTTTTATCCAAACTCATTCCTGCTTAACAACACCTTTATCCATCCATTCATACCTGCACATGTAAATTATAATATATAATACTTCCAGTACTTTCTGCATGAAGAAAACTGTACAACCCCAGACACAGTCTATGATGAAGGGAGAAGAGGAACCACCATAGAAAAACAGCAGTAAGGAAAATGAAGTCAGGGAAAGCAGCAGGCTCAGATGAGATCACAGCAGATGTGATAAAGATGCTGGGTGAGATGGGGGAGAAACGGGTCCTGAGAATATTCACAGCAGTGTGGAGAGAAAGATATATTCTAGATTACTGGAGAATAGGCATACTTGTGCCAGTGTACATGAACAAAGGGTACATCCACAATTGTGGGCAGTACAGCAGTATCAAACTCCTGTCTCATTGCATGAAAGTTCTGGAGAGGATGATTGATAAATGGATAGGCAGAGTAGTAGAAAGTAAGATGGGAAGTGAGCAGTTCAGATTCTGATCAGGATGCAGCACAACTGATCCAATGTTTGCAGTGAGACAGATAGTTGCCATGAAGCCAGAAATGAGGAAAGAGTTCAATTGGGTGATCCTAGACTTGGAGAAAGCATATGATGAGGGCCCAAGAAAGCTGATTTGGACAGTTCTGCGGTGGTTTGAAGTCCCAGAAACATTGGTAGAATTAGTGCAGGCTATGTACAAGGACCCAATGACTCAAGTAAAAACAGTGCTCAGTCTCACAGAGGGGTTTCCAGAGGGAATGGGTGTGTATTAGGGTTCAGCTCTGACCCAACTGCTGTTCATACTGTTGATGGATTAAATGTGCTGCTTTTCTCCTTGGGCCTCTCCTGAAAATGGGTTTTACCCATTCAAGCTTTTCCAGGTCAACAAAGACAAATAAATAAATAAATAATAGTTTTCTTCTTCATTTTGATGGTGGAGCTACAAAAGAAGGACTGTCAGATGGTAGAAGGGGATGTGAATCCTCTGCCACAGCTCTATGTGCACTTTAGCAAAATACTTACACTGAAATATGGATGGAATTGAGGCAGCCATCAGGAATATTGGATGCAATATTATGGTAACTTAACCTGTTTAGATTAAGTTTATTAAAAAGGAAAAGGTATTTTTTTTCAGTGGGTCTCCTGAGTAAGTGTTAGTGCTTTATCTATTGCAGTAGAGTGATTTCCCAAAGAATGAGAATATGTCCTTTTGTGGGTGCCTGGAATCTGACATCTGGCTGTGATAACAGCACTAATTTCTAAATGGGCCTTGTATATCTGAGACTCTTGATTTCCTACTGTCAGCCCCCAAAGTGCCATCAACAGCCAGGGATACCACAGAAGAAAGGCTGCAGCTGAGGACCAAGAAGTCTGTGTCTGTAGAGCTGACATCCTCAGGCTCTGACAACTTATGGGGTTACAAACACCACAGAAACTTTTATTGCTAGCTTTTTGTCAGTCTTCTTAGAACACTCAGTTTTCCTGCTTACTAAAGCTGAAGAAACTCTTCCTCTGAGTTTGGAGATGGATGCCTCTTGTATTAATACAAGAATGTTTTATACTCAGGAAAGCTGTAAGGTTCATGATCTGCTTTTTGTTTTACTAAAAGAAGCAAAGAGTTTACACTCAGGCACCTCATTTCAAGTGACCAAGGGAGAAAATACACTGAAGGTGAAAATTCCACAGTGGTATCTGAAGGCCACAAACTCCCTTCTTAGTGCCTTTCGTTGGGATGACAACAATCTCAGAGGAGCCTCTAAGTCATGAGATTTAACAGGCAAAATAGCAATTCAAATACTTTACTAAATGTGGAAAAAAATTCCCTGTTATTGCTCTAGAATTTGAATGTATGACTGCTTATCTAAGTATATATATATATATATATATATATATATATATATATATATATATATATATATATATACATTATTTATTTCTTTGTTTGTTTTAGTTATTTGCTTATTTAAGGCTTATTAGCTGGGTAGTTGGACTGGTCCTTGGTCCCTTTCCAGCCATGGCCCGGGTGCATACTGCAGAAAATTACAAAATTGTCACAGCTCATTTTTAACAGAAAATTACATACAAATCACATTTTCATTTCATGGCAAACAATTTACAAAATTGTACACAAGTGAAATTGTTCAAGTTTTAAGAAAGAATGCATAAAATTATTTACAAGTTACGTAGTTCATTGTTAAAGAATTTATATAGTGTTTTTCAGAGTCCTAAAGGAGTACATTCAAATATTAGAGATTCATAAAGTGAGATAAAATGTAACAAACTCCACAACACAAGGAAGAAGCTGTTGCAAAAAAGAGTTAAATCCCAAGATTGGAGGAATCACTGGTAAGCCTCAGCAAGAAGCTGAGATCCCTAATAAAATCCTCTAAAGCCAGTTATGAAAATACAATCTCCACTGATTCCAAAGACAACCACAAAGCATTCTACAGCTATGTCAGGAATCTCAATGGCAACACTCAGAGCTGCTCTGAGCTATAGCTCAATGGCACTAAATATACAAAACCAACCGATATTGCCAACATCCTGGCAGGTAGGTTCAATGCTAACTTTACCCCCACTCTCACCCTCCAAAGGGCCCATCTTAATACAGGAAGAATGCAAAGCCCCTGTATTGATGGATGAACAAGTAAAGACTGCATTCTCCAAAGCCAAGAACACAGCATTCATGGGATCAGACAATGTCCTAGGCTGCATACTGCATGAACTACAGAACGAACTGGCACCCCACCTAATTACCATGTTCAGTCATAGCCTCACCACAGGCTATGTGTCTACTGAATGGCACACAGTGACAGTTATCCCACTCCACAAAGGAGGTGCCATTACAGACCTCGGAAACTACCACCCCATTAACCTGACAATCCTGGTCTGCAAGGCCATGGAACATATCATCTTGGAGCTTATAAACAAAGACATAGATAACCTCCAAACCCTGGACCCCACTCAGTTTGGGTTTGTAAAAGGTAGATCATGTCTACTAAACCTGACTGACTTCTTTGAAGCAGTCACTAGAGCCATAGACGAGGGCAAGGTAGTGCACACAGCCTATCTTGACCTCGCCAAGGCTTTCGATACCATCCCCCACTCTGGAATTATAGATAAACTCATTAAATTGGGCATAAATCCCTATGTCACAAGATGGGTGGCCATCTGGCTCACTGACAGAACCCACACAGTTAAAGTAGCTGACTCCAAGTCCGACTTCAAACCAGTGATGAGTGGAGTACCACAGGGTTCGGTTCTGGGTCCTCTCCTGTTCGGCATCTACTTCTCTGAAGTGTAGGCCAACACAGAAAGTCTTTAGCTACTAAAGTTCGCAGATGACTGCAAACTGGGAGCCATAATAGAATCACCTAATCATGTAGACATTCCACAAAAGGGCCTCACAGAGACAGATGCTTGCTGTCAAAGTCATGGCCTCAAACTCAATGCCAAGAAGTCCATTGTCATCCCTTTGGGAAAAACTCAGTACCCATGAACTACCACATAGGCAGTAGCTCACTAAACACTGAAAGTGTGATAAGAGACCTCGGGACACAGATGTACAGTAGTCTCTCCTTTGATAACCACATCGCCACAGTAGTCAGGAAATCCTTCTATGTGGCACACCTCATTACAAAAGGGTTCTCTAGAAAAAAGGAGGTCATTGTTCCTCTCTACTCATCCCTCATTAGACCCATTATAGAGTACAATGCCCTGTTTTGCATGTATCTCACAAGACACCTACAATTGGAAAGGCCACAGAAATACCTCACTAAGAGGATTACCAGCCTCAAACAGATGCCATATGCAGACCGTCTCAAAAAACTCCAGCTCTACTCTGTCGCATATCGCCTACTCAGAGGTGATCTCTGCCAACATACAAAACTATGTCAAACCCAGAGCTGTTGGACATGCTACACTTAAAGAAATCCCAGTCTCTCTGAACCACATGCTCCAGGGACCTAAACCTTGTCACCACAATAAACAGAACATGCTGGAGAGATAGATTCCTGTCCCAGAGACTTCCAATACTTTGGAACAAACTATCCATTCATGTCAAGCAAAGCTCCTCATTGGCCCTCTTTAAGAAAAATCTTGACGACTGGATGGGAAATAGAAAATTCACCCCGGGGATCACTTCTGCGTCACTGCTTGACAGGGGCACAGGAAAATAATTTTCTTGGGTGGCGAAAGCCAGGGAAATGTTTTGGTTAGGCTTATATAGGCACCAGGGCCGATAGCCTATTACCTACCTGTGAACCTATGGTGTACAGTCCAAATATAAAGTTTGCAGACTGACTCAGTATTAAGTATGTGATGAAATATGGTTATAGTATACTAAGAGAAACAAAGAGGGACTGGAGTTGTAACTACAAGAAGACAAGACTGTATTTTTCAGACAAGAAAGCTGTACTACAGCCAGGATATCACAGGACTACCATCTTCACATGTTTGTAGCAGGACATTTTCTATATTTTTATGATTACAATTGCTCATGTTCCAACAAAATGAAATATCTTACTCATAGCAAATCCATAATAATATCATGCTGAATAATTTGTGCAATTATATCAAAAACACGCTTATACTATACAGTACCCTCAACTGTAGGATCCTTAAGTTTGTACAGCTATACATTTGCTTCATAGCAATTTTTACCTGTAGCCCCTATCATCTCCATTACTGTAGTAATCCAGATGTTTTAACATATTTAATTATATTGATACTGTAACAGAAACAATTTCATATGCTATAAGAAAAGATTTTACACTGGTGGCTCTTAATTTTTATTTAAGAGACACAAATCCTTGCACTGGTTGATAGTGGGGTGTGTTCTACAAAGTCTCATGTAAACAAAAAAGCTAAATCATTTTATGTTGAGTAGAAAATATCCTGTTGTGGACATATAAAAAGATGTTAACCCTATGATGGCCTGGTTGTGGCACACTGGTAGTATATACATTTTTGAGAATGGTTGGTTCCTAAAGTAGTTATCTCACACTTCAATCAGTGCCATGCTCAGAGTCAAAGTGAGCCAGCTGCTGTTTCTACTGTTTTTATTTTGGAACTGACTAGATCCACTTGCCCCAAATGTCTCTTCTCAGTAGTGATCTGGGAACACCACTGAAAAGAGACAGTGGTGTCTCCAGATCATCAAAAAGAGACAGTGGTGCTCCCAGATCACCACTGAAAAGAGACAATAGTGCTCCCAGATCACCATGGAAAAGAGACAGCAGTACTCCCAGATCACTAAAAAAGTGACAGTAGTGCTCCTAGAACACCACAGAAAAGAAACAGTGCTTATCTGGGAGCACTGGCTAAACAACCTGTTCAGAGTTATTCTGAAGGGAAATGGAGACTTGCAGCACCTACAATGTAGAACATTAATTTGAAAAGGCAAACAAATTAAGTTTCACTCCTGACACAGAAATAAAATCAATGAGGGATATCATTTCACTTCCATTTTCTCATACATTTTTCCACATGTAGCATGACTCTGGAACCTTCTATTAATAAAAGATTTTGTGCATCTTCAGCTTCTCTGTACAGGATGTCTACATATAGGATTAGTATTCTTCCCACAGAAACAATCAACTAGCCAGTATTAATTGTGCTTTATGACTTGGATCTAAAATCATTTAAGGAAGAGCCATTTATGGAGCCTTCCTCAAGGACATGCTTTCTTTATGTAAACAACCAACTTATTTTCTCATTCATTTTGATACCCTGCAGTCATATAAGATCATAGCCACTTTCTGAAGATACAACTTATACCCAGTAAAAAATAGCAGTCAGTATTAGCTTTATCTTTTGATAACCATAAGAAGTTTCAGTGGAAATAATTATAGTGCTAACCAAGGTTCATGGGGAAGTTACTTCTGAAGAGATACAGTGGGCCAAAACCTGCAAACTGAAGCCTGGACCATATGATTTAATCAGAGTGTGTGTGTGTGTGTGTGTGTGTGTGTGTGTGTGTGTGTGTGTGTGTGTGTGTGCATATGGGTATCTGAGTCTACGATGTGTGTGCACACATATGCACAGAAGATGAAGGCTTGAGTGATACATAGGTAACTTTTTAATTTTAATTTTTTTTTATTTGGATTCTCCAACTACATGATTTCCAACTACAGTTGTACAGAGGTCAATAAATGACTGTGAGTATTATTCTCTCAAGTTTAATGTTAGATATAAATTACTACAAATCATCAGCTTTCCACTGATGCTAGATATCATTTTCCATCTCTCTGGACATGTGTACATATTTGTTGCTCCTTTTTTATATACTTTAAGATTCTTATTTGTTATCAAACAAGGTCATAAGGACCAGAAGCACTGTAGTTTTATCAGATATCCTTTTACTACAATACTAATCATCATATAGAAATCACTGCATTTTTTTGCTATTAGCATTCTGTTATATATTTATTTATTTATTTATTTATTTATTGGCATTTGTTTACCAGGAAAGTCCACTGGGCCAAAAGAGCCCATATTCAGTGCAGGTTCAGGGAGAAAAGCTCCACAAGACAGTTAGTAAAACAGTACATAATATTCAAAGCAGTTAGTAGATACAAGCAATATTATAGAAAAACATAAGATGCATGTAAAATGCAATTTGTACAAAGTAATACGGTTTAAGGCATACATAGTAACTTAAGCAATCATATTACTATAAATGTAAAGGAACATATAGTGGCTAAAACAGTCCTATTACTTTGCCTTTCAAGGTGCTCTAAGAGTATCAGCCAGAACAATACTGCTAGGCAACATGTATTGAATTAGTCCCTGATAGTCAAGCATAGATAGATATCCTAGACATGTTTCAATTCATAGTAAAGGAGAGATTAGAAGGGGTGATGATGTAAATAGGGGTGATATGACTATGGCATATGTTCTATTGGAACCTGATGTGTCGCAGATGCTGTGCATTAGTTCTGGGCATGGGACTCACGGAAAAAGCAAAAGGTAAATTTTATGTTTGTTTTATATCTTTTGAATTTTTCTCAGTTTGTGCAACCTCAGAGATAGCATATATATAGAGAGAGATCAGGTTGGGGGAATAGAGCTTCCACATTGGGGATGCAAGAAGGCATAGTGTACAGAGATGTTCTCTTTTACTGCTTATTTAAGATACTGATTTTTTTTTCATTCCCCTACCTACCCATACCTCACCATCAGCTGCTACCAGCTTATTCACTGGGTCAAGGTGACCCTCATCTGTGGTTAGTGAGGAGACAGAGGACACTGGTACAGTATCATACATACTCTGGAGGGGGAGATTGCTTGTGCCCTCCCCACCTCATGGCAGCCTTGCAAGCTCCACAATGGCTGACCCTTGGGAGGTGGACATGTGCTTCCATGCATGCTCAACCATCTACCAGGTATTACACTGTGTGCAGTACAGCACTCACCAGGTTAGTAATGCTGCTATTGCAGTAAGTCTGTGCAGTCCCTCTCCCACTAAATGGGTGAGCTGCTGTCAGCTGCAAGTAGTTGCTACAATTTATACTACATGTGGAATGCTGCAATGCTTACTTGTGACTGTAAAGGTAATACTGGTATTTATTTCTAAATACAGGTATGCACTGAAAATATGCACAGAACTGTGACTGGGATTTGTGCTCCCTAACACTTTGCACCCGGGGTGGCTGTCACCTCCGCCCAATTATAGCTATGGTAGTGATGCAATATTTTGCTTAAGATTATTCATGACTCACAAAGTCATATTTTAAAGCAGCAAAAGGAAAGTGCTTGCTGAGGGTTTCAGCGTATACAAGTGCATAACGATGGGAGATTCAAATGCACATTTCTAGCTTTGCGTCGTATATTCTTTACTACTGTACTACTCTCCTTTGTATCCTGAAACTTATTTGCTAAAAAGTAAAATGTTCTTTACTGAATTAGATTGTTAGAATGCAGTAAATAGATAAGTGAATATGGGAATCCATGTATAAAGTCTACCTATAAATTCTACCTAACAATAGGGCTAAAAGTCAGACTGGTACTATGCACTCAGAATTACTGGGCACCATAATATAGGAAGGGAATTATAATATTATTTATTAAACTGTTTTACTGTACTGTAAATGATCTTGTTGGTTTCCAGCTTCATCTGTAAGCCTTAATGCTTCATGCAGCAACACCAGAAGCAGGTGTTTTTAATAAACTGGTACTCAGATTGCACTGACCTGTACTTCACCCCTCTTAACAAATTACCTTTTATCATACAAAGATGAGCATACTGCTTCACTTCAGTGCTTTAAAACTCACTACAGTTTGACACACATACAATACTGCCTGCTAGCTCTGTGTAATATACTGATGTTTTTCATGTTGGATAAACATTGGGGGGGGGGGGCTGCTGACTCACTAATTTTGACTAATTATGCAGTTTGTGCAGTTTTTATGTTCAGATGAATTTGCATGTATAGAACTAAACACCACAATTAAGGATATAAATATTTCCATATTTCACATTTTCAGCTACTTACATCACTTGGAGAGGTTACCGACTCAACAAGAAGGTCAATCAATGGTCTATAGTACATAGATGGCAAAATTCGCTCTTCCACCAATCTGATCTTCAGTCGTAGAGCCCCTAGTTTACCTCTAAAATAAAACAAGAAAATACCAGTACTTTGGAATATATAATTAATATTATTTTAAAGGGCTTTGTTTTGGTAGCAGAAAATTATTTTCTTATAAAGTTCAATGTTAATATTTTCTAGGTTAATCTACCAAATCTAATCTATAAGGTTATTCAAATCCCCTAATATAAGCACCACCTTTCTTGTATCCCACAACTCAAAAATCACTTGAACAATGCAAAATAACTTCATAATATAATACAGCAAAATAAGAGAGTAGCATAAAACAACAGAAGACATAAGACAGATGAATAAATAACCAGCATTTTCATTGAATGTACTTACTCAAAACTGAGATTTATGGTAAATTGTAGATGATAAAATTTTATGGCAAATGTCTATGTCTTGGAAGGGTAGAATAATTCCCCAAAACTCAAAGTTTATCTAACATGTACCTTTTGCTATAATACTGAATACTTACATTTTCTGAGAGGACTGTGGGTGAGCAGCCCACTATGGGGTTGGTATGGATGGAGGATCTCTACGAGTACTAGAAGGCAGTAACCATCTATCCATCCATCCATCCATCCATCCATCCATCCATCCATCCATCCATCCATCCATCCTCAACACCTATGTTTGTATAAAATTTTAAAACTGTAATTTTTAATCCTAGTTATGAGAAAATGTACTCAACTGACAAAATTCATTTCAGAGAAGTGACTAAGGAAAGTACAGTTGTGTACACTTACCATAAATGTAGACATCCAAGTGTATTCACTGTTGCAGTCATCACATTTGGGTTATCTGCTTGCAGTAGCCCTCAGTCAGCCTGATTATCAAAGTCTTGGGTCCTGTGTCATTTGCTGTCTCTTCTTCCATAACGTCAGGTAGTCAGGGGTATAAAGCGTGCAGCCGGCCATTACATCAATTATATATACAAGGTTACACCTCCAACAAAAAAGCAAATCCTCAGTCAGCCTGATTATCAAAGTCTTGGGTCCTGTGTCATTTGCTGTCTCTTCTTCCATAACGTCAGGTAGTCAGGGGTATAAAGCGTGCAGCCGACGCCATTACATCAGTTTTTTCTTGCCCCAGACGTCAGGTGCCCCCATAATGGGAAGCAATTATATATACAAGGTTACACCTCCAACAAAAAAAGCAAATATAATAGAGGTATAGCTAAAAGAAGTTAGGGGGCTGGAGGAAGGGTAACCAGGACTGCAACAGTGAATACACTTGAACATTTACATGTATGTTAAGTGTACACAACTGTACTATGTTCTTCATGTTTCACTGTTGCAGTCATCATATTTGGGTAGATTCCCAAAGCTAAGGATGGGAGGAGGAAAATTAGATAGCATTAGGACCAGCTATAAGGCCCTACAAGACTGCAGTGGCAAAGCCAGCTCTGGATTTAGAGAAAATTGGTAAATGGTAATGCTTGGTGAAGGTATGTACAGAATTCCAGGTAGCAGCTTCTAGGATGTCCCTAGTAGGGACACCTCTGAGGATGGCTGTAGAGGTAGATGCAGCCCTGGTTGAATGTGGTCTTATCCCCTGAGGGGTAGGTTTTCCATGGTGCTTATTGGAGAAATGAATGCAATGGCCTATCCATTTAGAAATGGTTTGCTTTGAAATGGCCTTCCTGTTCAGATTTCCTGAGAGGTTTAGTCCTGCCCAAGTAAAATCTAAGTTGTCTGTGCACATCTAAGGAGTGCAGTATCCATTCCCCTTTGTTCTGTGGATTAGAAAAGAAGGTTGGCAAATTAATGGACTGATTAAGAGCCACACTGGATACCACGTTGGGCATGAAGGATGGATTTGTCCTAAGGGACACCCTGTCCACATGGAAAATGATGAAAGGCTCCACTACCATACGGGCCTGTAATTCAGACACAATTCTTGCTGAAGTGATGGCCAAAAGGAAGGCTGTTTTCCAGGAAAGGAATTTCAACTCTGCATTTGCAGCTGGCTCAAAGGGAGGTAGAGTGAGTTTTTCCAATACAAAGTTAAGGTCCCAGGCTGGAGTAGGGGCTCTCCTGGGTGGTCTTAAGTTTTTGGCCCCTCTGAGGAACTGCTTCAGCAGTGGATGAGAAAAGAGAGGTGGTTCTGTGTTGTAATGAGCTGAAATGGCTGAGGCATGAATTTTGATGGAGGAAAAGGAAAGGCCCTTGTGAAACATCTCAGTTAAGTATTGAAGAATCTGAGGTAAATTGGGTGCTGCTGTGCCCGTCCCATGAGTTTGGTTCCAGGAACAGAATCTTTTCCATTTTTCAGCATAAGATTTTCTAGTACTAGGCCTCCTTGCCTCCAGAATGACATCCAACACTTGCTTACTGAGGGATGGTAACGGAGAGATCAGGTAATTAGCCAGGCTGCCAGGTTCAGGGTTTGAAGTTGAGGGTGCAGAATCTGTCCCTCCTGCTGGGACAGCAGGGAAGGGGTATGAGGCAGGTGCCATGGTACCAGCAGTGACACACTGCGCAAAAGGGGTACCAGTACTGGCGTGGCCAGTCTGGTGCAATTAGTATCACCCTTGGTTTGTCCTGTCTGATCTTTAGTAGTACCTTGAAGAGGAGAGGCAGAGGTGGAAAGCCATAAGGTGAAGGACAGGGCATCCACTTTTCAAGCTTGTTTGTGGGGAGTCCTTGTGCAGAATTTGTCCAATTGGTAGTTCTGGGGGGAGGCAAACAGGTCTATCTCTGGGTTCCCCCATTTGTTTCTCAACATGTTGAATATCTTTGGTTCCAGTTTTCACTCGTGTGGGTCCATGAGATTTCTGCTTAGTTCGTCTGCCAGTGTATTTAGCTTTCCTGGCAGGAATTGAGCCTGTAGATGCACTTGGTAGCTCAAGGCTGTGTTCCACACAGCCATGGCTAGTCTGCAGAGGGGGTAAGAGTGGGTTCCCCCCTGCTTGTTTATGTACCACATAACAGTGGTGTTGTCCATCTTTACCATTAATTGTCCTGGAAGAATGTGATCCTTGAAGGCTGTCAGAGCATTCTATACAGCTAACATTTCTTTTTGATTGATATGCAAGTGCATTTGACTTGGGTTCCATTTGCTCTGAATGCACTTCCCTGCCAAGTGAGCCCCCCATGCATAGTCTGATAAATCTGTTGTTAGAGATTGGGTGGCAGGAGGTAGAATGAATGGCATTCCCTTGTTTTGGTGGCAGGCCTCTGCCCACCAAAGGAACTCTATCTGTAGGCAAGGTAAGATATGTAAGGCTCAAATTCTAAACCTACCACCCTAGAAAACAAAAATGGGAAGAAACTGAGGGTAATGCTGCTCAATGCCAGAAGTCTAAATCTCAAAATGCACGCACTCGAGGCCCTTCTCAGTATGGAGAACATCGATGTCTGTGCTGTAACTGAAACCTGGTTCAAGGCTCCTGAGAGCACCCCGGCACTATTAGGTTTTACCTCATATCATGCCCGCCCCAAAACCCGGACCACACCACAAAAGGAGGGGTGTATCCATATTCATAAAGGATACCCACACCTCCAGGTTGGTGGCAACGCACAAGCTCGGAAACCATCCAGGTGCAACTAACCATAGGCAAAACTGCTCTACAAATTGTAGCATGCTACAGGCCACCCTCTCAAACTCAGGAACCCCACACAGCCTTCCTGAAGACACTGGAGGGTATAAATGTATCTCCAAACACCATCATATTGGGTGACTTCAACTACCCGAATATAGACTGGGAACATTACTCAAGCCCTAACTTTCTAGCCCAACGGTTCCTGGAGTTCATAAATTCAAATGCCATGGAACAGCTAGTCACTGTTTCCACGAGAGGAGAAAATATACTAGATCTCATTGTCACAAACATGGGGACAAAATGCTCCACACCGAAGTATATCCCTCATTGGTGAGATCTGATCATAAACTAATCTCACTGGAAATCCACATCCCCCACCCCAAACAAAAGACCATAGTGAAGAACTTCTCTAAAGCAAACTTCACACTACTCAAGACTGGTGTGGTATCCTTCAAGGCCCCTGAGCCAGAGGAAACCACAACCCAAGCTGCGGAAGCCCTTACAAATGCCTTCTATGAACACCTCCAGGACTGCATGGATCAGGCAATCCCAAATAAAACCAAGACTCTTTCCACAAAGGGCAAACGTCCAGTCTGGTGGACCCCAGCCATTAACAAACTTTACAATAAGAGGAGAAAGCTATTACATGATAGAACAAAATCCATAAAAGGGAAGTCACCCCTGATCATTATTAGTAAAAAATACGAGCACTCATAAAATCAACTAAGGCCAATTTTGAGAGAAAAATTGCCATGGATTCAAAGGACAATCATAAGGCCTTTTTCAGCTATGTTAGGAACCTGGGTGGAAACTCCCAGATATGCTCAGAATTAGTCCAAAATGATACAAAAATCACTGAACCCACAGACATTGCCAACATACTGGCAGACAGGTTCAGTGCAAACTTCATGGCCCTCTCCCCCCCAAAGGAGAGATAACTATCCCAGCCGAGTGTAGCCTCCCGGACATCTCAAATGCACAGGTGAAAGCTGCTCTCTCTAAAGCTAAAAACACAGCATCAATGGGACCGGATGGTGTCCCCGGCTGTGTGCTACATGAGCTAAATGAGGAATTAAACCCGCACATAAGGCAGCTGTTTAATCTCAGCCTTACCACAGGATACGTGCCCAAGGAGTGGCGTATGGCAACTGTGGTCCCACTCCACAAAGGCGGAGCCTCTACGGACCCTGGTAATTACCGCCCCATAAGCTTAACAATTCTAGTCTGCAAAGCTATGGAGAGGATCATAATGGAGCTCATAAACAAAGATATAGGGGACTTGCAGACATTGGACCCGACCCAGTTTGGCTTTGTCAAGGGAAGATCATGCCTTTTGAACTTGGTTGACTTCTTCAAAACAGTCACCAAGGCCATTGATGAGGGAAAGGCAGTCCATACAGCCTACCTTGACCTTGCAAAGGCTTTCGACACAATACCCCACTCGGGTATTGTAGAAAAACTTACCAGCTTAAATGTAAACCCATATGTCACAAGATGGGTTGCAAACTGGCTTAAGGACAGAACCCACAGGGTTAGAGTTGCTGGCGCTGTGTCAGACTCCAAGCCGGTCACAAGTGGTGTCCCACACGGCTCGGTCCTTGGCCCCCTATTGTTTGGCATCTACTTCTCAGAAGTACAGGCCAACATGGGAGGACTTTGACTGACAAAGTTTGCAGACGACTGCAAACTGGGCGCCATAGTGGAAAGTGCATCGGACACGGATATCCTTCAGAAGGGACTCATGGAAACAGATAGCTGGTGCCAGAGCCATGGCCTGAAGTTAAACGCCAAAAAATGTATAGTCATACCCTTCGGGAAAAACAAGGTAACCCCAAGCTACCATATAGGTGGCAATCCACTAAGCACAGAAGAGGTTATCAGGGACCTGGGGACCCAAGTTGACAGTGGCCTTTCTTTTGACACTCACATTGCTAAAGTGGTTAGAAAGACCTTCTACATTGCCCACCTGATCATGAAGGGATTCACATCCAGATCTAGTGAGGTCATTGTTCCCCTGTACTCTTCACTTATCAGACCAATGATCGAGTACAATGCCCCATTCGGGATGTATCTCACCCGACATCTGCAGCAATTGGAGAGACCCCAAAAGTTCCTCACCAAAAGGATAAAGGGACTCCAAAATCTGTCATATGCTGCCAGATTGAAGAAACTCCAGCTCTATTCAGTCGCATACCATCTGCTCAGAGGTGACATGTGCCTGACATACAAGGCCATGTCCAACCCGGAATTAATGGACATACTCCACCTCAAAAAATCCAAATCCACCAAAACCACTAGAGCAAGCGACTTAAACCTTAGCACGGATATAAATAGGACGTGCTGGAGGGATAGATTTATCACTCAGAGACTCCCTATGCTGTGGAATAAAATCCCGGTCCATGTGAGGCAGAGCACCTCGCTGACTCTGTTCAAGAGAAATCTAGACCTGTGGATGGGAGATCATAGGTTTACCCCGGGAATAATCTCTGTGTCACTGCTGGACAGAGGCACAACAAACTAATGGGCACAGTATTTTTTCATATAAGGGGTGGCGTAAGCCACAAAAATTTGGGCTAGGCTTATAAATGCCTTAGGGCAGATAGCCTAGTATAAACCTATGAACCTATGAACCTATGAACCTATGATAGGAATCATTGCTTCTAGATCTTGAGAATGTTGACACCATAGGCTTTTTAGATACCATTGTAGTTTCCTCATATGCAGTCTTGCATATAGAATTAGGAGAATGCAGGAGACCATGAACCCCAAGGCTTGCAGTATTTTTCTTGCAGATAGCTGGGTCTTTGTGGCCAGTAGTTTGAAGTAGGCTGTCTAATGAACTTGTTTCTCTGGCATGAGGAAAGCCATCTGGAAAGTTGTGTTCAAGCTTGCTCCCAGGAATAGAATTTGTTGGCAGGGTACAAGATGTGATTTCTTTTCGTTTATGGTGTACCCCAGAGAAGTTAGCAATTTTTGTACAAACGCCAGATGATTCAATAGTATGTCCTGGCTTTCTGCCTGAATTAGACAATCATCCAGGTATGGGTATATTTGAATATTTCTTTGCCTGCAAAATGCAATGCAGGAGCTAGGCACTTTGTGAATACCCTGGGCATAGTAGATAAGGCAGAGGGCAGTGCAGAGAACTGATAGTGCATGTAGCCTGCTTTGAAGCGTAGGTATCTTCTGCAAGATTCCCTGACTGGGATGTGCAGGTAGGCTTCCTTTAAATCCAGTGTTGCCAACCAGGCATCCTTGCCTAGCATAGGAAGCAACTAGTGAAGAGTTAGCATCTTGAATTTTGGGATCACCAAAAATGTGTTTAGGATAGAGAGGTCCAGGATAGGACGCCATGAGTTATCTTATCTGGGCACCAAGAATATCTTGAGTAGAAACCTTGTCCCCTTTCCTCTTCTGGGACAGTTTGAAGAGCCCTGATACTTAAAAGAGAGAGAACTTGCTTTTGAGCCTCTGCCCACTGATTTGGGGGTAGATCTGGCCAACTGTTTGGGGCTGGTAAGGTGTGGAAGTGGAATCGGTATCCTTGGGAAACTATATTTAAAACCCATTTGTCCTGCATAATGAGTTCCCAATTTTTTGCCTGCGGGTCAATTTTTTCCCCTTAAAAGAGCAGTCAGTTGTGCAGGGCTTGGAAGTTTTAAAGTTAAGTCATTGAGACAGTTTACCAAAGAGGGGAGTCTTACTACTCCCTGCTTTGGAAGTGGGAGCCCCCCACTGCTTAGTCCTGTGAGTACCTTGTGACTGAAGCCTGGGTGTTCTGCTGGTTCTGGGTTTGGACAGAGAAGGCCTGGAAGAGGTAGGAAAGGACCAATTCTTAGAGGGCCAATGCCTACTAAATCTGGGAGGCTGTACTTGCAGGAAATCTTTAACAGTTTGCATAGATTTAGCTTTTTCCTCCATCTTTTTAAGTACTTCTTCTGCATTGTTGCCAAACAGGCAGTCCTGGTTTAAGGGATCATTCAGAAATTTAGCTTTAACATGATCTGGGAAATATTTCTCCTTAAGCCAAGCATGCCTTCTAAGTACAGACCCAGTAAGAGCAGCCCTGCAAGATGCCTCTAGTGAATCAAAACCACATTGCAAAGTATGTTTTCCAACTTGTTCAGCAGAATGCATTAAATCCTGTAAATCTTTATTTTCAACACAGTCAGGAATCAACATCATTTTCTGTTTAAACAATCCAATAATATGCTGCTGATACTTTAACATATGAAACTGGCAGTTTAAAGCCCTAATGGCCAAGGTTGCAGAAGTATATACCTTCTTACCCCATCTATCCAGCGCCCTGGAATCTCTATCAGAGGGGGTAGAATTTTTAGCACTAGTAGCCTTAATTCCCTTGGGTCACTGTGAAATGGTCTCAGGATCTGCAGTAGGATTTTTAAAGAGGAACCTGTGAGAGTCAGGAACCCTGTAATATCTATCTGGTTTTCTGGGAGTAAAGAGTCAGGGGCCAAGCTAGATTCCGAAAAGGCATCATCAACAATGTCCAGTACAGGGGGGATAGCTAAAGGCCTGTGTTGGGGCAGGAGTAAGAAATCCCTAAGCCTCTTTTTAGAGTCAGAGTAATCCTGGCTTTCCCAATGAAAATGCTCCCTAAGAGTATGCAAGGTTTCACCAAAAGAGAAATCTTCTGGAGGGGAAGCAGAGGGAATGGAGTCCTCTGCATCGGAATCCTCATAGGTAGATAAGGGTAAATCCTGGTCATCAGAGGAAACAGAAATTTCAGAATCCTGCTCAGAAGAATCATAAGCAAATTCAGACCTAGGTCTCTTAGAGGGGGAAGGTTGACTAGAAAACCGACGCCCAGACTGCATTTTCATACACATGTCCATATAGGGCATTGGTTACCACTTTATTCTTGATGTTTAACAGATGGCGAAGTATCCGTTCCTTAATCTTTTAGCTTTATGGTTATCTCAAATGTGACTACTAACCTCCGTGGAGGAGACATTGTCAACAAAACTGAAAAGGAAGAAAGCAAATGGATCATGAACCTCAGAACTAATTTATTTCCAGGGCTCAACAGAGTAGTTCCTATTAAACCTATTTTGAAAGGGAGAAGCCTAATTAGGAAATGAAATGGAGGCTTAAGGAAGGCGTGCATCTGATTGCTGTATGTGATTGGTTGAGCAATTAAGGATCTTTATTTAACAGCAGTAAGTCAGGTCTACACACTAGGATCTGAAGAAGGTTTTTTAACTGAAAGCGCTTATCCTGTTTGACCTGCAACCTGAATAGCACAATTTGTGTTTTTTATTTCTTCGTTGTATTAAAGCCTACATTTTAACAGAATTTCGCAGTGAACTTTTCGTTGTGGTGGAAGCCTTTTTTTCATTTTACTGATTTATGGGATGCCAAGGAGCTGACTAGTATATAAATCCGTAAGTCTAACACCTCACGCACTACCTGCTCAAAAGGCCTGAATCAAATATGCAACATCAACAAATACTGCTAGAGAGACAGGCTTGTCTCCCAGAGTCTGCTCTGTCTCTGGAATAGACTTCCCATACAACATCAAACACAGCACCTTGCTGACCCTCTTCAAGCACAACCTTGATGAGTGGATGGGAAACCACAAATCTGTCCCAGGGGTTCCACCTGTGTCCCTCATTGACAGGGGTGGCAGGTGCTGATCGAGGTTTCTTTTTGGGGATAAACTCCGGGCTAGGCTTGTAAGGGCCCCAGGGCCATTAGCCTAGTAACCTCCTATGATAAGTGTTGTTATTGTAGAAAAGGGCAACTGGTAAGTATTTTTCTTAATCCTAGTAGGCAACCACTTTTGCAAGGTAACTGTATTGTCCTTACTTTATTTTTTATAATAGTCAGACATCTAAGATGTACACAGAATACAACATATGTGCAATTACAGGTGCTCATCTAGTGTCTGGTGCCATTCCATGAAAAAAAAAATAAATAAATAAATAAATAAGTATATAAATGTCCATCATTCGGACCTAACAGATCCCATTTCTGTAGACCTCAACTGCCAGATGAGAAGCAAAAAAAAAAAAAAGGTCCAATCAGATCTGAATGGTGTTCCCAACCTGGACTGCTTTGGATTTTAAATCTGTAGCAAACTGCTTGCTATAACTTATACCACACACAAAACACTGAAGTGCTTCAGTACTGTAGTCCTAATCACAGATGCAAATATAAAATTAATTTCTGTACTGGCACTCAGAAATGAATACCAGTACTGTACTACCAATATCGCTCCATAACATTGCATCTGAGGTGGCTGCCCCCTTCAATTCACCCTAGCTACACTATGCTGCTGAGTTAACAAGTTATTTTCTTTCAAATAAAGGACATAAAATGCATCATGGAATATCTAGACACCCAGAACTTCTAGAGGCTTGGAAGCTCATTTACACCAGGTTGTATAAATGGATTTCAACATAAACTTACTAGTGGTTCTGCCCTGAACCCCACCTAGAATAAAACTGACCCTGCTCAGAGATGTGTGCAGAAGTTCATTGTAGCTTGTGTGTGTGTGTGTGTGTGTGTGTGTGTGTGTGTGTGTGTGTGTGTGTGTGTGTGTGTGTGTGTGTGTGTGTTTAGGGAGGGTTGTTGGAGACTATTTTAGTTATTATTTCTTTAATTTTCTTCACAGTAAAAGCTCAAGAGGAATGCACAGGAGGTAGCTATAGCTTGTTTTGGGACTGAGGACAGTATGGCCATTATTTCTTTAACTTTCCTCACAAACCTGAAAGTTATGACATAGAAAGCCACTATAGCTTGTGCTGGTCTTGAAGATAGTATAGTCATTATTTTTTTTCAATTTTCCTCACAATTAAATCTCATAGGTAAGCACAGAGGACCACTATCATTTATGTAGTGGCTGAGGAAAGTGTGGTCATTAATTCTTTAATTTTCCTCACAATCAAACCTAAGAGGTTTCACAGAAGTTTATTATAATTTGTTTAGGGCAGTGTATCATCTAAGAGCAACATGTTGGAATACATTACTGTCATCGTTATTTTTTACTTTCATCATAATAAATCATCAGATGTGCATTCAGGAAGCTCTCTTCTAGGACTAGGGGAAAGGAAGAATGCTGTTCATGTATGCCTGACAATAACAGGTTGATCTCTGTTCTGCTTGTTCTGAAGACTGGGAGGTAGCTCACCTGGATCTTTTTCTTTTTTTTTTTTTGCCTTGGGGCAGCTGTTTCGCTGTCTACCTTCTCATCTTCTATTCTGTTGTCTGTTTATTGCACTCTCCAGTCTGCCTTTCCTCCCTTCCAGGCATGAGACTTTCACCTTGGTCTTTTATGTGAATATTGGAGTTAAGTATTCATTTAGCATTTTTGTTTTTTACTACTATTTTGTGATTTCCCTTCTGTAATTGTTCAACATGGTCAGATCTGTCCACATTTGCTTAAAAGATGCTTATAACCCTTCTTGATGTTCCAACTCCCTTCTGACTTTTGCTTTTGCTTACCTGATTCTAGAATCCTTGAACTGCATTTCGTCCACTTCAGCATCTTCTCATTCCACCTCTTGTAGACCGTATGTTTTGCCCTAATTTGCTAGTTTTGCATTCTTATGTACTCACATCAACCTTATATATTTCTTGTCTTCCTGTGTTTTCTATAAACCTTTTTCATAGCCTTGAGTACTCCTTCCTTGACCGATTCCCACAGATTCAGTCCCTCAGTTTGCTCAAAGCCTCCCAACTAACCCTTGACCCTCTCTCTTAGCACAGGATAATGCAAATTGTTAAAATTCCATGCTATCATTATTGGCTTTGAATTGTTATCATTCTCCTCCACTCTAAACCACAACATTAATGATCAAAGATGGCTGACTGCACCTTAACCTGGTCACTTGTCACTCTCTGTGCTCTGTTTAGAACCATATCTAGAATTCGTTTCAGGTACAGTCCTGCAACAGTTGGCTGAATAACCTGAATAACTTTAGTCAACTCCTGGTCTCCCTTTCCTTTGGAGCTCAGTTTGATCCAGGCAGATTCAAATCCACCATGGGTATTATCCTATTTCAGATCCACCATGGGTATTACCCTATTCCCCCCCACTCCTTTTAGTCCCTCATACAGTTCCTCATACTTCTCACTGCTGCCAACTTGTGATGTCACCGTTTGGCAAAAGTGTGGCTAGCTATTTTTGCTCCCAGTGCGGTCTCCTGATCTTTTTGTGTTGATGAGAAAAATAAAAAGTAAGTTTCTCCTTTTAAACTACTTGCAACATGTGTATCAAGCAGCTTCTACAGTTCATGCCATTCACAGAGTGCTACAGATCTTCAGTTCTGACTGCAAATGCAATACCGGCATTTATTTCTAAATGCCTGTATGCAGTGAAGACTGAATGGGTTCTGCAGATCATGACATCTACTACTATGCACCTGGTGTGGCTGCCCCATTTGCCCCACTCTATCTATACCTCTGCAGTTTGGTGATATAGTAACAAAGACAGTTCTTATGTCCTTTTCAGACTTGTGCGCCTCTGTTTTGTCAGCACGCTGTTGTTTACAATTATAGTACCAAACAGGAGAATGCCAAAATAAAGGCATCACATATTTGTTTTCTGACCTATTTTAGAATTCTCCTTTTCCTGTAATGTTGTCTTGAAATACTGCAACTTCTATATCAGCTTAGAACTTTTTTGCTAAGGTTTGTCCCAATTATATAAAAAATACATATCAAGCATATAAAATACATGTTGCACTCTCAGCAGGTTTAGCCTGGGGTACTGGTTGCTGGGCTGCAGACCCTCAGTTAAAAAAGAAATGATATTACAATCAGAAGGTTAATTATTAGTTTTAAATTAGAAATAATAGTCAACCTTCTAACTTTCTGATATTTTCCTGGTGCTCTGAACTCCATGCATGTACAAAGTTCCAAGGAATGTTGAGACAAAAAAAATGTCTGAGTCTGCCCTCAAGTCTGTTTTCAAAGCCGCCTGTCATTGTTTACTGCACCAATCCATACAGCTCCTTCTTCCTGTTGAGGATGTCAGAAATGTCATTCAATAAGCATCTCACCAGGCTGCTGTATGAAACAGTAAGGGGCCTTTTCTTTTTATCAGACTTCTTCAGGTGACTGAGGCAGCCTGAGAGTGAAAGAGAATGAAGGAGTTAACAAAGGAATGTAGATACATGAGTGCAGGATCAAGTTTTTTTTTTTGAAAGTATAGTATTTTTTACATACCCTATGTCTTCTACTGCCAGCAGGGTGTGTGTGTGTGTGTGTGTGTGTGTGTGTGTGTGCGTGTGTGTGTGTGTGTGTGTGTGTGCGCGTGTGCGCGTGTGTGTGTGTGTGCACACGCATATGTGTGCATTTGCATATGTATGTATGGTATGTATAGATGGATGCATAGGTGCTCTCAACAGTCCCTGATTTTGAAGAAAGTCTCTGATTTTTCCCTTTCATATTCAGGTCTGTTCCTCATAAATTTTGTGTTTTTGTGGCAAATCACAGAGGATTGCAGTCATTAAATAATTATGTCAAACATTCAAGTTTCAGACTTAAATGCCCTCAGAAACATGGTTTTGCAAAGCCTGTTATTCAATCAAGTTTTTAAGTATATAGGGGCAGTCCTTTGTTCACCATTATTTTTAATTTTGTCCTTGATTCTCTTGAAATGTTTGTGGGGCGGGGTGGTTGCAGTGCAGTCTATATTTTGACAGTAGAGACTTGAGAGGATAAACTCCTGTGCAACAGTTTTGTGTGTATTCATTCATTAGTTCACAAACAAACATGTGAGGTGTACAGTCACAGTCATACAATTGTTGCAATTGATGGTCCCATCTGCTTATGTGTAGGGGCTTAAAATAAATTATCACATGCATGGGGGTTAAAATAAACCAATGAGGCTAATTATTGCTATTTTATTTCATTACAGTCTGATACCTGAGGTGTACGGAATTAATAAAGTTGATTTTAATTGGTATGTACAGGGGCTGTTTGTAGAAGAAAATGACTGACACTGTTGTCTTTTGTTTAACTTAAGCAGTCATTATTCTGGATTTATAGTAGTAGTGCACATTTGTGTGAAGCCAGATGAAATACTTTATAGTGGTTACTTTTAAAATAATCAGATATCAGATATGTGCACTATCAGTAAAGTAGCTGTAATTGATGAGCAGGATGGATTGTGAGGGGGAATATCTGTGATGAAAATGACAGTTTATCTAGGAAGGGTTGCAGTGTATCCAAATGTAGCAAGTTGACCATATGTTTTCACTTTCCATCACAGGCATAACACATCATTATTGTACTCAATAAGTGGTTGACTGTGATGGTCTTTGCAGGATGTGTCTGAGAGCAACTGGTGATTAGCACAATGACACAGTGAGTAGTGTTGTCATCTAATAGCACATGGCTCTCTGGTTGAATTTTTTTGGCAATGTTTTCTTCTGTGTAAAGTATGCATGCTTGTATCTGTATGGGTTTTATCCCTGTGATTTGGTTTCTTCTCCCGGACCATCAGCTGTGTAATATATGCCTCTGGCCATCTGTGCTTTTACTTTCATCCCGATCAAACACCAGAAGAGTACACAGAAGTTAACTATCTTTTTGGGAGTGCTAGGAAGGTACTATTCCCAGATAGGATTTATATATATTCTTGATAGTATTTGCCTTATTGGTTTATTATGGAATCTCATATTTTGTTAGTCTTGAAAGTTAAGCTTTAGTCAAAACTTATTTTTTCTTTCCTTGAAAGAAAAAATAAGACTAAAATGTATTTCCTTATTAGTGATTTTCTGTTCAGGACAGCACAACATAATAAGGTTATAAAACAGCTGTATGATGCACCTCAGAGCATTTAGAACCTTATGACAGGTAGACACACCCAGGAAATTATTTGTCTAGGGCTCTATTTTACTGATGGCTTGTCTTGTTGATTCCAGTCAGACATTTGAGGTGTATATAGTCAATAAAGTGACTATAATGAGTGGATACATAGTGAAGCAGTCTATGCATGAAAATGAATGGCCTCATCTGCTGTTTGATTACATGTAATGGTCATTGACCTGCGGTAATAGAACACTACCCCATTACAATTATCCCTACACATTCAGTTGCTTCCTACACCCTCCCCACTTTGAAGTCATTGGCCACCACTGTTTCCCAGTGAATTATGGATTATAACACAGCTTAGTAAATAAAAAGCTTCACAGTGCATATTAAAATGTATAGTTATCCTCCCCAAAAGTTGATTATTTATAGTCAAATTAACTCTCACGCATACAGATAGAGGGGAACTGAATGTCGCCAAATCCCATTTTTGTCAACAGCTGTTCAGTTGAGAAAACTAGGTGAACTACATAGAAAGTCGGCAGGTGTGCAAGATCGCACAATTCTCAGGGTTGGGAAATATGCCCTTTCCTTGTCATTGTGTAATCTTAGAATTAGTATATATAATTAGCAAGGGATGTGGGAGGTGCAGGCCCCCTGCAAAAAATGATGCTTTATTCTATTTTTTATACTAGTGTTCTGCATGCACTGCAATTGTTGCTCAGCACATGTATAGCAGCGTGACAGCATTTGCAAAGTCTATGTTTTCTGGTCAAGATTGTGAATGTCAATATCTGGGTGTTTTGAATAAATTCAGTACATCCACAGGCTGTTGCAAATTCTCTGTGGGCAAAGAAAAGCACACATTGCCATGTCCATAGCTTTAAGAACCAAGTGAATGGGGGGCACAGAAAAAGTAATGAGTGATGTGCTTAGTGTACAGTACATGCTTATGTAACTACAACATATAGAAGTGTGCTATGGCATGGAGGAAATCTTGCATACTACTGTAGTCACATTTTTGCTGCAGTATGTGTTTTAGGTAATGTTCACTAGACACTGTGAAGGGGTAGTGGTTCACACACAGCAATTATAAAGGCACTGCCCATTGTGCACTGCATTTTAACTGCCACTGACATGCCCACTGGCCAACCTGCTGATGCCTGCCATACCGCTCACTGTCTCATCTTGCACTGGGGCCATGGACATTATTTCCCCCTGTGCATTTGGTTATTGACATTGTGAACATGGCACCGGATTTTTCTCTTTGCCCACAGGGAACTAGCAACATCTATATTTCTCTGCAACTGAATGTCACTTCAGTCATGTGTCCCTAGTCAAATGTACCACAGGGAAATGTCTCAATACCTAAGCACCTGAACCCATAAGTGGTCCCTGTAGATCACTGGATGGTCACAGTAGTTAATATGCTTAAGACTATAGACACACCATGCATCCTACTTGATTTAGCATGTCAGTCACATAGTTTATCTAAATCCTTTACAGTATCCCTGTCCCAGTCT
Organism: Protopterus annectens; assembly: GCF_019279795.1. Taxonomy (NCBI): domain Eukaryota; kingdom Metazoa; phylum Chordata; order Ceratodontiformes; family Protopteridae; genus Protopterus; species Protopterus annectens. Next base: position 516,495,113 of record NC_056733.1, read on the forward strand.
GTTGATCTATGAGCTGGTGATCTATCAGGTGTTGTCTGTATCTATTCTGGTGGTGTAGCGTGCATTATGCACAACACTGCAGGCACTGCCTCTGACAGCGGGTCAGACACATGCTGATGTGCTACTGCTGCTGTCATTGTGCAATACAAATCACAACTTTCAAAATGGGTATATGCCATGACACATTGTGCCCATTTTATTCTTTTCTGAACTTGGTCTGCTGTTTTGTATTGTTTTATTTGCATAATCCATGTGCTTCTTTTGCCAGGAGATCCTCATTTGCATGCCATTACATACTCAACATACAGTGCATACTGTGTTATGTTGACCATTGCTTGGCTCTGCTTTGTCTCAGAAGTGACTACATATGTACTCACACTAATTTGCACTGCATAATGCACTACCTGTCTATAAATCCCTGCCTATGCTTGTTGTAATACTGCTAAAAAAGAATCACTGAACATTCAAGACCAAAGAGTGTCATTGTAAAATCCTTCACTCAAAAGTAATGAGATATCATTCACCAACTATGAAACATTAGACAAAGGAACTATTTGTATCAAAATATAAAAAATGCATAGACTAATTACAAAACAAATGCAAAGTCCAGTATTAACAGCAACACAAACTACAGGTAACACTTAAAACACAAGATTAAATACATTCAAATTCAGTCAGAAAAATAAAGTAGCCAAGTTAACAGATGTTAATAGTGCAAACAGCAAAACAGAGCTGTAAATGGAGTGGAGCAAAGGGGGCAAATGCTCAAAGTACAAGCAGTTAGAGGACACAGTTGTCAGTTGTCACTGGGGTACAAGTGCTGTAACAGCATTCATTTAAGAAGCCACGGGTGATGTTGAGGCTTCATAAATGAAAGTCAATACCACACTCTTGCTGTGTTAGTAACTGCAAGCAGCTTGCTAAAAAGATCATTTTTTGTCCTCACATTTAGGAAGACCTTTTTCTTTATGTTTGGTGGCACCAGAGTGGGGAACTGTCCAGGGTGAGAGATTACCTTGCCATGGCTCTTCAGTAAGATAAACAAGCTGAAACAGCTGAAGTATTGTTTCTTTACCAATGTTTAAAAAGAAAAAAGAAAAGGACGCAAGCTTGTGTACTCCCTAACTTTGAACCAAGGAGCCAAACGCAGCAGATGAGTTAGATTTACATACAAGCAGAAGATGATATTGAACAGTAAAACAACTACAGCTCTACAGGTCCATAATGACAAATGCATTCCAATGAGAATAACTTAAGGAGTGGAATGAACGCAACAGTGAATGCCCAAGGTACAGGAAGGAGTATTTGACAACAGGCAGGGAAAGCAAACAGCTATTTAATAGTAAGTCACTGTACAAGGAAATAAGCTATCAAATATATATGTTTCCTCCTATTTAGGTGGCTCTCAGATCTTGTTTTAAAAAGATGTAAACTAACTCTGTAAAACAGAAATAAAACAGAGTGCAGTTTTTGAAATAAATCCAGGTTAAACCCATAATCAAATAATTTTCACATGGCACTAAATAAGTCAGTATATTGAAAACTTAAATTGTCTGTGTGTATCCCTGGCATGCAGTTGCCCCATCTTGGACCCATTCAGTTTGTGGTTGTAAAAAATGGCTGCATCAGCTCTATAACCAATAAGAAGTGTCTGTGACAACCTTGTGAAAGATGGATATGCACCCCGATACCTCTGCCAGTGAAGTATCACAAACAGCATCTCTTTCTGAGTTAGCTGTTGCTGTCACAAACCAAACATACCTCAGTCCTGTGTTATAGCTTCTACAAAAATCTTAAGGTTTTACATTCTGTTGCCATATCTCTATCTGTCTGGAATTCAGGGTCTCACTGGACTTGCACAATCTGGGCTACACCACAAGAAGATAGAATAAATTGGTGTCATGTCCACTGGCTACACAGGGTGTCTTGCATGGCCTCTGCTGCTTTACTAGTAGGTATATTACATACCTCTTTAATGGCATTATCAGAGGTGATATTCTGTTAACATAAAAATGTTGCCTTAATATGCATCTTCATTTAAAAAGCACATTAGGAAAGTATAAGGAAAACAAATACTCATGTTGCTAGGTTACTTTTCTTCGGAAAACAGACATGGCAGTTTATTCATTATCAAAGGATCACATGTTCAAAATATGATGCTTGGCTAACAATTGATATCTCTCTATCTATATCATATATATATATATATATATATATATATATATATATATGTATAAGTTTCTACCTTGAAAGGTTGAAAACACAAAGGTGAGAACCACAAACTGTAGAATAAATAAGAGAGAATCACGGAACACTAAATGACTAATAACGGTGAGTCACAAAACATTAAAAACTCCTCTCCAACCCCAGCTATTAATCATAGATTGTCTTATCTTGGTAGCAATATGTAGGGTTAGGGTGAGGGCAGGGGTAGCATTAGGATAGCCTTTATCTGCCATACCTACTTTTAGTTTCTTTACTCTTCATCTTACGACCTTTAGTTAAGTCATTTAAGATGTCATTTTCTTGTTATGTGAGATGATTTTTATGCATCTCTAATTTCATGTTCACATTATATTTTGTAAGCCAGTAATTCAAAATTAAAGGAAAGAGTAATAGCAGACAGTCTCTCAAATCTGAACTCTAATGATTTTTAAATACCTCTCTGTCCCCTCATGTCCTAGGCTGCTGGCTCCACTCGTAGTTTGCCCTGCCGCGTGTACCCCGGGTTCCTGTCTGCTGAAAACAATATCTAAGGGAACTTGTAATTATCTCCCTGTGCTTTACTGATTCCCCAAGCTTAAACTGAGAACATACAAGAAATACCAAAACAAAGTTTTGCCCTGCTGAGTGTACCCCGGGTACCTGTCTGCTGAAAACAATATCTAAGGAAACATGTAATTATCTCCCTGTGCTTTACTGTTTCCCCAAGCTTAAACTGAGAACATACAAGAAATGCCAAAACAAAGTTTTGCCCTGCCGCGTGTACCCTGGGTTCCTGTCTGCTGAAAACAATATTGAAGGGAATGTGTAATTATCTCCCTATGCTTTACTGGTTCCCCAAGCTTAAACTGAGAACATACAAGAAATGCCGAAACAAAGTGTATGTACCTTTTTGTAAACTGTTTGCACTCCCTATAGCTGTATTGTACTCCTGCCTGTGCACACTAACAGCTTACTGCAGACCCCACTCAACCTGCTGTTTCCAGTCCATCACCACCCCCCTAAGTCCTTGTGCTCCTCTACTGCAGTTTTGGATCTGTCCACTAGATGGCAGCATCTACCTAATTGTGAATTTCCCACTCTAGTCTAAATAAGCTACTTAATATTTGTCTGTCCTAGTTTAGCCCTATTGCCCTTACCTAACCTCTGTCAATCTCCCTGCCTTCCTCCTAGTCTCACTTAGCAAATTAGAGCCTCACCCCTGTGCCTTTCTTACCTTGTGCTTGCTATCTATCTTATTGATTGTTCCTCGCTGACTTGCTCTTCCATCTGCTTGGCTCTACCCACTCCGTTCACCCTGTGGGCTCACTCTGCTCCCCTACCTTGCCTTCATTTCCCACCCACCCCTAGCATCTACTCTTATAGCTAATACACCACACCCACTTCCTTTCACACCCAATCAACTAATCCCTAACCTGAATCAAGCCACCTCTCCTTCTCCAACACTTTACCATAACTCCACCCCCTTGACACCACCACAAGTATATCCAAAGCCCACCCCTACCTGATACTCAATACAAATACCATGCCACCAAACCTGCCACATTATTAACTGAACTACTAATACTTATTAGCATATCCTACTTAAACTATCTCACCAGGCCTCTGTATGTCAAGCACTCTAATCCATTTCATACTAATACCTCAATCCAAATACAGCATGCACACTCCCAAATTTACATATCCCCTAACCTCTTCTTCATCAACAATACTATGTTCTTCCACTATAGACTTGTATCTTACCCCAACAATACTTTTTTCATCAATAATTCCTCTATCTCAAATCTTATAACTCACAAATGTGGAACTAAGCAACGCAAATACCTACTCTCCCACATTCAACATTTAACCTCTATTCTTCCCTCAGATGACATACACCCAAACCCCAGCCCCTCTCCTTCACACAATTCTACCTCCCCATCCCACCCACACTACTTAGCAGGTAAGTCTCTCTACCTCACATCTCTTAACACCCAAAGCATCTGCAACAAAATCCCTAACCTCCACGCTTGGCTTCTCTACAATCAACCAGACATTCTATCCATTTCTGAAACCTGGTTGAAACCCCACATCAAAGACTCAGAACTTATTCCACCCAACTACTGTATTATTAGAATAGATAGAACATGTAAGAAAGGGGGAGGTACTGCTCTCCTTTACTCCTCATCCCTCCTCGTGACCCCCTACTCCAAACCCATCCCTACGTTTGGTAATGCAGAAATAATCCCAGCCCTACTGCACATAAATAAACATAAACTCATCTGTATAGTCACTCTCTACATTCCCCCAGGAGATAATGTCCACATCCTTGAGGACATTCTCTCCTGGTTCTCTACTAACATTACTAATGAAACTATTATCCTAGGTGATGTTAACATTAACTGGACCACAATTCAATCTCCAAACACCTCCCTAGCTATAAATCTATATAACTTCACTCAACTTATTACCTCAACAACTAGACCATCCAAAGACTTCAACCATGGGAGCACCTTAGATTGGATTCTTGTTTCATTTCCTCACTATATCACTGACAGTGGCACCCTTCCTGACTCACTAGGTGACCATGTTCCCATTTTTGCCCATCGTCTTCCCTCCTCCCTACATCTAACCCATACCTATACCTCTACAATGTGCCTGAAAAACTTCAACCCCAATGAATTCTCTAATGCACTAAAAAGAGTAAACTGAAACCCACTAAAATCTTTATCCCTTGATAATGCCATTTCCTACTTCAATACAACCTTCTTAGACTTGCTAAACTCCTTTGCTCCCTGGAAAACAAAATGCACAAAAAGCAACCCTGTCCCATGGTTAACTAAAAATACTTTGCTCATCATGCGACTCCGAGATAAAGTTTGGAAATGCTACCATAAAACTAAAACTACAACCATCCTAAACGAATACAAAATACTTTGCAACAAAGTAAAGAAACGTATTATCTCAGACCGCAAATCCTATTTTTCAACACTCCAAACCAACCACAACACTAACCCTAAAAAGGTCTGGGATGGAATCTCCTCTCTCCTTAACCCAGGTAAAAAAGAAAACCCCTGCCCTGACCCTAACGCCTCCGACCAAAATTTAGCATCCCAATTTAATTCATTTTTTATTGACTCCATAGCCAAACTAACATCATCCTTTACTAACAACACTGCTTCCTCACTCCCACAACCACACCCATACATTCCTCCTACACCTAGTAAGTCTAGCCCCCAACCTCCTCCCTTCTCCATGAATCCTATCCCCATATATACTATAAAAAAATGAAACCATGTTCTAATGCTCCTGACGACATACCCTCATACTTCCTAAAAATCACAGCAGAAGCCATTGCCCTCCCTATCTGTATTCTAATCAATAGATCAATTTCTGAATGTTATGTTCCCCAACTGTGGAAAAAGGCCTTTATTATTCCACTCCATAAAGGTGGCAACAACAATGATATCCCAAACTTCAGACCTATCGCTATCTTACCCCTATTTCTAAACTTCTCAAAAAATGCATCCACCTTCAACTTCTACTCTATCTCTTAAATAACAACCTTCTCACTCCCACTCAGCATGGATTCTGACCAGGCCATAGTACCTCCACTGCCCTTCTTTCCTTCCTAGAGATCATTAACTAGGCCCGTGACACCGGTCATACTGTATCTACCCTCCTCTTAGACCTTTCAAAGGCTTTTGACACCATCTTACACAACCTTCTCATTACCAAACTCTCTAAACTAAACCTATCCACCTCCACTATCAATTGGTTCACCAGTTACCTATCAAACAGGCAACAAGCAGTCAAGTGGAAAAAAGCTATTTCACCTTTCCTAGATACTCCCACAGGTGTCCCCCAAGGATCAATTCTAGGTCCCCTTCTATTCAATATCTTTATAAATGACTTCTATCTTGCCATCCCTAACACTAAACTCATCCAATACGCTGATGACTCGACAATAATCTGCTCTGCCACCTCTACTTCTTCATTAATAAAATTAACTCAGGTAGCCTTTTCTTCCCTGAACAATGGATACTAGACAACCATCTGGCACTCAATACTGCCAAGACTAAACTAATGATATTTATCCCTTCTAAAACCACCACCTTAGATAAAAACTCATTCTCTTTTTTTTTTTTAATTCTCTTTATTAGTTTTTAAAAAAATAACATACACACATTTCAAGTAGATCATAAACATAAGTACAGATTATATACTGAAAACAACTATATACAAATCTCATCTATATCTAACCGAACAAAGTTCATACCTTTTTGTTAATATCATGACAGAATAAAATCCAATAAAAATTTCCAAAAATCCTTCTGTAGGGGTTGCTGCTTCATGGAGTACCATAGATATTTGTGCGCAAAGACTTGCTTTCTAGCTACTTGTCTAAAACCTTCCCATGACAGACTAGATCTGTTTTTCCAAATCAATGTGATGTAGTATTTTATTAACATAAATATTGTTATTAGTAGATGTATTTGTTCCTTTCTGAAACCTGTTGGGGGAATATGTAAAAGAGCAAATTTCCATGATAGAGTTGTTTTTTCATATCCCATTTTTTCTAATTTGACCCTTAAGGCACACCAGAGCTTGTATGAGCATTTACAGCTCCAAAATATGTGTATGATATCTGCTTCTTGCAAAGGGCAGAATTGGCAGTGTGTTGGCATATCATGATACAACTTATTTAGAATTTGAGGTGTAAAGTAAGCATTATTTAGAATCATAAGTTGAGTATATCTAAGCTTTTGAAGGGGAATAAATTTGGAGAATTTCTGAATAGCCTGGGCAATTTTGTTGGATGTAATGGTAGAGTCCTGCTTGGTCCAGTAGCTAGAATGTACAGCTTCTCTGTTGCACTTAATAGAAGCAATAATTTTATATACCTTCAAGACCATTTTTTTCTTACGTTTGAACAAATCCCATAAGGTTTTACAAGTAGCTATATCTGAGTCTGAAATAATAATACCGTCCCAATATTTGCAAAATACCTCTTTTAATTGCCTTAAAATAGTTGTATATTTGGGAGATAGATTCAATTTGTTCCTCATATTACTTACTGAGTCATGTTTAAATGGAAGAAAATCCAGGACCACTTTGTCCCTCAGCATTGGGTAGGGATTCAAATTAATCAACCTATCATTTAATTTAATGTTGGGGTTAAGATGCATCGGTTGGAGTGTCATATATGCAGAAAGTAAGTTCAAGGAGTCAAAGAGGTTTTATATGATTGTAATTTGTTCCTTTATATCATTTTGTAATCTATACACCCTCCTAGAGTTTAGATAAAAACTCATTCTCTATCACCAGTCAAAATAATATAACTCTCAAAATAGTCTCCACTGCAAAACTTCTAGGAATTCTCCTTGATGATCAGCTAAAGTTTGATAGCCACCTGCAAGTTAATGTAAAAAAAACACATAAAAAATTAGGCATGCTTTACCATCATAACCGCTATATCTCTCCCACTACTAGGCGTGAACTCGCTACTGCTTACCTCATCCCTTCCCTTCTGTATGGTGCCTCTATCCTTACTAATTTGCAATCTTCCCTCAAATCAAAACTCTCCTCCTGTTGCTACAAAATTTCTAAATTTGCAACTGGCCATAGATCCACTACCCATCACTGTATTTCCCTACATCAACTGGGCTGGCTTGAACTACCCAACTATCTCACCTATACCCAACTTATCCAAGCACACAAACTTATTTTCAGCCCCTCTCTCTGCCCCTCCCTTGCCTCCACCTTCAAAATCCATCTTCCTGACCGATGTCTCAGATCTAACTCCCAGAATCTAATACAACTCCATAAACGTTCCCGTCCTCCAGGCAAGCACCTTCTATCCTTCTCGCTAGCACGCCACTGGAATTCTCTTCCACCTCCCATTCATACCACTAACAGACTCTCTGCCTTCAAAACCCTACTTCACACATACCTAACTTCACAGTGGGAATGCTCTTACTCCCATCCTACATAACTTCATTACCTTAACTACTCTCCATAAACTAATATATCTGTAAATAGCCCCCTACAGTCTAACTACTCCTAATAATAACTGTAGGAACTACCATATTTTACAGGAACTGTAACTCTTCTGTAATGAAATTCAATGCATTACTCTAACTAGCACCTCATGGGGATTTCTTACTTTATTTTTCTTTCTAATTCTCTGTTATTCATGTAATTTATCTTGTATACTTGAGACTTCTTGCATTTATATTTATCTTCACATTTCATGTATTATGTTATCGTGTATTCTTATGACTCTTGCATTTATAGTATATCTTGCACTTCATGTATTTTTCTGGAGCTTTTCTCCCTAGGACTCCATTGAAAACGGGCTCTTTGTGGCCCAATTGGACTATCCTGGCAAACAAACTGCAAATAAAATAAAATAAATAATGAGGCAGACTGTACATGTGGCTTATTAAATAAACAGTGCAAATTCATATTACGAGTACATTGCTTCAGTCTAATGATATTGATCATAAGACAATTAAGTTCCAGCCCTTGATAAGTACCAAAGCTTCAGTTTCTCTTAGGCCTGACTGGGATTTATAATCATTGCCTTCCAATATCACTGTAACTTTCTTTGTCATGACTCCTTGTTGTTGTATTTTCTTTGGGGTTTTGGCAAGAAGGCTGGATGGTCATGCTGTACTGCTGTCTAAACACAAGTCTTCACTTCTCTTGGATTCTGCTGGTGTTCTGTCTTCTGTGTGTCTCTGGATAGTGGATCTGTCATTTTGAATCCCTCTTCCACCCACCACTGCCCAGCTGAGCTATCCTTGTAAACATCTAGGAAACTAGTTGTTCAGTAATTAGGTTTTGAATCATACAGATCATGTTTTATACACACACTGGTAAATCATTGATTACCAAGCTTTCCTCAAAGTTAACCGGTGTTGTATCCAGAAGTGATTATTAAAAACATGCACAAAAAGGCAATGCTCTTGAACTACTGATAGGAAGTAAAAGATAAGGGCATTAGGAGGTAACTTCAACATACCTCCATACAACTTCTCAATTATTTCTGATTGTTTGCACCCCCATATTGTGTTTCATATAGATAGCCTGTGAAAGAATAAAAAGATGAAAGCTGTTTTAAAATATGATGAAAGTATCAATCACAACTGCTGATTAGGATTTCCTAATAATGTGAATAACTTTGTTGTGAAGCCATACTTATACTAGGAGATTCTATGTTAAAACCTACAAGACAAAAAAAATAGTAATATTGACAAAACCATAGTTACTGTTTCTTCTCTTCCTAGACTTAAGCTGTAATTGACTTATTTGTGAATCTGTTAAAAGGAAAACATAAATACAGTTTACTTTTCCTTCATTGTAGAACAAATTATCTTTGTTCCAACTCCTTTAATCACAAGAAGCATGCCTTGGTTGAAGTCCTGGAAATTTTAGAATCAAATAACATTAAAGTAGTCCTTAGCAAAAATATGCCATCCCTATGGAACGACTAGTCATATACTGAAGAACAAGCCGAATGGTTGGATCAAAAATGCTGCTTCTCCCACAATGTGCCCATTTGTGATTCAGAGATAACTTAGCCTCAACACCATAAGATTTCATTACTGGCTAATTTGCATGTCTCTGAATCACATTTACTACCATGACATGCAGATCATTGTTGATATGCACATCTTGGTTGTAATCAGCTGCTTGAGTAGGCAGTGGCATTCTTTCCCCCCAGTTATTCAAACAAACATACAAATACAGCCAAAATGACATCACATTCGCTAACATGTCTGCCCTCCCATTTTCCCACCACCACATTAGTAACTGAAGTGCCATTATGGTAGCCAGTGTATTACCCCTCTCCTGATCCCCCTTACTATTGTTGGTGTCATTATGGCACTTCCAGTCACAGTAATCCCGGGCTACTACTGGTTCCTCTGTCTCCCCCATATCTGTTGTCATGTCAGTGCTGTTACAGCATTTTAACAGTAATACCTGGTGGTCTAGTGCATCCATTCACCCCTGATCCCCATATTCTGAATTGCATAGTATTTATACATAACATCTTAAATAACTATGTACGCTATTTACATTAGCCTGACACTGTAACAGATCTTAACGTATACAGTTACTTTATAAGTATGTCCAATCCATTATCAGAGTATCTGATCAATTATTGTATAGTGTCAATCAACAATAAGACTTTCCCCCAAGGGTTGTTGATAAATGGCTTTGGATAAATTCTTAGTTCTTTAATTCTAATTTCCAATAATGCTGTGGTCTTCAGTAGGCTGTAGAAGTCTTCCAAAGTTGTTACTGTGTTTGTTTTCCATCTTCTTGTTATACACTTCCTTGAAATCGCACGTATAGTCCATACTAGATACATGTTTGACCTATTCAAATGAGGACCTTCATTCACATTTAATAATACAAGAGCTTTAGTTAAATAACATGATTCATTAAATAAAGCTTGTAGAAAGTTATTAATACCATTCCAAAATGGCTTAATTTTAACACAATCAAAGAAAATGTGGTTCCAATCTGCATTGTGTACTTGCTCACATCAACATATTCCTTTTATGGAAGAACTAATTTTACTGATTCTGTCTGGGGTTAAGAATGCCCTGTGGAAGCATTTCCAATTAAAAACTTTCCAGTATTGTGTAAAGGATGTATATTTTACCGATAATAAGATATTTGTTTTAATATCTTCAGTTAATTGCATTGAGTGTCCTTTTGTTATATATTTCTAATATGAGGTTTTGGGTGTTGTTTTATAGTTTATCAATATTTTGTAAAATTTGAAATACTGTTTCCCATGTCAAAGTCATTATATATGATTTCATATATGTATTTTGTAAATTTAGGTATTTCTTTAAATAAAGAATTGTTAATTATTCTACTTAAATCTTGCGAATATGACAGAATACTCTGTAAAGTTAGTCAGTCCTGTTGTGGAATTTTGTATGTTATTTTTATTACTTGCATATCTAAAACTTTTAGTTATTTGATACATTGGAGCGAACAAACAAATCCTTTCCCAGGAATTAATAATTTCTCTATATATTTTATGTGGAAAGTTATTTGTGACTATAAATGGTGTTAAAAGATCAAACCAGATTTTTAAATCTATTTTTGCATTAATAATTTTCCTAAATGAGTCAATGTAATAATTAATCATATGAGTTTTCATGGGTTTAGTTATGTTATGTTGCATACTAATACATAATATGTGTCATAGCAAATTGTTTTTATCTGTTATTTGAAATTTTGTTTGTAAATCAAATTAATTTATTGATATTACAGTTAGTAATTCTTTCCAATTTGCAGAGTAATTTGGACTTATCCAATCTGCGATTGTTTTAGATATTGATGCTTTTATATGTGCTTCTATATCAGGAAAGTTTAATCCTCCCTGTTTCCATGGTCTGATATGATGTATTAAAGCTATTCTGTTTCTTTTGGGAAACCATAAAAATTTTATTAGGCATGAATTTATTTCTTTAAGTATATTCCTTTCTGATAACAGTTGTATTGCCAAGGCTATATATAGGATCTTGGGCAGTAAAACCATTTTTATTAACTGTAGTCTATCTTCAAATGTTAATATTATTTTGTTCCATTTTTCCACAGAGATTTCAATTGTGTTGATGATATTATTGTTGTGTTTTGAGACTAATTCATTATTATCCTTGCATAACTCAATTCCTAGATATTTTAAAGTTGATTCTTGTTTCTCTATGAAGTGATCCCCCTTAGTCTGCAGTTCTTCTTTTTTATTTAAAAATTTTGATTTTGATTTATTGAAATGGAGTCCTAAAGTCATGTGAAATTTGTCAATTAACATATCTAATTCTTTTAATGTCTCTTTTGTATTAGATAATGTTAGTAATATGTCATCAGCAAATAGCATTATTTTAGAATTGTATTGTTCATAAACATCTATTCCTTTGATTTTTATATTGTTACGAATTGAATCTGCCAATATTTCAATAGCCAGAGCAAATAGAACCGGTGACATGGGACATCCTTGTTTAGTGCCTTTTGTTATATGTACAGAGTCAGAGATAAAAGGACCTAACTTGACATATGTTAAATTATTTGTGTATGTATATATATATATATATATATATATATATATATATATATATATATATATATATAAATATTCTTTAGAAAATGAAGAAAGGATGCAGGAAATTCAAATAGTATTAGGATTTTGAATAAATAATCCCAATTTAGGGAATCAAAGGCTTTCTCTATATCTAAGCCAACTATGAGTGTTTCTTTGTTTTCTTTACTAAAATAATCTATAAGAGAAATTATCCTTTTAATGTTGTCATGTGTGTGTTTATGATATATAAATCCAGTTTGATCATTATTTATTGTTTTGGATAGTGGTATTTTCATTCTGTTAGTTAACATTGTCATAAATATCTTATAGTTATTATTTAATAATGATATAGGTATATATGCCAGACAGAAGTTTGGGGATTTGTTTTCCTTTATAATTGGTGTGGTTAAGGAATATCTCCAAGAAGGTGGTATTAAAGCTTATGACTGAATTTCTAATAAAGTTTTATGGAAGGGGGATAGTATCTTTGAAGGACAAAGTTTATATATTTCCATAATTATGCCATATATACCTGGAGCTTTATTATTTTTACCCTCTTTTATTGTATCTGTAATTTCTTTGTAGGATATGGGTGCTTACAGATCTAGTTTTAATTTTTCTGTTTTTTTTTATATTAGAACATTTTTCATCTAGATTTAATCGATCAATATGTATATTTTCTTTTTGGAAATGTTCCATATAGAGATTTTTATAGGCATCAAGAATGTCACCTATATCTGAGACATTTTTATGTTATTAATGTTAATTTAATGTTATTAGCTTTTGATTGTATTTTGATTCTTGTGGATAAAATATATAGATATTTGGTAGAAGTAGCCAAGGTATTAATTTTTAGTTTCTCTAAAGCTAAACTAGTTTTATGTGTTAGAATTTCATTGTATTTATTGTTTTAATACTTCTACTTTCTTTTTCATCTCCAAATGATTTTGATTTTTTTTCAGCTTTTACTGAGAAAAGTTTGGATTGTAGAGCTAATAATTCAGAATCCCATTCTCTGATTTTTTTATACCAAGTGTAATAATCATAATGAAACAGTGTTCCCTGATGGCCCATGGGTCTGAACACTTTTTTATAAACTTGTGAAAAATGATCTGAAGAAACCTGATATTTTACATGAAGGGATAATTCCAAGGGGAGGCCATTCTTACTGGTTAATGACACAGAACACTCAACTTTTTTTGTGTTTTCTTGACAAAATTAAATATTCCCCTTTGTAATATTACTGATACCTCTTTCAAATGTTTAATCTTAGGTTCTTCTGTTAATTTTTTCTCCATTTTTTTCCTGAATTAGGAACATTTTGTTTTTTTAAATTAGTTTGAGACATAATATATTGAGTTTCATAAAAATGGGAGAAATCACATCATGCAGCTTCAGAATGTCTGAATTAATGTGCTTGTTGAGCATATTTACATGTGCAAGACATATGCAATGACAAAGACTTGGGTGACTCAATAAACATTGTACTACTGGGTTGGTTTAATCCATGCTAGTAAGAATATGAATTGTGAGGCACAATATAGCGATTAAAGTAATGTGCCTCTTTCCAAAGCCATACTGTTAGGACTTAAGAAGGTCAAAGGAGCTGAGATGTAAATAAGGAAGATACAGCCACATTTAGAATTTATGACAGTAGGGAAAGAATAAATATGGGATTATATCAGGTATGAAAGAGGAGGGTTCCCTTACTTGGGCAAAGGTATAATTTTAGAGGGCTTTAAAAGATGAGGGAAAGTACAGGATGTTAATGATTGGTTAAACATATCCCATATCATAAGTATTTTTTAATTGGGGAATGAGACCATCTAAAGACTGCAAATCTATCTATAACTAGGCAATTTTCTTAACCATTTATTTATTTCTTGGATATTTTATTCAAAAAAAGAAGGTAGGGTAAAATATTTTAAGAAAGGGTTGAGTTGGGTATAGTGTTAAATGATGCTGAGCCAGAGAAGTGAGTTGTAATTTTAAAATGTTTAACAAACAGTTCAGACTTAGGAGAGGTGTTGGATATCATTCTGCATGATTACATAACTGCCATCTTTTTTTTTAATTTTAGGTTAGAATGGAGCTTTAGTTATTCCTAATAAACTATTCATTTCATATAAAATCACTTTTGGCCACTAAAGGTCCTCACTTAAGGTCAGAGAAATGATTTTTTTGTTTTAATTTATTCTGAACAAATAATTTAAGATTGAGATATGATGTTTTAAAAAGGCTACCTCCAAGCAGAGCCAGCTCCAGCACTAGGTGACCTACACAGTTGCCTAGGGCCTGCTGGCTTGGGGGGATGCTGCTGAGGTTGCCACAACATTTAAATTTTAATTAAAAACAAAATTTACATTTTTTTCTTTAAGTCTCATGCATTGCTGTGCATGCATCTTGACATATGATGCACAACACAGCAAAGCACAAGACTTAAATGCACGTTATATTAGGCTGCTTGTTTCCGAACTTCACTTCTGTAGCGCACATTAGCACATTCAAATAGAACATTTCAGGCTGCTTGCTTCCATCCTTTTCCATCATACTTTGAACTGGAGAACTTGGAACTGTTACACATGGAGAACTGTTGCACAGAACAGAGAACTTGGAACTGTTACATACAGAGTGCTGCTGCATAGAACTGAGAACTTGGAACTGTTATACAGGGAGTGCTGTTGCATACAACAGAGAATTTAGAACTGTTACGCATAGAGTGTTGCTGCATAGACATAAACTAGACTGTCTGGGAAATGTTCCAGGTACTACACAGAGAGGGCGTGGGTGTGTGTGAAGTGCCCTAGTTAGAGATGACAGGTTAGTTAATTAGCATGGGCAGGCTTAAACCCTGTACCTTGATTACAGGAGACAAGAACCTTAATCCGTTACACCAACTACCAGAGTACTGAGTCATCAGAGGTGATTGAAATGTGCTGAAATGGATATTTTTTGTCTTTTATTGGCCATACATTTTGTTTCGCTGCTTAATGGAAAATATCTTCAAAACTACTCACTATATGAGTTTTTGTGTATTTTCTAGGAATTTACATTTCAAGGGCAGAAATGTTTACTGTTTCTCATGCTAAGTCTGTTTTCAATGTGCAGTTGTTTTGTTCAGCAAATGGCTGTCAGTGTTTTTGCTAGAGAATTTCAAAGCAGTGTTAGTAGCACAACAGACAGCATACTTCCCTTTGGGGCTGAAGACTGTAGGTTCTAATCCCACAGTGGGACTAACCAGGTCAACAAAGCATATTTACATTAAATGTTTTAAATTAAATCCATATCTCTGTCTTCATTTCAAAAGTGGAGTAAAAAATAATATACACACTGAGAGTTTTGAGCAGTGTTTATTGTAATTGGGTGGGAGACAGTAGAGTAATGGGACACCAGAATGGCTGTGGGGGTGGGGAGGTTCCCTGGACCATTTCTGAGCTTAAGGCTCTATTTGTCCATGATCTGACTCCAGTTCCAGGCATTTTTAGGCTGAATATGTTTCTTCCTTTTCTTTGTAGCCATGGGCAGAGTGTTTTGAAAGTATCAATACTTTAAAGGGAAAAAGATATTTAGAAAATGTGCTAGGGCTTTGTTAAATTTGGCTTGTTCAATAACGGAAGTCCACTTGGTGTAATTAATTCATCCAGTAATATAATTTCCTTCTTATGTTTAAGTAATCTAAACTTCCAGGAACTTTTATTAATATGCTGGAGAAGTAGAACACACAGTAGTCACTAAAGAAAGAGGGTGTGCCTTAATAGAGGTTAGGGTCTGTGTGGTTTATTAATAAAAAAATAAATATATTATTGTGCTCCTGTATTTAAGATGGCTGGGTTATGTGAGGGTAGAAGCTAATTGTTGTAGAGAGGGACAAAATGTCTAGAGCATCAACAGATTTTACTCTTGTTAGAAAAATCACTACATAGTGCAGCTCCAAATGGAAATATAGTATGCATGCAGAGGCACTGAGTTGTATGGGCTCATGGGGCAAACAGATGTGGTGCCAGTTCACTTTGTAATTCATGTAGAACACAGCCTGGGATATTCCCTGTTCACTCACAGCCTCACCTCAGGCTTTGTCCCTGCTGAATGGCACACTGCTACAGTCATCCCTCTCCATAAAGGAGGAACAACTACAGACCCTGGAGATTATTGCCCCATTAGCCTGACAAGTCTGATATGCAAGGCTATGGAGTGCATCATCATGGACTTAATTAACAAGGATATAGGGAATCTCCAAAATCTAGATCCCACACAATTTGGTTTTATGAAAGGTAGATCATGCCTGCTCAACCTGTTTGACTTCTTTGAGTCAGTCACCAGAGCTGTGGATGAAGGTAAGGCAGTTCATAAAGCCTACCTCAATCTGGCCAAGGCCTTTGATACCATTCCTCACTCATGAATTATTGATAAACTCACCAAACTAGGCATCAACCCCTATTTCATTAGGTGGGTTGCAAATTGGCTCACAGTTAGAACCCACAGTGTGAAAGTAGCAGAATCCAAGTCAGACTGCTCACCAGTCATGAGTGGAGTCCCACAGGGATTGGTCCTGGGTCCTCTCCTGTTTGGCATCTACTACTCAGACATCCAGGCTAACATGTAGGGACTTTGGCTGACCAAATTCACAGACGACTACTAGATGGGAACCATTATTAACTCCCCAAGTGATGCAGACATCCTACAGAAAGGCCTCATTGAGACCAATGACTGGTGTCGAAACTATGGCCTTATGCTAAATGCCAAATAATGCATCGTCATCCCCTTTGGGAAAAACTCAGTTCCCACTACTTACCACATCGATGGGAGCCCACTGAACACTGAAGGCGTTATAAGAGATCTGTGGACACAGGTTGACAGCAACCTCTCCTTTGACCACCACATTGCCACTGTGGTCAGAAAGTCCTTCTATGTGGCACATCTCATTACTAAGGGTTTTGCATCCAGGAAGAAAGAGATCATTGTCTCCCTTTACTCTTCCCTCATTAGGCCAGTCATCGAGTACAATGCCTCATTTGGCAGAGGCTGCAGAAGTACCTCAGAAAGAGGATACTAGGCCTTAAACACATGTCCTACATGGACAGACTCAAAAAACTCCAGTTATTCTCTGTCTCATATCATCTACTAAGAGACAATCTTTGCTTGACTTACAAAGCCATGTCTGACCCAGCTCTGTTAGAAATGCTACATCTAAAGAAATCCCAATCCCTCCACACCACACGCTCCAGAGACCTCAACCTCATTACCACAATCAACAAAACATGCTGGATGGACAGGTTCATAACCAAGAGACTGCCCATGCTCTGGAATAGACTTCCCATACATGTCAAGCAGTGCACCTCACTTGCCCTCTTTAAGAGAAATGTTGATGAGTGGGTGGGTAAAAGAAAATTCACCCCTGGGATCACTCCAGTGGCTCTACTTGATAGAGGCACTGGGAACTAATGTTGGGCTGCACAATGCCAGGGCACTTCTATGCCTTAGGCTTGTAAAGGCTCCAGGGCCATTAGCCTAGTACACACCTATGAACCCATGAACCTATAATAGTCCTTCCATTATCCAGAAAGTCATTGTGGAACTTCTGCAAAATTGCATATACCTACTCATCTTGACAGCCTGCCAATGTGGCTTCTATATTATATGCAACAGCATTTGCAAGAGCCCATGATCAAAGTCTGTGCTTGTTAACACTATGCAGAGACATAATTGCATGCATCATGCATATGTGTGCTACTGATGCTGGAGAGGTAAGGACAGTGTGAAGCGTCAGTGGTTTAATGGGTACTGTGGGTCATAGGACAGATGCAGTTTGAGCAAGACTGGAGCACCTAGTTTTCTCTATGGAATATTACTGTACTGTGCTGTATTGTTGTTAAGTTTGGGATTCCAGAGTATGATGTGCCCAAGACAAACAGTACAGTTTCTTTTACTTATTAAGCTGTTATTTGATGCATGGTAGGCACTCTGTATTGAAGCATACAGGTAGCATAAGACAAAACTTTTAGGCAGGGGTTACCATTTGTACAAATACCATAGCAAACAGACTGATAAAAACAGTGTTAAGATGTATAAAGTTTCAGTACTGGAGACACTAACAAGAGTTGGCATAACGCTTAAGGTCTTTACCTCCCATGCACAAGGGGCATAATCAAATCCTGACCACTGGACAATGTCTATATGGAGTTTGTATGTTCTCCCTGCATCTCTTTGGGGTTCCTCCCACCTCCAAAAAAAAAAAAAACATGCTAAATGTTTTCATCTCAAATTCATCCAAGCATGGAGATCAGGACAACAGCACAAAATGATGTTGACTAATATCACCAAAAATAGGAATGGGTCTAAGTGGCTTGAGGATCTTGACTACTCTGACCTCTGTCAGGGACCCATTCTAATGGTGGGAGAGGTGCATGTGCCCCCTTGGCCAGTTGGTGCCTGCCATAAAGTCCAGCAGTCTTGGGTCAAAAAGCTACTGGCCGACTACCTGGTTACCTGGGATAGTTTTGTTGAGCAAAAGCTGGGCATAAAACCAATCAGTGTGTCAAATGTGAACTAAGAATTAATACACTCAATATAGGTTCACTGACAGAAAGCAGCTTGGAAATGGATGACATGATGATAAGGAGTAGGCTGGATATCCTCTGTATCCAGAAGACATGATGGAACGACAGTGAAGCAAAGACACTTGAATTGAGATCCAGAGTCTACTACTCAGGAGGAGGACAGGCTAGAAGCATGGTGAGGGAAAGACTTCAGAAGACAATGAAAAATGTCACCAGAATTAGTGACATACTCATAGCAATCAGGCTTCAGTGTAATGATAGGGCAGTATTCATAGCCTTAGCCTATGCCCCACAGCAGGGTTGTGACAGTGAGGAATACATTGCATTCAGATAGCATCTGTAAGCTCTACTAGATAAAGCAGGACGACATGAATTGGTGTTAATAATGGGTGACCAGAATGTGTGTATCGGGACAGACAGAACAGGATATGAGGATTGCCTGGATCCACATGGATGAGGCAACAGGAATAAAGGAGAGATCATTCTAGACTTCTGTCTGGCAAATTACCTGAAGGTGGCCAACACATGGTTCAGCAAGTGATACAGTCATAAGATCACATACAAGAGTAGCCAACATGCAACTCAGATAGCATTACTCCTGGTAAGCAAAGGGCTGTGGGGTACAATTAGTGACTGCAAAATCATTCCCAGTGAATCAGTCAAAACACAGTATTAACTGCTGGTTGCCATAATCAGCTGCACGCAGAGGTCAGAGAAGGCTCTAAGATCAACAGAGACTAGACTGAAGAGCTTGAAGGTGAAAGCACAGGCGTTCAAGGAGTTACTCAGGGCTCTAGCACCTCAGGAAAAAAGCAAACAGTTGAAGCTGAAGAAGAATGGCAGTGCCTCAAAACAGAAAGTGTGAGGACAACAGAACAGATATGTGGCCAAGCCAGGTATGGCAATAAGGTACATCAGGAAAGATGGTGGTAGAATGGAGAAGTCCAGGAAGTCATCAAAGAAAGAAGGAGTGCAGGAAAAAGTGGGAGACAGAAAAGACGGACCAGTCTAAGAAGGAATACTGATTGGCTAACAAAGAGGCTAAAAGAGGAGTTGCAGTAGAAATGAAGAAGAGGCACTCTACCAGCTTTGGAAAGTGACTCAGTAGATGACCCAACGAAATTTAATCAAGTTGCAAGGCAAAGACAGAAAGGTAAAGAAGATAGCCAGTCACCTTTCATAAGGGATGCCAGCAACAATCTGTTCACCAGTTCGCAAAACATCAAAGGCAGATGAAAGGAGTATTTCCACAGCCTATGATGAAAGAAGAGGAGGAGCCCACTCTAGAAGAAGTAAGAACAGCACTAAGGAGAAAAAGTTGTATAAAGCAGCAGTCTCGGATGAGGCCACAACAGATATGATCAAGATGTTGGGTGAGAGAGGGGAGAGATGGCTTCTGAGGGTACACATAGCAGAATGGAGAGAAAGGTGTATCCAAGATGACTTACGCATAAAAAGTCTAGTGACAGTGTATAAAAACAAAGGGGACACCCACAGCTGTTGGCAGGATAGAAGTATCAAACTCCTGTCACATTGCATGAAAGTTATGGACAAGGTGATTGATAAATGAATATGCAAAGTAGTACAAAGAAAAATGGGAGATGAGTAGATTAGATTCAGATCAGGATGAAGTACAACAAACCTGATCTTTTCAGTAAAACAGACAGGTGAGGAGAAGCTAGAGATGAGAACATAGTCTAAGCAGGTATTTCTAGACTTGGAGACAGCATATGACAAGGTCAAGAAACTGATTTGGGCAGTCCTGCGGGTGGTTTTAAGTCCCAGAAACACTGGTAGAATTAGTGCAGGCTATGTACAAGGACCCAATGACTCAAGTATGAACAGTATTCAGTCTCAAAGAAGGATCCCCAGTGTGAGTGGGTGTGCACCAGGGTTCAGCTCTGAGCCCACTGCTGTTCATGCTGGTGATGGACTATATTAGCAAACAGGTCAAAGGGGACAGATCAACAAAGGTGTTGTGTGCAGATGATGTGGCATTGCAGAAAGACTCTGAGCAAGACTTTTAACAAAGGATAGGGGAATGGAAAGCAAAACTGAAGACACATGAGATAAAACAAAGTATAGATAAGACAGCTGTAATGGCAGCAAATGGTGGAAATCAAAAAGAAGCTGTGAATTAAGATAGAAGGGAAATAGTGGAACAGGTTAACTGCCAAAATTATCTGGGAGGGGTGGCTGAAGATGAGGGAAGTCTGAATGAGGATGAAAAGCTAGAACCAGAGTGGCTGCAGCCAAATGGCACAGAGTGTCAGGTGTAGTGTGTGACAGAAGAATGCCAAAGAAGCAGAAAAGTAAGGTATGCAGAACAAAGGTATGACCAGTACTACTGTATGGTACATAAATCTGGGCAGTGAAGGCAGAGCAGTTGAAGAATCTAGATGTGATGGAGACGAAGTGCCTGAGACAGGTGGTAGGATGCACATTGTGGGACAGACAAAGAAATAGGACATAAGAGCAGAAACCAAAGTGGTACCAATTGCAGAGAAGGTCAAAAAGAAGAGATTACAGTGGTTTAGGCACATGTGCAGGAAAGCAGCAGACAATCTGGTAAATAGGATTTTGAATAGACAGGAAGAAGCCAAGAGGAAACAAAGGCATCCAGAAAAGAGGTGGATGTATTGTGTGAGACAAGTCATGACTGTGGAAGAAGCTTGAAGACTGGAACTGACACAATGCCCCAACCTCATGTACCAAATGGGAAAAGGAGGGGGTTAATGATGGTGGTAAGGGCATAATACATTTGGGGATAATGTGAGATCTGAGGCATTTCTTGGGGTACCACAATTGTAGCTGGTTTAGAGAATATATCAATGAGGTTATCACTGCTCAAGAAGTCAGCAATAACATATTTATTATTAAGTCCCCAAAGCCACTTTAACTTCTATATCATTTAAGCATAATCATGAAATCATCTTGTATTTGCCTTGTTTAAAATTACTATTTTAGATTAATTCTTTTACTTCCAAGTTTCCTGTTTACCAGTTGAGTTTAATTTTGCAGTCTGAGTTATTTAGTTTATTTCTTATAAAAAATAGTGTATATATATATATATATATATATATATATATATATATATTTTTTTTTTTTATGTTAAAAGTTCACCATAGATTTGTTGTATTTTGAACTGTATTTGCATCAGATGGGGATAGATGCCTCCATTCCAGCACTGAGTTAACAAGGAATGAAAATGCAAAAGTTTAGTCTCTAATATGCTGCATGTGCAAGGGGGCCCAATGAGCATCATATAAGATTAAACTAGCAAGTTAAACCCTTTAAGACATGGTGGCACAGAAAGGAATGTTGTTGTCTCACAGAGCTTAGTTCTCCAGTGTGGTCCCAGCTATACTGTCCATCTGGAGGCTCCATGTATTTCCTGTGTTCATATGCTTTTCTTCTGCATCTCCGTTTTCCTTCCAACCAGGCTTTTTTTTTTGCTCCTTACCTCTAATGTGAAGGGGTTACCAGTCGTGAGAACTGCCCAGGGTGCCAGCTTTGCTAGCTTGTACTCTAATTGCATATTACTGATCACAGCTGTGTCACATTTAACCTGATACACATCCTTACTTAGAACACACAGAAACATAACTGCCAATGGCAGATAAGGACTATTTACGTCTAATCTGCTCAATACCTTATACTATATACTGAATTTGTAGAAAAACCCTTCTTAAATACAATTGAAGACTTTTTCACTCACATCTTTCAAAATATTTTTCTGTATCCTATATTCTTGAATTTCACAGTTAAACTGAATGCCTGTTCAGAAAGATTTTTCCAATCAGCCACATCCTTTTCTGAGAAATAATACTTGCTTCATTCTCCTCAGCCATCCCTGTGTATTTTTGTTGCCCTCCTCTGTACTGTCTTGTCCTTGCTATGCCCCTGCATTTTTAAGGTCTTCAGAGTAACATACAATACCCTGGAATGGGTCTCACCAGCTCTCTAAATACAGGGATAACGGTTTCATTGTTTTCGTCTAGTGACACCTTTTTCTATCCATCCCAGAACCACCCGCCTTTCCTGTTGCTTTCTTATACTGCCACTAAGTGCACTAAAATGGACCTCTAAATATTATTAAACCTTACATCTTTTTTTTTTTTTGACCAGGTAAGCCCATTGGACACAATCATCCCCTTTTCAGGGATGATCCAGGAACAATCTTTAGTTAAGTACCTTAGTCAGAGTTACACAATAGGTGGAAGGAATCAAACCCTGTACCCTTTGCTCAGGAAGCAGCTCATTAACAGTTCAGAGCTTTTGCCGTCTGTATTAACCCTCAGACTTCTTATAACAGAGTAGTCATACATAGCAATGGTTGTGATTTTGTTTAGTGCAGCTTCATTTTTTTCTGCTCACAGTGGAACAGCACACCGGTACTATGAACTATTTATATTTTGCTTGCAACCAGTTAAATAAGGAATTTTAAGACCAGACCTTAAATTTGCAGCACAGTAACAGTACATCTTCCATTAAGCATGCACTACTGTCTCTGAGAACCAAAAATGGAGCTCACCCAGCGTCATCCTCTGCATTTCCATATGGCATCAACCTGAACCAGCCTTTGGAGATAGTGGCATTCTCGAGGCTATCCACGGAGAACTCTACCTGTTCAAAATCACAAAGAAGACCTAAGTCAGGCAAACTATGCTGTTTTTTTTTTGTCCAGGTAAGGAAACTAGACTACAAAAGCCCATTTTTGCCATTACCAAGTTACAATATTCAAAAGTAGTCTAAATATAAAGAACAAATTAAAAGCAGGGGAGTGGCCAGGATTTTTGGATCTGTACACTAGCATTCAAATGTAGCCCTCATCCCACCAAAATTAGATCCAAAACCCCAGAACTTGTGGGCTTAAGAAAAGAAATACACCAACTAAGCACTTAAAAAAGTAATTTAGCAAATATATAACCGTAAATCATGAGAAATATGCCATTTTTAAGTTTACATTCTTGCATATCTCTGCACAAAATGTATTATTTAAAAAACATGATTTGGTGTGCCCTGAAAATGAAAAACAAAATCAACTTACACAACAACAACAACTAAGGGTCAACTACTTCCATTAAAATATTAAGGCTGTGCAATGCACTAGTGTTAAACTAAAAGAGCAGCAAAGTGTGCGTGTGTTTGTGTGTGGGGGTTTATAAAAGCTGCAATGAGACCATGGTGAAACACGAAAAAAGGTAGTACTTGGTAGGAATAAAGTTAAATGTTAATGGCAGTCAAAATGAAACTCCCGAGACAGCAGCAAAAAAACAACATGCATTACACTGAGCATTACAAAGAAGAAGAAGAGAGAGAAGAGAAGTTGAGTCCCTCAAAGATTACAGCAACTTGACAGCTGGGCTATTGAATACCTTAACTCCCTTATAAAGACGTTGAATATGTCAGTAAGAATGCAATATCAGCTAAAGGAAAATCTGTGCATTTTCTCAAGATCTTAAAATTTGCAGGTGGTACAAGGAGACATGATACTGAGAAAGTCATGTGTGTTACTTTATTATTGCAAAGGTCACTGCATCTAATAGTTATGAAAAGAATTCAGGCTAAGTGGTCATTTAGAAATACCAGGAGTTACAGCATTATTGGAACATCACCTCTGACACTATCGATTTACACTCAACAGTTGTGATGTACCATTCTCTCATAATGTGTATACGTACACACTTTAAACAACTTCATTTTTTCATCACATGCACTTACATTAATAACAATGCAAAAAAAGCCAGCAATAACACTTTCTATTATTGCATGCGTGTTTTATGCATACAGTTTCTATCACAGTTCTTTTCTTAAATTTGTGTACATTAGAACATATTTATACTTTTCAGTTCTTATTTGAGTATTGTTTTGCATGTATTGTTCCTAAATGCCCCATTTATTCTTATGAAATGTATTTCCTCTGTCTTTTTTTCATTTACAATATACAGTATTTCATTTGCAACTGCTTTAATCATTGATTTCAAATTTCATGCAATTTCTTTTGGGCTGCTAATAACATTAAACCCAATAAGGCCTTACTATATCCTGAAAATTCTAAACCTAGACACCAACACAATGGCATCATTTCCAAAGGTAATATATTATATTTCTCCAGCAATGTGTCAGGACATTCTGTAGGGAGTCCTTAAACTCAGTTAACTCCACTCATTCCCAGAAAATGTGTTCCCATGTTCCTCTTTCACTCACTTCACATCTCCAGCATCTGCTCTTCCCTTGAAGAAAAATCCCCTGAAGTCTGCTTGGAGTGTAAAACATACATCCAGATTATGATGTGCTTCAGCAAATGATCTCCCCTTCGTTACAGCACTTGTATATATTGTTTGTGTCTCAGTGACAATACACCACCTGTATAATTTCAGTCTGCTTGTCTGTTCATCTCATTCGGCTGATGTCAATTGCATACCTTTGTTTAAGCTGCAGTACCAGTATTTGTTTGACACTATTCTCTACGTTTTCCCACGCTCATCCTGAAAAGATGTAGTAGCTTTCCAGCTTCCAGTTTTTAGGTCAATAAATAATTTGCTATGGGTGTGCTCATCATATGTATGTACCTACAGATCTTCAAGCAGGATTTTTATTTCTCAGCACCCATTAAAAGATCAGTGCACACAGGTGCCAGTCACCTTTCTCACTTACTATCCCCTGAACTTCATGTAAGAAGTATGCTCACTGCTATTGTCCACAGTTATAAGCAGGGCATCTACTGAAAATTAAATAAAACTTAGTAGTAAGACCAATTAAAACATAAATTATCTTGCTAAATGTCCTTCTTTCAAATTAAATGCATATGTATTACTTTGGCAGTATCTTTGTGCCCACTGGTTAGTATACTGACTTTTCCATGTCACACAGACTTAGATGATGATAAGAACAGCAAAAGTAAAAGAAAATGAAAAATATATCACGTATTTATTGTTAATTAGTTAGCTATAAAATATATACAGAAACAGTACTGGTATAGTTTAGAGGGAGGGTAGAAGATGTGACGAGAATGCTAGGTAAATACACTGTTATGAATGGAAGTGAGAGTTTGAAGTATTACATAGAAGAGGAGAATGAAAGGGTCTTGGGGGTTATAGTCAGGGTCTAGCATGAAGGACAGTTTAGAAGGAAATAAAGTGTGAAGGGATAGTTAAGAATATAACAAAAGTTATATGCTACAAAGAATATAGTTAAATATTGTATGACAACGTGCTGTATGTGTCCATGGTGATGAGAAACAGGAAGTGCACTCACAATTCTACAAAGATCTATACAAGTGTGCTAAGCAGAGATTCTCTTGATGGGTTTATGTGTGAGTTTAGTAATGGGCTGTGTTTGTGACATCATGCAATCTGACAGGTGGAATCCATAAGTATCTGCACTGCAGCATGCTGCTTCAAACCAGAGCCCTACGCAATTGACAAAACTTGTGCAAATGTGGAGTAAGGTCAGGTCCACTCGGTCATCTGACACTTAGAACAGGGTAGGTACAGAGTACATGTGCAGATGGACACCAGTGGCACCAGCCACAAATCATGAAAAAGACACCGATGGAGATTGAGCCCCTGCTGCAGACATAATATAAGGGATTCCACGCACAGATTAAGCACATATATCTGTACAACACCCCAGTATGCCTACACATGGAATGGGTCTCCCAGCACAGCACAACATGGATGGACAACAGCAGCAGCATGTCATGTGTGAAAGTGACAGATGTTTTCAAAAATACCCGCAGTGGTGGTGCTGCGGTAGCGTTGTCACCTCACAGTAAGATGCTTTCTGGTTCGATTCTCAGCTAGAGCGTCTTCTGCATTGAGACATGCATGAATGGGTGTACCTTCATTGAAGGTTGTGCATCAAGCCTGGCAAGCCGGTAAGTAAAAATCAACTGCCAATCATTAGCGGGCCGGAGTTCCGCTGTGGCTACCCTAACCAGGAAAAGTCGAAAGACACAAACAAACAAACATCGATGAACTGCTGCAGAGAGTGGCGCTGCACACCAAACATGCACCATAGGACAGCTGCCCCTTCAGTTCCCACCCACAATGCATACACTTCACAAATCTTCTGTCACGGTCAATGAGCAATAAATGACTATGCATCACTCCAGGGCATGACTGTGAAGCAGCAAAGGAGACATAGGACCACCATAACACAATGCCATAACAGAAATGTCTACAGTACACGAAGCACTATGCAATTTCTTTTCTGTGGAATTCATGATAATGTATTTCCTTACATGACAAGCCCACTTATGTTTACTGCTTCTGAAGTAATATAGGAAAATATTCAGCCTATTGTTTTATTTGTCCTTCTTATTCCTCTTATGAACCATCCTCTTCAACACTATTTTGGCAGTATTTTACTCTGTATTTCTTTTCTTTTCTTTTCTTTTCTTTTCGGTTTTTAGAGTATAGTCTGTATTTAGAATTTATTATGTATTAAGAGTTATTTTTGTATTTAGAGTTTGATCTGTATATAAATGTTTCTGTATTGGGACTTTTTTATGTATTTAAAGTTTTTTCTATATAGGTTCATAGGTGTTTACTATGCTAATGACCACAAGGGCCTTTTTAAGCCTAGCCATGCATCCCAAATTTCTCACAGGTTCTGATACCCTTGATAAGTGTAAGCACAGGCCTGGGAGATGAGCCATTTACATGTTACCTGTGTCCATTATAGACACAGGTGCCAAACCTGGGAGGAATTTCCGGTTTCCCATCTAATTGTCCAAACTACATTTGAATTGGGTTGGGGAGGAACTCTCCTTCACATGGATAAGAGACTGTTCCATAGATGAGGTAGTCTCTGGGATACATACCTATTTCTCCAGCAGGTCCTATTTATATCACAGGCAAAGTTTAAGTCTTTAGAACAGGTAATTCTGGTGCTGTTTATTTTGTGGATATGCAGGAGGTTCATTAGAGTGGGGTCTGACAATGCCCTGTACGCCAGGCATAGATCTCCCCTCAAAAGCCTGTAGGAGATATAATACAGGGATAGGGCCTTGAGGCAGTCTGCATAGGACATGTTATTTACACCCTGTATTCTTTTAGTGAGGAGCCTCTGTGGACATTCCAACTGTTGGATATGCCTGGTTAGGTACATACCAAAGAGGGCATTGTACTCAATGATCAGTCTGATGAATGCCAAATACAGTGGAACAATGACTTCCTTGGAATTAGATGCAATACCTTTGTTTATAAGTTGCACAACGCAAAATTATTTCCTCACCACTGTAGACATGTGATGGTCAAAGACTAGATTACTATCTATGTGTAGTCCCTGACTACTGGGTCAGCTCTAAGGGGTGTGTTGTCAATATGATAGTTACCAGGGGTGGGTGACTTCCCAAAGGATTCTGTTATGCATTTCTTGGCATTTAGTTTTAGTCCATTGCTCTGACACCAGTTGTTTGCCTGTGTCAGCCCCTCCTGGAGAACATTTGTGTCAGTATGAGATTCAATTACAGCTCCTAATTTGCAATCATCTGCAAATTTAGTCAGCCAGAGACCACTGACATTGGCCTTGACTTCTGAGAAGTAAATGCCAAAAAGGAGTGGTCCAAAGACTGATCCCTGAGGGACTCCACTTGTGACTGGCCTCTTTGTAGAGGTGGACTCTCCAGTTCTAACTTCTTGGGTCCTGTCTGTGAGCCAGTTGGCTATCCACCGGGTGACAAATGGGTTTGTACCTAACCTCTTGAGTTTGTCAACAATGCCTGAGTGGGGTATTATGTAAAATGCCTTTTTCAGGTCAAGGTACACAGCTTTTCTCCACAAATTGTGAAACCAAAACAGTTAAAAAACAGACAAATGGCAGCAGCAGAACCACAGCAACACTGTTTTTATTGTAGATAAAGTAAGGGCTTTCGTCAGTGTACTCCACCAACTTCATCAGACAAATGACATAACATGCAGTTGCAGTTAGTTATGTTTGAGAAAGTGAGATGGACATTAGAGCATTACTTGCTAAGAAAGTTTCAAGATCTGCTCCAACAACTAACTGTTCCAAGAGCAAGTTGGAATACATTGACTTACTCAACTCTTGTAACATTCGAGTTATGAAACCTGACAAGGGTGGGGTTTGGTTTTCATGGATCAGTTTGATTACATAGAGAGAATGGAAGCTCATGTGACATCTGATGTATATGAAATGTTTAGTTTGAACGAGCTTAATACTGCATATAAGAGGGTGAATAATGTACTTAATGACCTATTCCTTGATGGTAGCATTGACACCTTGCAGTATTTAATTATGCCAGCTCCCATTTTACCTACACTATTTGGGTCTCCTAAATTGCATAATAATATCTACAACCCCCCCCCCCCCCCCCCTTTTAGACCCATAGTGGATGGGAGAGGCTCAGTCACATATGCAAGTGCTAAGTTTATTGATTGCAAACTCAAACCTTACATCAAGTCTGAATCACAAATATGCCATGATTCATGGAGTTTTCTTTATTGTATCAATAATTTAGCATACCAAGATGGTTTTACCTTTCTCACAGTGGACATAAAATATCTATATTCAGTTAACCCACAGACACTAGGTATTGAATGAGTCAGACAATTCCTATATCTTAAAGGCATGGCTAGTAGTGATATAAACACCACTGAAACCTTGTTGGAGTTAGTACTGACTAACAACGTCTTGTGGTTTAATGGAACCATCTATCTACAGAAGACAGGGATTGCCATGGGGTCTCCTTGTGGCAGTAGTTTTGCCAATTGTGTAATGGCTTTTTGGGAGAGGCATTATTTATTTAATGATGCACTTTAGGAGAATGTCATTTGGTACACAAGGTACCAAGATGATATGTGTTTCATCTGGAAAGGGGAAGTTGAGCTTATTGAGACCTTTACTTTCACTGCATTTTTGGATTTTACTTATCAGATAGGACATAAGGATATCAACTACTTGAATGTACTTCTAAGTAAGGATAGTTTGAACCAAAGATATAGAACTATCTAATGCAAGCCCACTTATTCTAATGCCTTTCTATATTTTACGAGCAGCCACCCACTTCATCAGAAAAAGGCAATTGTGAAAGGGCAAGTGGTTAGGGCTGCTAGAATGATCTCCTGCCATGGTGAATTTATAGATGAATGTACATTACTGAAGTCTATGTTTTTGAAAAGAGGTTACCCACTGGGGTTCCTCAATAACATATTTGTGGAAGTTGACAGGAAAAGAGTGGTAGGTCACTTCCGCCCGATTGTTTGTAAAGGGTATGAGCAGGAGCATACTGAATGGTCAGTTAATGATGTAGTGATTAGGGATCACACTAATGACAGCACAAGTAGCAGGTTCATTGCAACATTTCCCCTAGATGCCACACATATTAGGGACATACTTAACAAAAACTGGTCCCTTATCAACGAGGATACCAGCCTTACCAAACTGGGACAACTACCTCTCATGACTTTCAAAGGGGCCCTAACTTAAAAACCCTAGTGGAGAGAAATAAGGTAAATAAAAGAGGTACGGGTATGGCGAAATGCGGCAGATGCCCACAATGCAGATTCATTAGAACCACAAATAAGGTAAGACTAAGGGATAAAGAATATCATATAAGTGGTAGGTTTAATTGTGAATCCCAAGGTGTGGTCTATGCAGCAACTTGTGTCTCCTGTGATGCATACTATATTGGGAAAACGGAGAGAAAAATCAAACAAAGGGTATATGAACATACTTACTGTACTGGGAAGAACAACACTACCAATGCCTTGGCAAGACACATCATAGAACACCCCAACCATCAATTTCAGTTTGTGGTACTACAACAGGTAGAACGTAATATTAAGGGTGGGCCTTGGGAACTCAGACTGGAGGAATGTGAATTGAGATGGCAGGTACATACCTCGGCTCATGTGCCCCCAGGGCTTAATGATTACATTTCTATTAAATGCCTTCTCAAACTTAAGGCTCTAAATAGATAAGGCTATTTTAACTATGGCTTGTTTAATTTAATAACATTATTAACACAACCACATTTATAGCACAATTTACATTATACACTTTGTATTTTTTAGTGTATTTTCTGGTGCATTATTAGAATCACAATATATGGTGTAAGTCTTCTTAAAGTATTGGGTTTGGGCACTGACAACGCCTATAAACTTCCAACTTAATTAATTGAAACATAAGCATAGTGGATTAGTGCCAGATATATGATTTTTGGTGTTGGTTCGCATCAAAGTTTTTGGATGAAGAATGTTAGGACACAAATAGGTATACAGAGAAGGGACAAAACTTTGACTAGGTAATACTGTTGTCATACTGGTGGACTGGTTTTAACCATCTATTTTTCTGTTTTTAACCCTATATATATATATATATATATATATATATATATATATATATATATATATATATATATTTATTTTTTTCTATTTATGATAAAGATTTTGCAATGTTCTGCTAATGTAAAGAACTCATTTATATTTAACTATGTTGCAGTACTAGTAATGTAGTTTTTTATTCCCACTTTGGCGGTCTGTGTTGCAAAATGTTTTTTCTGAGAATATCTATTTAACTTAAAAAAAAATGGTTTTAATTGTGTAATTGATATGGCAGTTTGAAAGTATTTAAACTGCAACTACATGTTATGTCATTTGTCTGATGAAGTTGGTGGAGTACACCGACGAAAGTGCTTACTTTATCTACAATAAAAACAGTGTTGCTGTGGTTCTGCTGCTGCCGTTTTTCTGTTTTTAGGCAACTTTTCTCCCCAGGTCTCCCCCAATAAAGGGCACATGCCCACTTGGATACACCCAGTTAACAAATATCAAAATAAAATAAATAAATAAATTCCTTTCATAATGTCAAAAGTTGGACTTGTGCCATACATTGTGCTATACAATCACAATGTCTTAAGGTGCAGCCGCATTCAGAGACAAAAGAGGGAGGGTACAAAAGACCATCCTTACAAGGCCCTAATCACAATGTATGCATATAATGAGTATTCACACAGCAGTATTGTCTTACTTAACCTCTAACCACTAAGGCAGATCGGTTCATAGGTTCATAGATGTGTACTAGGCTAATGATCATTGGGGCCTTTTTAAGCCTAGTCATGCATCCAAAATCTATGAGAAGTTATGGTATCCTTGGTAGTGTAAGCAGGGTCTTTGGGTATGAAACATTTATAAGCAGGGGTCTGGGAGTAAAAACGTTTATAGGCTGAATAATTTCTAGTCATCCATCCAGTTGTTCAAGTTACGCTTGAATTGGAAGAAATCAATGTTTATACCCTTACATAAAGGAGGAAAATCGAATGAACTAACCGACTGTCATCCCATCTCTATCCTGTCCCCTCTCTCCAAAATCTTGGAAAAATGTATACACGGGCAACTCCTTGACTACCTCTTTTCTATCAGACTACTTACACCAATACAACATGGTTTCAGAACATCACACAGTACAGCAACTGTCCTAATATCATTTACTGAAATGGTCAATAGAACTAGGGATTTAGAACATTCAACATCAGCAATGCTCCTTGATCTACCAAAAGCATTCAACACAGTGTTCCACCAAAAAATGTTTGCAGAAAATATCTAATCTAAGTTTTACTTACCCTTCTCTACAATGGTTCTCAAGCTACCTCTCCTTAAGACAACAGTGTGTAGAATGGTAAACCTCTCATTCATCATATCTACCCAACAAAACAGGATTCCCTCAGGGCTCTAACCTTGGGCCCCTTTTTTTAACATCTTTATAAACAATCTTCACACTGCCTCCGGCCAAAGTAGCATTGTTCACTATGCAGACGATTCAACCAACATATCCACTACAAAGAATATTATTCAATTAAAACAAATAATACAAACTGCATTTACATCCATTGAAACCTGGCTCTTTGCATCTAAACCATACCCCTCTGACTTTAAAATATATTCTCTGAATAACACAGAAATAGAACTTGTTCCCCATGCCAAACTACTAGGGGTCGCTATAGATGATTAACTTTTGACCTGCATATCCAAAATAATTATCAAAAAACACATCAAAACTGGCAATGCTATATAAGCAAAAAATGTATGAACCTAACCATTAAAAAACACTAGCATCCACAGACCTCCTACTCTCCTATGTGGTACCCCCATACTAATCAACCTCCAAATCACATTAACAAACTAGAATCCTGCTACAATAAAACTGCCAAACTTGCAACAGGTCTGACATTCCACAAACATCACACTGCTGCCTTACTTCCCTAAACTGGCTAAGTCTATCCCAACAATTCAGTTACCAACAACTAACCATAGGCCATAAAATAATCCATATTCCAGGAAAACTCCCTTCCTTAAATTGTATACTTCAAACCTATACTCCTAACCAAGGTCTACATTCCAAAGATAAGCAACTATTAATACTATATAAGCAAAATAAATCTGCAGGACAGTCTCTTTACTCCTACGCAGCTACCAAGTTATGGAACCCGCTACCACTAGACATTAGGTCCACACAAAATCATATAAACTTTAACTTCAAGCTAAAACAACAAAGAGTTGCTTTAAGGCTTGTCTTCTGGTTTAACTGTGGTTTTAAGTATCAGTGAAACAACAATTACTTATTCATGCAACTGTCCCTGTAAAAAAAAACTAATTGCAAACAACTATGATACAAGTCAAACATTCATCTCTCTTTCTCTGCTACTTCTCTATCTTCTTATTTCAAAAGATATATGTGTTCTACTGAACTCTACTTATACCTAAATTAACTTTCATCTTTTTTATATGTAAATATGTATATATGTACAGTATATACGAAAATGGATAATCACTGATAACAAACAATCCTAACAAATGTAAAACAAGGACAAAATATAACTGTATTACATAGAAATTATTATGTACCACTTTTCATAAATTCTTAGCTCAGTTTCCTCCTGAATGTTTGTACTACTGCATTGTAATGTATTTTAATATTGTATTGAACAGTAGCATATGAAGCTTTTTTCCCTGGGCCTCCACTGAAAATGGGTTACTCACCTAGCTAGATTTTCCTGGTAACCAAATTCAAATAAATAAATAAATAAAAATAAATAAAATTGGGTTAGGGAGGAACTCTGCTTTACAAGGACAGGTAAAAACAAAAGGGAGACAAAACAAACCAGGTGATCCACAAAAAAAAAGAAATGAAGGAAAGCCTGGGTCTATATAAGAATGATAAAACCTCACATGTGAATCCTGAAAGGCCGACATACAAACATCGAACTGCAAGAACACCGGAAGTCACTAAATGCAAAATTCAAAATATCGAATTGCCATAGTTGGGCAACTCCACCCCCCGCTATGTACTGCCTACTCAAACAAAATAAATAATCCACACTTCACCCATATGCACACTTCACCCATATATCCCATATCCTAATTAAACATGCATTACAAACAAATGTATGTGAATATAAACAAACAACACCCAAGTACGGGAAAAGTTTAATTTACGTATCTATTTGGCTACACAGCTGTATGACTATATATGCACTTAACCCTACTTCTAACCCTAAGGTGTAGGATGAATGTATTACTATATATGCACTTACCTTAACCCGCACTCTAACCCTAAGGTCAGTATCTATTGCACATTTACGTTAGTGAGCTATACCAGATAAGGGAATCTCCTACTGATGTTTTACCTTACTAAATATGGTGTGGACAACTATGGCAATTCGATAATTTGAATTTCGCGCTTATTGACGTTTGGTGTACTTACGGTTCGCTGTTTATGTGTCAACCTTTAGGGATTCGCGTTTGTGTACTTCCAGCATTCTAATATAGACCCGGAAAGCCTTACAGAATCCAAAGTAAAAAGCTTTTATTGCAATTGGCACTTTCATCCAGTCAGTATGAACTTCATCAGATAATAAATAAATTCTTACAACCATACTTATACACCAGTTAATTAGCTTGTTTAAAAAACGTTTACAATAATTAACTATGCATAAATTGAATAAATTGAATAAATTGAG
Organism: Protopterus annectens; assembly: GCF_019279795.1. Classification (NCBI taxonomy): domain Eukaryota; kingdom Metazoa; phylum Chordata; order Ceratodontiformes; family Protopteridae; genus Protopterus; species Protopterus annectens. The sequence continues at coordinate 516,529,968 of NC_056733.1, forward strand.
AACATTGAAAAAACATCCCTAACAACCCTTACAAAGCTAGTGTTCACATCAAATTACCTATAGAACTGTATTTATAAATACAATATAAAAAACTAACTTAAAAATCATTTAAACATTTACAAAAACTTTATGCTTAAAAAATCAACATATAAATATGCTGTCATAATTAAGTAAGCTCTTATTGGTTATAACAAACTACATTACTTGATAATATTTTCACAATAGTTCATCTATCTAAAGCTTTAAGTCTAAGCATAAAATATATTGAAATATATTCATTCAGACCTGGCCATGCTGATGCGTTTAATTTTAGCTGCCATACTAATTCTTTTCTCTCTAATTGGAGACCAAAAGGGGCACCTCTAATATTTCTGTAAGGGTTTCCTTCTGTTTTTTTTTTTTTGTGGATTACAAGGACGGGTAGCTTGTTCCAAAAAAGGGATAGTCGCACGTAGATATATACCTGTCTCTCCAGCAGGTGCCATGTACATATCACAGGCAAGGTTTAAGTCTTTAGAACGGGCAATTCTGGTGCTGTTTGTTTTGTGGATATGCAGGAGGTCCACCAGAGCAGGCACTAATGATGCCTTGTATAGATCCCCCCAATAGCCTGTAGGAGACAGAATACAGGGATAGGGCTTTGAGGCAGTCTGCACAGGACATGCTATATTCTTTTAGTGAGGAACCTCTGTGGACATTCCAGTTGTTGGATGTTCCTGGTTAAGTACATACCAAATGGGAAACTGTACTCAATTATAATGATGAGTGCTGAATACAGTGGAATGATGACCTCCTTGGATCAGATCCCATACCTTTGTCTATAAGCTGCACAATGTAGAATGATTTCCTCACTAATGTAGGCACATGAATATCAAAGGCTAGATTACTGCCTACGTGTGTCCCAAGTCCCTGACTACTGTGCCGACTCTAAGGACTGTGGTGTCAATATGGTGGTTACCAGTGATAACTGACCACCTGATGGATACTATTATGCATTTCTGGGCATTTGGTTTTAGTCCATGGCTCTGACATCAGTTATTTGTTTGTGTCAGCCATGTGTGGAGAACATTAGTGTCAGTGAGGATTCTATGATTGCCCCTAATTGGCAATACTCTGCAAATTTTGTTAACCTGAGGCCTTGAATTCAGAAAAGTAGATGCCAAAAAGAATCAGTCCCAGAACTGATCACTGAGTGATTCCACTTGGTGACTGGTCTTTTTGTAGTGATGGGCTCCCAAATTCTAACTTCCTGGGTCTTGTCTATGAGCCAGCTGGCTACCCACCACATGAGATAACGATTTATACCTAACCTCTTGAGTTTGTCAACAATGGATGAGACAGGTATTGTGTCAAATGCCTTTGCCAAGTCAAGCTAGGCAGTATGAACCATTCTGTCCAGTCACCAAAGCCCATTGCTTTGATGACCTTCTTAAAGATGCCCACCAGGTTGAGTAGGCATGACCTGTCCTTGGCAAAACCAAACTGGGTTGGATCCAGTATCTGGTGGTCTCCCATGCCGTTATTGATTACTTCCATGACAATTCTTTTCATGGCTTTAGAGATAACTGATAATTTTTTACACCAAGTCCAGGAAAGGGTAAGCCAGGTGATATAAAAAAATGAAGAAGATAGAATGTAAGGAAGGACAACCTCTTCAAGGGCCAGTTTTTCTAAAATGCAGATACAAGCTACAGACCTTTCTTTGGGAAAGAACTGAAGATAAAATAACCACCAGTTATCTGCTTTGGACAAATTCCTGTAAAATGTACTACTGGAAGCAATTTTTGAACGTTCTAACACATTTATATAAAAAAGCTGACAGACCTCTTACTGGCAAAAAAAAAAAAAAATATATATATATATATATATATATATATATATATATATATATATATATATATATATATATATGTTTTTCCATCTGCTCACTTCTCTTTTTAACTCAAAGACTTAAAGCAGATAAGATAAATAATCAATCAATTTTTTGAAGATATGTCACTTTCATAGTATTAAATCAAAGGCGTCACAAAACATCCTGAATATGATAAAGCACCCCTCTGTATTCTGAACTGCCAGAAATAAATACAGAAGTTAAACAGATGGTTGGCAAAGATTACAAAGCTGTTTTTAAAAGCAAGTGATAATTGGACATCAGGGAGACCTATTTCTTATTAAACACCACATATGGTTCCTTTAACATAAGACCTTGGAGTTCTAATAATCTTTCTAAGAGAAGAAAATGTTACCATGACACCATTTAAGGGAATAAGCTTGAGGATTTCAGAGGAACTTGACTTCCAAGGATGAAACAAATGTCTTACAGTTATGAAATCCAAATCCCAAGGATGGGTTGGATACTCATGTTGGGTTCTCATGTGAAGAGCACCAACTTGGATAATAGCGTGCATAATGTGCTATGAAGAGCTCTGCTCTCCACCAAGACACAAAAAGTCAGCAGGGTAAAAGCATTTACTGTATCTTAACAGTAAAGGAGCTTAGAACCAAATCAGAAATGTGTCTAAGCAGTGTCAGTGGTAGATTTAATGTGTCTGTATGCCACATGGACAAACACTTACATTTGGCATTACAAGTCACATGAGTAAAGAACTTCTAAACTGTCACCAGGATCTCTACAATTCCTCCTACAGAGGAAGGAGCTGGTATATTATGAAGCCAAGCTGTTAGGAGGATGGTGACCCCAGAAATGACTTAAGGTTTGGGAGCCAAACTCTACCAGGGCACAACAGAGTTACCAGAAAGCAACATGGGCTCTTGAGCCATGACTTTACTAGACAACATGAAATAAGTATGAAAAAAGTGAATGAGCACATGGACAGGCATATCCAGTAAGAGTGAATGCTGAATGAGCACATGGACAGGCATATCCAGTAAGAGTGAATGCTGAATGAGCACATGGACAGGCATATCCAGTAAGAGCGAAGGCTGAATGAGCACATGGACAGGCATATCCAGTGAGAGCGAAGGCTGAATGAGCACATGGACAGGCATATCCAGTGAGAGTGAAGGCTGAATGAGCACATGGACAGGCATATCCAGTAAGAGCGAAGGCACCCACCATCATCTCTTCAATTTTGTTAGGATAAGGAAGAAATGGAGTTGAACTATGTTTCCCAATATAGGGTGAGGTTTACTTTTGGTAGACATCACAAACTGAAGAGACTTCATCAGTTTAAGGTATTTGGTGTTTGGCATAATGGTTAAGGAGTTCACTTCACAGATACATGGTACACGGTTTTGTTCTCACCATTGAGGGAAATTTGATAGGCTTAAAATAGCCCACAAGGGCAGCTAGCCTACTACTTATCTGCGAGCCTATGAACAAATTAATTTGTCATTGTAGGACAGTTATGAGCCATAATACGGTATTATATCTTTGGACCAATTTCCAGTTACAGAGTATTCCTGTACAGAAAAACATGACTTTTGCACTGACCTGTTTGTTCTTGCTTCTTGCTAAAGCCTAGTTGTCCAAGATGTCAAAAGAGATTATGGATGCGGGTGGACCTCAAAAGACTGGAGAAAATAAATGATGACCCTCACCTTGAGGTACTCTGAGTTAAATGTCAAGGTCAGAGATGTCTCAATCCATGGAAGATGTCAAGAGTCAGGGTCTGCCACATACTTGAAGAAGAAATGATGGGTAATTTCCAGGTAGAGTAGAAAGACTCATCAGGTCAGGGATTACCAACAGGATTCTGCCACCACTAGGTCTGAGAAGCTATACGAACTCTGTAGCAGTTAGCAATGAGCAATCCACTGCAGATGGGTGTATGGAACTTTGAAGATGCACAATGTCATAGTGGAAGCAGACAAAATAGACTGCTCCCAGTGATTCTTTAGTGCTGGGAAACTCATCCTTTTAAAGAAATGAAACCTAAAGCTTGGTCATATCACGAGTGCTCTGCAAAATTAACAGTTAAGAAACAATAATAGGAATGAAAAGTCTGAAGTGGGACAAAGGAATGATTTCTGTGAATGAACAGAAATTTCTAATGACCAAAGACAATGTAGAAGCCATAAGTGTGCTGAAGGTGCACAGCTCTATGAGGGGGGTGCAGAAGTCACTCCTCCAAATAAGGGAACAGTAACAGTTCTTTGGTTTGCAGGGCCATGCATGCTACCACCATAAAGTACTCTGTGAGCATCTATAAAGCAAAAGGTAAGCTGACGGACTGAGCCCTATGATTTATAATTATTTATTTACTTGAACGTAAGAAGACCAGTCCAAAATGGACCTTTTTCATTTACAGTTTGTTATATAATAACACAACAAAAGTGACAGGAAATGCATTCAAAGCACAGCAATGCAGAGACCTTTAAAAAAAAGTGGTTAACACTAAATCAGCAAAATTCAAAACAAGACTATTAAAAGACTGACAAGTTGACTATCTCTTCTACTGTGCTGTTCTAGAATGAGGGATTCAGTTTGATCTTGTATGTGTTTAGCCACTTAATGGCCAGATATAGACATCCAGGAGCAGTATGTGAGCAACCATTTTCTTTTAAGGCAAGAAGAAACTGAAGAAGTATAGCATCATGTGATATCCCAAATACACTAAAGCCTTATGGGATACTTAGGCATGCAGCACAATACATTACAACTCTCACCTAAGGCAAATGCTTTATATAGAGAATACATATACTAGTCTACATTACTCTAAGTTATGACTAAGGATGTCACATGACATATTATATCATCTGACTTTGGCACAATGACGTGCATGTGTGTTTGTAACACAATATCTAAATGCACAAATGACATGCAACTCACTGAACAAAACTCATTTAAAAATTGTAGAATCGCACATTCACACATACTCACCATTCACAAGTGCACATATGTGAGACAGCAAACACACACACACACACACACACACACACACACACACACACACACACACACACACACACACACACACACACACACACACACACACACACACACACACACACACACACACACACACACACACACACACACACACACACACACACACACACACCAAATCAGTGAATTTTACATAAACAGTGTTTTTTCGCAGGGAGGAATTTATTTAATTGCATTCATTTATTTAACATTTGTTGACCGGGAAAGTCCAACTAGGTTCCACAGA